>NC_084714.1:7223695-7551127 GCF_033807575.1 Cydia pomonella | reverse complement strand
GTTTGAAATACTTAAGCGCTAATTAATTATGACAATAAAATTAAAGACGATTAAATAAAACAATACAGAACCTTTTAAGTTGTTACCTTGATTTCCCCTCGAGCGCTCCCAAATAAAGTCTGCCTAAGTAAAGCAGGCCGATTCTGCTGCAACAAGTTGGTATGGTTCTTATCTTATTTTGATAGTCAAAGCAACCCTAAGACCACTTCAACTACTTAATTTAGTCGGGTTCATTGTTGCCCACTAAGCACTGATGTGTAACAAGTTAAAAACAATATGTCTAATTTTGATGTGTGTGTGTGTGTTTTTGATGTGTGTTTGGTGGGACAAGAGGAACATAGTTTATTTTGCGCCTAAGGCCCAGAGCAAGAGATATGACAATTTTATATCTACATCTACAAGGAAAAGTGTCTTGTCTGGTGTTTCTCTTACAGCGGTCTTCATAAACATCTGTGTCTACGTTTTGCCGTGGCATTTAGGACTTTTATTAGCACTTTTTTTGCAACCTAAAGTTCCATACGACCATGTCGTTTGGTCATTTTCCCCTTTGTCACCTCTTTAGTACCTATTGTTGCTCTGAGTTTTGAGACCTTGACTTGTGTTATAAGGATTCTCACGCGCACTAATAAGTTCGAGCGAGATGCTTATCAACTGTTGATTGCATTTCGTGAGTATGCTGTAATTAGTAGCTGTAATGGCTCACGCTGATTGATGCGGCGGCGAACGCTGACAAAACACAGATCAAAAAATCAGCCAAGAGCATGCGGAGCCATGCTCATGTAGGGTTTCGAAGTTCCCATTTTGTCAGAGTAGGACAAACGTGGGCTATTAATTGAGTATCATCTACATTACAAGCATAAGGGAGTTCCTTCGCAGTACGTTTCTAAGAAGAGACGGTTTTTTTTTAATAACTCAATAACGGCTGAAACGATCCTGTTTGCTATAGTTTTCATTGAAAGTATTTAGTATCCTTTTAATTTCTCGATTTTTTTCATATTTTTGGACCCATGGTTCAAAAGTTAGAGGAGGGGGGAGGGCATATTTTTTTCTTTCGGACCGATTATTTCCGAAAATATTAACTTTATTAAGAATGGTTTGTCAAAACCCGTGTTCGAAAGACCTATCCACACACCCACACTATTGGGTCAAAGCAAAAAAAAAGAACATTGTGTATTTGGTACCTCCCATATTTTTTAATAGTTTTTATTTTATCATTCTATCGCATACAAGATTTATGTATCCATGCCAAATTGCAGCTTTCTAGCACTTACAATCACGAAGCAAAACTATAAGGTCAAAAATGGTCTTGAACCAAGGAATATCATTAAGATCTTTTTGAAATTTAAAATGTTGTCGTCCAATAAATAAAATGTCTTGCTTTTTAGATCCTTGGGTCAAAAATACTAAATAATACTTTCTTGCATCAAATAACGAATTATGAAATAAATAAAATGTAATAAATTACTCGTCACAAGATTTCCAATTTTGAATTATGAAAATCTAACATTCTTGAATCTATATCTTGGATCAATATATATAAATTGAGACCTATCAGGTCGTTGTTTCAAAAATTAGAGTTTTTCTGTGAAGGTCGTATCAAAATAAGACGAAAGCTATATCAAATCAGTAAAACAGAATCGGCATAAAGTCTTCTCGTTCGGTACACACAATAATTAAATTTGGTACAAGTTCCCCGTGTCTCTCGCACGCGTAAGTGGGTTGTTGCCGTAATACTTTTGGTCCATTATGCGTAGCGGTGCCCGTTATTAGATTAAATAAGAATGCAGCTTGTATATATAATCGCTTCAAAGAGAGAGCAATTGGTGTAAAATTAACCAGGGGGGAAATTCTCAGGTTGAATTTACGAAATTCAAATAATATATCATCATTATTTTTAAACATGCTTATATAATTAAATTTGATGTTAATTCGTGCGTAAAGTACCTATGTATGAATTAAACATAGCTAGATTTAGCTTTTATGTCACTATAAAAATATATCTGAAGGGTTAATAGGGAAATATAGTACGTACTCGTCCATAAAGAAAAGGAAAATGTTTTTCCACTTCATACTATTTTCCATTCTTCATGATTTTTAGTAAGTTATCGACACAGTGAAAAACTAGGTTTATATTTCTCGTTTATTTTTCAAAATTTGCGAAAAGAAAAATCCAAAAAGCGAAACCTTATGCTGAAGCGATCGATATCAAAATCAAAGTGATTTTTATTTATTTATACTTTTATTGCACATAAAATATTAAGTTCAAATGGTAGACTTAATGCCTCAAGGCATTCTCTACCAGTCAACCACTGGTTCAAAAAGAGACGTTTGTTAGGTGCAGGCTTTGTACTTGAGAATAAGATATCACTCCCTACTATTTACAAATTAAATTCTAATTAATATATTATAATGAAATCATAAACTTAAACATATACTTTCATAAATATTTACACATATAAATATATATATAAAAAAATTAAGATTTAGTTATTAGATATAGTTTTCTCCAGAAATGGAATTTCATAAAAAAGTACAGTTATTTCGTTAGGATGGCAAAGCTATTCTTCCCTCTTAATGCGTTGCGATCCTATAAATGAACATCACTTGCAAACTGATCTAATCCAAGCAACGCCTAGTTTCACCTGGGTTGTGGCATTTGATGGAAAGCAAGTGAAAATGTTGTGATCATTTTTCATTTATACCAGCTCACTTTTCCATTACAAAACCAGTAAGATTTTAATGCTTACTTAAAAATGCATAGTGGCAGTGTGAGACAAAATGCGATTTCCTCGCGGACGGATATAGCTAGATTAACTTTAGCTTAGGGCTTCCTGGCATGTGTTCTCGAGGTGAGACGGGTCGAGGTCTCCGGCCCACCAGTATAACAGTGTAATTGAACAGTTTGTAAGTAATGCTTTTGTTTTAAGATAATTTTTGTATAAAATCTACTACGGAATGGAGTATCGAGATGAACCTTACTGGTTTAAAATTACTTATTTACTATTAGTTAGATATAGTTTGTGTAATTACCGGAATAAATAAACATAAATAACTGCGACCTTGTGATATGTGCATAGATAAATACTTATAAATACTAAAAGTTCATTCTCACTTTCTCGATACGTGGCAAACCAAGAACAATGCACTCTCGTTTTTGACCAGAACGTGCAAGTTGTGGAATGAGCTACCTTCTGAGGTGTTTCCCTTACGCTATGACATGGGGTTCTTCAAGAAACAGGTATTTAGGGTTCGTAAGTGGCTCCTCCGATGTTGCTTATATCCATAGGCGATGATGACTGCTTCCCAACAGGCGGCTAGCTAGTACAGACTAAGGTGTGTGCAATGTATATAGTGGTTTAATTTTTCCGCATCCGAATAAACGATGTGTTGAGAAATGTTCTAATTACCTGAATACTGAATACCTAAACGGTTAATTATTATTCATAACGCAGCAAAAGCGCAGTAGTAAGACAATAGTGACATCTACTTCTGCTGTTATCAAGTCTAAAAGATTACGTACAGATGTAGTGAATAATTCTTTCCCATCGTATTTTCACGGAAACGCACGAACGTGTCTTGCTATTTCAGTCAGTCTCGATACAAATACTACTGAGGTTGATTGAAGTAACATGACAAATACGAACGATTCCGAGAAAATGCGATAGGTAAGGATTGTTCACTACATCTGAACTAATTCTTTTGACGTTTCATTGGTTCTATTGACAGTTTTATTTGCCTCTGTACGCGATCATAATAACTTCTAACCCGGCAATACCGGTATGCATGTAGTTAAGTATTTGGTATGCATGTAGTAAGTGTTGTTATCAATATCTACGTTAGATGCCGGAACTATTTCCAATTGCTTCCAGTGAAGTGGATTCGTATAAAGTGAAACTATTTTGGAGTAATATATGGGGTAAGAGGTCACATAGTTTATTTTACGCCAAAGCAAGAACCAGCCAAAGCACCTATATAAAAATATGTTATCACACTACACCCTAGTTAGTCTTTAATTTTTTATTTTATAATTTGGATAGAGAAGGGGGTTTTCTCTTTTCCTCATAAACTAAGCTTTAACTATGCATTCTCTACTCCCTTTAGAATTAGAAGCATTACCATAGTAATACCTATGTTGTTTGGTATTAAAGGTGACATTCGGATGGCAAATGCAGCTTCATTACTGTTGCGACATTACTGCTGCGGTCTTAAATCTTTTTTCTGTCTTATAGTATACTTAAATCTGATTATTTTTATGTGTTAAATTACTTCTTTATTCATGAAAAAATGCCTGAGCCACATATTGTTTTAACTATGCATTCTCTACTCCCTTCAGAATTAGAAGCACCAGTAATACCTATGTTGTTTGGTATTAAAGGTGACATTCGGATGGCAAATGCAGCTGCATTACTGTTGCGACATTACTGCTGCGGTCTTAAATCTTTTTTCTGTGTTTTAGTATACTTTGATTATTTTTATGTGTTAAATTACTTCTTTATTCATGAAAAAATGCTTGAGCCGCATAGTGTTTTTCAATCAAGTGTAATGATGCTGATCTGTCAGTGTCAAAAATGACGTGTTTGTTTGAAGAAATGTCACTTTTGACACTTACGGATTAGTATCATATTGAAAACAGATCGAATAAGTAAAACTCGAATTGGCCTGACAAAAAGAGTTTTCTAATTCTGAATATCATATCAGTTGTATACTAGTCAATCTTAGGGCATGGCAGATATTGTGATCATGTGGGTATGGCTTGTGGCTACTGTGTAACGACGCGATACTTGTGGTTGGACATGAGAGTTTTGTTTTCCGAAGATAACTGTTTATCGTCCTACCAAAAATCTATAAAAATATAGTAAGGATTTTGGAATTCTGTTCTGGACTATTCCTCCCAACACACAAAAAAACAGAAAATTCTCATGTCCAACCACAAGTAAGGCGCCATTCTATAGCGCGTGGGTGTGTAAAATTTATAAAAGACTGCAATAAACAGCACTGACCATGCAAGTTTTACTATTTCTCCACAATAAAACAACGCCGTAAACCGGACTATGGAGTATAAACCGCAATCGGAAGCTTGTTAGGACGACACATCGGTTTTATACGGTCTTACATTAGTCCGACTTCCGGATCGTTAAACTTTTGAGTGCCCTATAATGTTGCACTTTAAATCTTGTAGTGGAAGTTCAAAAAAAGAAAAAAACATTAGCAATCGTTAGATCAGTAAAGCATGCGTTTTAGGCACCTTTCCTCCTCTAGAAAGGCCTTGTGGCTTCTATGTTATGTCTTTCGTAAGCATACAATAGAGCATCTGTTTCAGTATTAGTAGTGTAATATTTGTAACTTAATACACACAATTAATACAAATACAATAGTACATTACTATAGAGGCCGGAAAACCAAGGGTTGCAGATCAAGTAAAGAAATAAAAATAAAAGCGGCCGTTCCGTACCATTTATGACGTATTAAAGAAACTACTTACTAGATCTGGTTCAAACCAATTTTCGGTGGAAGTTTGCATGGTAATGTATATCATATATTTTTTTTAGATTTTTCATTCTGTTATTTTAGAAGTTACAGGGGGGGGGGGGGGGCACACTTTTTTCACTTTGGAAGTGTCTCTCGCGCAAACTATTCAGTTTAGAAAAAAATGATATTAGAAACCTCAATATAATTTTTAAAGACCTATCCATAGATACCCCACACGTATGGGTTTGATGAAAAAAGATTTTTTGAGTTTCAGTTCTAAGTATGGGGAACCCCCAAAATTTATTGTTTATTTCTATTTTACATCTACTTACCAAGTTTGAACAGTATAGCTCTTATAATTTCGGAAAAAAGTGGCTGTGACATAATCGGACAGACAGACGGACATGACGAATCTATAAGGGTTCCGTTTTTTGCCATTTGGCTACGGAACCCTAAAAAGTAAAAAATAATGTAGTCAATTTGTTTTTTTAGTAGGTTTTCACAGCAAAAAACAAATTAAAAATCTACTACTTTGAATGCCAAGACGTATAAAAATAAAAGAACGTTGCTTTACATATCATCTTCACTCCATCATAACACCGGATACGTATTACATATTTCCGGACCTAATTTGAAGTAAGTCATATTATATGTCAACATTTCATTGAAAATTTGAGAAAATATTCATTACGGTTCCTGGTTTGTGGTTTTCGCATTGGGTTAAACAATAAATATGGTAATAGCTTGTCGCGAGCTGTTGGGGAGTAACGATCCCACAGACCCGAGTACTCCCGAGAGTCGGTCAGGGACTCCGTCTCCAGCGTGTCTTCGTCGGTCGGAGTGGACCCCAAGGGGACCCTCAGCTCTGGCTTGCCTTCATTGGCCGTCCAGAGTGGAGTCGTTAGAGCTAACTGCTCCAGGGGTGGAAGTAAAAATTTGAATAAGACGCGAGTTGGCACAGTGGCTGTTATCAGCCACTGGGTAGAAAGCGGCGTACACCTCTCGACACCCCTGAGCCGCTCACACCGGTGTTGCTCCTGGTCGTCTTCGACTCGGCAGTTTCAGGGGCCCATCTAGTGGGCGGCAAGTCTCCGCCTGCCTCGATAACTAGTGAAAACATTGTTATGGCAGGTGTCCGGACGTCTTTGCAATAACCCGGTCTCATTGTCCACCAAAACTTCAATCCATAGACCGTTTTACTGTTCACTTTTTCTACAATAGTCCTGCCTGTGCAATGTGCCTGCTGCGACCGGTTCATAGGTAACTATTGTTGCGCCTGTGAACGGGTTCCAGCAGGCGTTCTACATGACATTAAATCTCTCCAAGGGGCCTCTACGTGTTGGATCTGTATCCCCACGCAAGCCTATCAAAAGACCGGGATTTATAGGCCCGTTCCAAGGAGATACAAATATTATAGGACATTATTACACAAATTGACTAAGTCCCACAGTAAGCTCAATAAAGCTTGTGTTGAGGGTACTTAGACAACGATATATATAATATATACATATTTATAAATACTAAAATATCCATGCTCATCACACGAATAAATGCCCTTACCAGGATTTGAACTCGGGACCATCGGCTTCGTAGGCAGGGTCACTACCCACTAGGCCAAACCTGTCGTCATCGGACAACAATCGGTATAAAATTGCGATAAACATGTTAAAATCAATAAAATCGTCCATACCCATCAAAAAATATTAATGTTACAAACTAATGTTAGACTGTAATGAAATTTCAACCCAAAGCCGTTCAAACAGCTTTGAGAACAAATCAAATTATTTTATCAAATATTTTATTTGTATTTAAAAATAGTCACACTACTATAATTATAAACTTAGACCATTAAGGCCGTAGGTGGTAATGACTAATTTGTTGCCTCGTCCTGCTACCAAGTACTTAAAATAGAACAAGTTCATTTCTGGCCCATGTAAAGGCAATGAAGTACTTAAATATATGCCCCGAGCGAAAACCTTTCATCCACTGAAATAAATGTCACTGGTTTGTATGATCTAATTTTATCTTCTATCTTTGTAATATACTAACTAAAGCAAAGTTACAAAGGTAAGTTAAATGTCAGTGGTAGTATTATTCACTAAAGAGGGTACTATAGAGCTTAAGCTTATGAGTACAAGAGAAAGGACTAAAATCGTTTGTCCTTGTCATAGTCTCACTTTTCAAATTTGCCTACTAAATAGTAGTGTGTGCCACGTTGACGGTAGGTATCTTGTTGCTCCCCACCAAAGCTTGCCTGGCCACAACGAACCCAACTAAATTACGTAGATTTCTTTTAGTATGCTGTCAGTAATGTATTTTAATAATGTATTTAATTTCATCGCATTGCCATAATCTATGTTCTGTCCCTTAAGGGTGTAGTAGCAACTCTAATACTCGTAGTCTCGTTTGTGTTTACGAATGATAATAATTATATTCAATTATATGGACATGCTTTTAGATTAGGCACCGCAAGTCAACTAAAACGAAATACGGTGTGTGATCGCTAGTTAGCGCGCCTTAAGGTACCGTTCGGATTCAGACTGCTCCAGCATTTCTTTCGCAGTAGTTATTACAAAATCGATGTTGCTGCCCAGAATTTTGACATTTGCGTCAGGAATACTGTCGATAATATTATGGCATTGAAATTCTGCTGCAGTAATGCTGCCGACTGCATTACTGCCGCAAATGTCTAAATTAATATAATTTTCTAGAAAAAACTACATTTTTTAAAGATTTTTTGCAGAAATGCAGTCGACTGTAGCAGTTTTGGAACGCGATGCCGACTTCCCGAAAATCTATTGCTGCCTGGATAACTGCTATAGTAATTTTGGTGTAGTTTGAATCTGAACAGTACCTTTACCGTCTCCCATTGACACCGCACATTAGTTCCATCTCGTAAAACTTAGAGTGCCTCGTTATGTTGTACTTTACACAGTCCGGAAAAGTTAGAACAATTTACAAGGCTCATCGTATTCATTTTTTACGAATATTTCAACAATTTTATGGTAGCTTTATGATGTTTTAGTTAGAAACTTTCTTCGTCTTAACAAGTTTGAAAGTTAGCAGGTGATGGCAAAGAAATTATATGTAATATTATCGATATTAGAGCTTCATTTTTAGAGTTCTATATTCGACTAGAAACCGTTATAGTTTCGCCATGTCATCCGTCTGTCTGTCCATCCGCAGTGTTGACTGAACGTTAATTAGAATTGACCTTTAACCATAAATTTAACCGTAAACCATACCGAAGGATTAAAGTTTTCGGTTCAATTTGTAATGGTTAATTGTCAATTGCATTAACGTTTCGGCCAACACTGTCCATCCGTGGCTTTGTTCCGTAATCGTTAGTGCTAGAAAGCTACAATTTGCTGTAAAAAAGCTATAATAAGGCATTAAAACCCCATATAATTTTATTATATATTTAAAGCGGCATTCAGAATTGCCTGAACGCATAGAAATGAGAACTAATTTTCAAAAGTTTTTTTTTTTTAACAGACAACAACATGAGCATCCCCATGCAACTCCTCCTGGTAGTCGCAGCCTTCTGCGTCCTCTCCGACGGTGCGCCGGACACACGCATCGCACGCGCCAAGCAGCAACGCCCCACCAGGGGCTTCAAGAACCTCGAGATGATGACGGCGAGGGGCTTCGGGAAACGCGGCAGGGTTTCTACTAGGAGTGAACGTGAGTCTTGTTTAGCTGTGTCATATATACTTTGTGATAAAAGATGTAATGGATTTATGTAAATATTCCAACAAAAATTAAAAATTGTAACTAGGAACACTTGTTAAGAAATTAGAACATAAGTAGATTGTGTAATGCATAAAAATCGTATGCCACATTGACAAAACCAGTTTGTGTCCATACACTTTTGTTGAGTATATGGTAAAAAATAGATGAGTTTTTGAATGTAACATATGGTTCTTAAGTGCGGTGTCGCAGAGTACATAATACTACCAATTCGGCCTAGATTAAGAACTGAAACAAATGATCAATAAGCAACTGATATCAAGAATGTGTGTAGATATTTTACAGATGATGCTGAAGATGAACGTTTTTAATAATACAAAATGGCCTTAATTTGTTATCGAACATTCCTAATCTATGACTTAAAATATGCATTTGTTAAGTCTACATTTTTAAGGAGTTTTCCCCGCTACATTTTTCTCATCCGCCATTGGAGGTTGATTCTAAAAGTTGTGCTTAACCGAGATTAATAGCACAATATTCTATCCACCTAACGACAATGAATGACTGAAACTTCAGTAGTGTAAGACTTGCAATTTCCAAAGTTTGTGTAAGAACTTTGTTTCTTTCCGCATAATGTTTGTAAGTCAAATGGAATTCCTGTTCATACATGAAAAACTGACGCAATCTCACTATGTTTGTCATGGAAATATGCTATAAGCCTACAACAATTTCCTATGGTAAATCCATTTCAAATATAATTTTTCGACAATTTCTCGAGATATCGCCTTTTTATCTGATTGCGTCAGGAGGGTAATGTTTTTCTAGTGAAGTTTGTTAATTTCTTTGGCACGCCCTACAGCCCAAACGGCTAGACGGTTTTTGACTTATGTGGTGTCGATGAATTCGTTAGAACTATGGTAGAACATGGGCTTTAAATTTTGAAAATAGCGCCCTTAAAATTAATTGCAATATTTATATTGAACGAAAGCTAGTGAAAAGGCCATTTCAAAAATATAATGTAAGCAGTCAGGTTTTCCTTTTTTATACTAATAACTCCTGTTGTTTCAAAATTATATATGTAAAGTGGTAATCTAGATTTAGATGGAGTGAAGTTTGCGAACGAATTTGTAATGTGATTACCGCATTATGGTACAGAATTATAGATAAATTTAATCATCATTGGCCTTTGTGTCTATTTCATATGACAATGGCCTATGGGGACACCGATTTTGATGGATAACAAGACTGAAACGAGATCGACACGATCTTCCACATTTTGTGGCAGAAGAAATTCACTATAATCCTATACTTTTCAAGAAACAACGTTACATTACTTTAATATTCATAATTTGGCTCCTTTTCATTTATTTTTATTTTTGTTGTTGCTGCCAATTTATTATCATAAAGTAATTCTACACACCACTTCAGTCAACGTCGTTAACTGCCGTTAAAATCAGAAGATCCTGTTACTGCATTCTGCTATTCTAACACGAATAAGCTCAACGAAATTACATGTAAAGCTGCGGTGTGGAACCAAATCGAACATTCACGATTTCGAAATAGTTCGTGCTATTCCACCTACAATGCCAAACTGCTGGAACGCTCAAAGGAGCTTGAATCTTGTATGTGCATTTGACGCTACGTGATCTAAAGTACGTGGACGTACTCACTCTAAAGCGTAGTTAGTAGTTAGGCAACACTACATGTGCGGAAGCTAAGAATTAATAAATATTTATGTTCAATGGGTTTTTTTTTCTTAATAGGTACGCCTTTTTTATGAATATAATATATATTCACATAAATGTTCTGAAACAAGTACGTGTCTTGAAAAAAGTTTTATCTTCGATATCACAAACGAATTTGATCTTGTAACAGTTTAAAAATAGGTACCTGTCGTTTTAAATTGTATTTACTACTAGAGCTTTCAGTATGTTACACATATTCAAAATCTCTACTGTTTTTATAAGGTGACAAATGAGCCAAAATTGTACTTTACTCTATCAATACTATATTAACATAACAAAACACCTGCTCATAAAAGAAGCAAGTAACCCTTTTAGCACCTTTTGAATTCAAATACACTCATTGCAAAACATCTTCCAAGCAAAATACCAGGAATTTAATAAGCGATCTATTAGCATATCTATAAACTGGCGGACGAGATATTCATCTAGTTTTGGAAGTTATACAACAACCAACCATGAGTCTAACGGGTCGCATAATTTGCAGTGAATTGACAATACTTAGCCTTTTCATGTCGTCTAAATACCTACCTTCCATTGAGATTCAAATGATCTATGAAATTGTTTTGTTCGAGTAACGGCCCGATTCGAACTTTATATACGTCAAAAATTTCCTAAAGATACGATATGGATTGGACATGGATTTGGATGGATTCCATTCTTCAAATAAAAACGTCACTTTTGACACTGACATCTGTAATCCATATCGTATCTTTAGTTAATGCTTGACGTATCTTTAAATGTCTAATCTGGCCGTAAAAAATCGTTGAATACATTTTTTGTAATTGTGGGACATTTGTTTCTCTATTGGATTTTCCGCAATAAGATATTATTATTATTTTTGTTAGTTATTTATGACTATAAGCATTTAATTGGACTGAAGATTACTTTTATAATGTAAATATAACTTAGATACCTACATCCTTATTTAAAATCCTTATCCTTACTAAACGTATTGTTAAAAGCAAATCGGTATTTTACTTTTTCTTGCAACTATTTATAAGCAGGTATCACTAACCCAGCTCAAAGACAATAATGAACAACCAACTTAGATTGCTACTGAGTCGAGCGAAATTACTTTTTCCGACTCCACAATACAATAAGCGTAGTTTGTGTTTCCTGCAGATAATAAAATTAATCTAATCAAGCTTGTGTTTAATCTTCACTCATTATTAGGAGATGTCAGTGGCCAAACCCCACCAGAGCGTACCTACCGCGCAACACCGACATACAAGAGCCCAGCTCAGCATTACGCAAGAGACTTTGGAAAAAGAACTCCAGAAATGGAACAAGAAGGTACCCATTATGGGTTACGTAAAAAGAAGTGTTTGATGGCGCTTTGGATATTTCGAGAACTGAACCCGGACACCCGATTCTCGAATATACTTCATACTTTTTTAAACCAATACAAAAAGAGCTTCAGAGTGAACTACACCACCGCCGTGTCGCTTATAAATTTTAGATAATATACTATTGATGGTTGGTTATTTTAGTTACATATCAAAACCATGTCGACTGGATTTTGTAGCTTTTTTGTAAAATTCGGAAATACCCGTAGATTCAAATTGCTGCCCTAATCATGCGAAAATGTGTATAATTATTATCTGTATCGGATGTGTTAAATGAATACTATTACTAGTTAAAAGTAACTGTCTCCTATTAATGTTTTTGAGTAATATTTTACACATTTTGTTTTAACCCTAATTCGTTGTTAAGGCGAAATTCGAGATCAAACGTCGCTGGAACGCACCTACCGTACGCCAACATTCCACAGTTCGTCGAGCAATAATTACGCAAGAGACTTCGGAAAAAGAACACCAGAAATAGAACAAGAAGGTACCCTTTATGGGGAAAATAATTGGAAGTGATTGATGGTGCTTTGAGTCGAGAACTAAGACTGGTTTTCTCGATGAATATTTTTAAACCTATACAATTAACCTTTAAAAGGTTTTTTTATCGTCAGACGTTGTTGCTTATATCTTTGCTTGTTTCTTCGTTCAGGTGTTGAAAACTTCTCTCCAGGAATACCTATGTGCAAAATGCTTGTAAAGTTCCTACAAGGATTTCAAAATTGTTATTAGCACAAAACCCATTATGACTGGTTTCTTATAGCTCTTAACTACTTCAAATAATATCTATAGCCCTAAAAGTACCCTCGAAGAGTACCGCTACAGGTATGCTAAAGGTTGAATTGCTATTTGTATCTTACTAAGTATATATAGATTAACTGTAGTTCATTGTTAGGCGAAGATCGAGACCAAACTCCGTTGCAGCGTAGCTATCGGACGCCAACCTTTAGGCCTCAGTCGGTAAACCTTGCGTATGGTTATGGGAAAAGAACCACAAAAATGGAACACGAAGGTATTCTACTGGAAAAAATGAACTGTGCTTGAGAGTGCTTTACATGTTTTGTAAACTCTAGATATTTTTCTAATATAAGTATTTACTAACTATTTAAAAGCAGCGCTTAGGGAAAGTCTGTATTCGTCCTATCCTGAAAGATTATTTCGTTTTGAATGAGTTGTCTTCAAATTTGACTTGAAGCTTTTCTAATTCACTTCATAAGTAACAGTTTAACTATATAAGTAAACATCCTTACTTACAAACTCAAGTGACTCCTGCTAAACCACTAGGTTTAGCAGTAGTCAGGACATTATTCAGCTTCGTAACTCCACACAAACAAATATATTCACATTGCTGTTTCGAGTAGCTAAATAAATATTATCGTTGTTACTTTAAGATACTCATAATCTTTATTTAGTGTTAGGTGACATCGACGTTCTAGAGCGTTCTAACCGAGGGCCAACATTTAAAAGTTCTGTACCAGTCATTTTGGCTAGAGGTTTTGGAAAAAGGACAGACAGAGAATCCGAAGGTATTCTTACGTCATTATTCTTACAGTGAAATAAATGGAAGCTTAAAAACGCTTGGACAAGCCAACAAAAACAATTGCTTCCTATCTAAACTTAAGGACATACTCGGTTATTGTTTTTTCGCTTACATAATTCTATGGAATTGCCTCAGTTATTATGAGGGACCTGAATATTAAAATCATTACCTAATCTTCGAACTGACCTGAAGATTAACTGTGCTGGTGCTTAATATTATTCTGAAAAAACATGGTCGTGCTAGGCTTTGTGAACTGTTTCGCTGTACCTATCAATATTTTTGATAGATACAATATTGCGATGTTTGTCTAAGTGAGCTTAAAGGTGTAAAAAGTATAACGCATCTTTAAGTAATTGTTGATACAAATAGGAAAAAGTCCGGCGTACTATACACCTTTAATTTTTTTAAGTCCGTAAAAAAATGGACTAAAAATGATCTTGCTGTTTACGGTTTGTATTATCTATTGTTATTTTTAAACCTGTTTATTATTAGGGGACACGCAAGACCAATTTGTACCGGAACGATCCAGTCGCACTACATATATATTCAAAAGTTCGGCACCGGTAGGTACCGCCAGGGATTTTGGAAAAAGAACGCCAGAAATGGAACCTGAAGGTATCCTTGTATTATAAAATATAAAGTGTTAAATGGTGCTTTGAGTTTCGAAGACTATGAAACTTTTGCTTATTGAGATATATTATGTTGTTGATAAGTATAAGGATCTTTGTGACGGATCTAAATTAAGACATCTACTTATAATATGACGTCTAAATTGTTCTGTTCCGAGAAGTTTCTTAACTTTGTAATATTCATTGTAATTATTTTGAAGGATGGCTCTCTTGGCCAAGCAGTAAAAGCATTATGAGGGAAGATTGGGGTTAAAAATTTAATTTATTGGTATTCTGTTTCCGATATAAGATAAAAATATGTTTATAACAAAGTTGAGAACTTTCCGGGACCTACAGTGATTACAGTGAATAACCGGGTTGCCTAGCCAAGGTGACAATCGCTTCCGCTACGATAACGAAACGCTTTGTTTCTCTCTATCGCTCTTTTATATTAGTGCGACAGTGACAGCTGCGTTTCGTTCGCTACGGAGCGTAAACGAATGGCATGTCGGCTATGTACCCTGAACGTACCATTGCAATTCCACAATATTTCGTGGACATAAGCATCGTTAACACATTTAAGTGATCATTTGTTAATCTTATTGCTACGAGATAAGGTCTACAAATGGTCAGTGAGTTTTTGTTATTATACTGCTCTTGTTTATTCTGTGCGCTAAATTACTGGCAGTTTCACATAGTGCATCTACATGAAAAAATAAGGATAATAGGTTTTTTTTTTTAATATCAAGCAAGTCAATGGATAACAGATAATTGACTACACTTGCATAACTCTGTGTTGTTGTGAAAACAGTCTACACAGACTATACACACTATGAAGCTTTTACAAAGAGCATGAGGTCGCCACACATAGATGCAAATTTATTTATACCTATAATTCTAAGATGGTGTTCCTATACTTTATTGTAGGGAAGCGCTGATGTGTGGTGATTGTCTTATGTGCTCCGTAGTTGAGGTTTTCTGTCTGTGAAAATAACAAAATGTGTCTGGCGCAAAAACTGTACCTACTATGTAAAACCATATCGACTGGTTTCAATTTTATAACTTCCACATATAGACAAATGGAAGTGCTTATAAAAATGTTTTCGACAGAGCCCAGGCGCTTTAACCCCAAGAACTTAATGATGGTGGCTCGGAGCTTCGGCAAACGGAGTGATGAGACCGCTGAGGAAGGTAAACGTCAGCGGTATCGTGGTTTAACGCCTGTGCACAACGGATGCGTGTGTGTAGGCATGCACGTTGTATGTAATATACAGATCCATATGAGATACGGCACACCGCTTGCCTGACGTGGCTCCAACATTTTTGCGTACATGCACGTGCACGTTTACGCACATGCAGCTTGTGTGATCTGGCCTTTAGGCCTTGAAGCGCAATGTTTAAAATATAGCTTTATGTCTGCTTTTTGAAAAATAAAGCGCTTCGTATTAAAGTAAGACTGAGTGGTGTGAATAATATCGAGCGATTGGACTATTGTTATTAGGAGGAAGTAGGTTTTTTACAATCATTTTAGAGTAAAATTTAATATAAATTTACAGTTAGATAACTGTGTATAAACTCTATTACGTTTTTACCATTACAAATAATTCAAACTTATGATATAATAAACTTTGTCAATATGATTTAGTTAAACTATGTTTACGTTTTTCTATCATATTTATATAAAATGACTTCTCAATAATTTAAACATTAATGGTTGCTGTAACAGAAGAAGAAAAGAGACAAAGAAGAACGGATTTCAAGCCTGATAACAAAATTAATGTTGCCGTCGGCTACGGCAAGCGAAAAATGCCGAACAAGCGAGGTAATGCTCCGCTTCGAGCTAAGCTCACGATCCATTATATCAGTAAATGAATACGATGTTTACACTATATAAACAGCCATAAGAGACGGCTCTAACCCCACGTGCAATCTGGGGGTTGATTTTGACGTGTTATCTGTGTGCTATTATATTTAAGTCTCAAAATAAAGGATAAACTTTAGGTCAATATGGATAAGCGTGCCTGCGGGATAAGTGTGGCCGACCTTTACATTAGGGCCTGTTTACATTTTGCTAAGTGTTTATTGCGAGTTCATACATTAGCCACTAAACGCAAGTGGCAAATAGCAAATGTATACATGAACTCGCAATAAACACTAATCAAAGTGTAAACGGGCCCCATTTTGAAGGCCATGCCACACTTATCCCGCAGCCATACTTATCCTGCAGCCACACTTATCCATATTGACTACTGTTTTAAAAAATATAGTCATTAATAGTTGTTTTCTCCACGTCTATTTAATTAAAGTCTATTATGACAATGATTTCACTGCTTTTAAGGACACAGGACAATCAGGATATGAGTTTTGTGAATAATATACTAAATGCTAAGTGTTGTTTTAAATGTTTCGTCCTGTTATATTTCCAGGATTGCAAATTGTATACTAAAATTGATCAATATGACGCTCGTATAAAATATATAGTTTAAGTTTATGTGCTTATGTATATTATTGTGTCTTTTATTTCAGCTGAAACATTTTATTGAGTCCAGTGCAATGATACAGATCCTACTTGTCAGATAGACATGAATGTCGCTTAATAATAGTACATTAATGCACTCATTAATAAAAGTGGTTGATATATCCACATTATTATGCGTGTACAGCATTAAAGCAATTGTTTATATTGAAAACTACCGCAGGTAATGCATTTACAGTCGACGTCAAAGATATGTGTCGTTTCCAAGCAAAAAGTCCCACTTTGTCGCTTGCCATAAGGACGCTTTGACAGGTTATTCGTAAGTCGGTAAAGATACAAGCAAGTCTCGTCGTTATGATAAGCGACACATATGTTTAAGTACATTTTTCTCATTATTACAAAGGAGTATGGTGCTAATGTGTAAACATGTCTTTGACGTCGACTGTACCTAGACAACTTGTTTAAGCAGTTTACATGACTTCGTAATTCCATGTGCGTTTTCTATTTATGCATTGAACGCTTTTAACTCATATTATTATATATTTTACTAAATAAAAATATATAGTTAGGTATGATTTTAGATTTAGTTATTTTGACGGCCTAGTAGGTAGTGACCCTGCCTATGAAACAGGAGGGCACGGGTTCGAATCCTGGTAATGGCATCTATTTGTCTGTTTATCACAATTATTTGTTCCTTAATCTGAGTTGTGGATGTTTTCTATGTATGTAAGTATTTATATATAACTATATATTATATATATGGTAGTCTAGTACATACAACATGAGCCTTGATGAGATTACTGTGGGACTAGGTCGACCTGTGTAAAGTTGTCTCATAATATTTATATTTATTCGTTTTCTTCTAAACTTGGTTACTACTAACGTTCGGTTGCACCAACCTTTATCGACAAACTGATTGACGTCAGCTTAAAACCTTGTATAAATCTTACCATATTTTTTAGAAAAATATTGTGAAGTTAATATTTTTACTGACAATTGTGTACCCTGCCTTAAGTATTCCGTGATGTTGTTATTTAGAATTTACAAAACAGCCTATGCAAACATACATATAATCACGCCTATTTTTCGGAGGGGTATGCAGAGACCGCGGATTCCCACTTGCTACGTCCTGATATACCTCTTTCGCTTCCTTTAGGTACTTTCATTCCTCATACACGCTCGCAGGGTTAGCGTTCTCTTGACCTGACCTTTCTTCAGAATTTCCACAATTTGATTAGAGAAAGTCCGCCGAGGTCTACCCCTTCCAGCTCCCTAATCTACATCTCCCTTATACACAAAAATCAAAGTTAAAAAAGTTTATATATTCATTAAAACAACGCTGATTGTAAAGGATACCAATGAAAACTTTATCTCGCTCGCGGCAATTTCATTAAATCCGCTATCTTATTACAAGGCGACACCTAGTTAAAAGTTGAATCGGAACGCGCGGAAAATACGGGCATTGGGATAAAGCAATGTATACACAACACACCAAGTAACAAGGGCTATTATGAAAAACTGTCTTAAAGTATTCTTATTTTTCGTTAACATCAAGGAGTGTTTTTCATCTTTACAAAATCATACTTCAACAAATTTATTACACATTTTTTTTAGTGTAGGTACCGCTGTTTTTAATATTTTTAACTTTAGATTCTGTTTCTGAAGAAAAATAACGATAAAAAGTGTATTCATATATATCGCCAACGAACAGAATTGAATTTTTACTTAAAACCTTAACTCAGTGGACTTTTAATTTCACTAGTTTACAAATTAAAATAAAAGCTATGTCCTTTCAATGAATTCCATATCGATGTATTTAGTAGTAATAACTAAACGCAAACATATATTTGTTTTATTTCTATCACGTCTATAAATCAAGTTCTTATAACATCTTATTTTAAACTACTCATAAGTTGGTTTCGATTTTATTTTAAAATTTTGATGCTGTGCAGTGTTCAGTTAAATAAATACTTGTTTTAATAATGTCAAAAAGGTTGTGTAAAGTTCATTCTGATCGTTTTTGTTATGTTTGTGGTGAATTTATAATATCTAAAAAAGGATATCCCATAACGGAATCAAACTAGATAAAACTAGTGTAGCTTTTAAGCATTCATGCTCTATTTTTCCCAATCTTTCTCAGGCTAAACTGAAAGAAGGTGTTTTTATCGGACCGCAAATCAACAAACTCTTAAAAGATGGGGTATTTGAAAACAACCTTTCTGATATTGAGAGTTCTGCTTGGAAATCACTACGACTTATTATTCAAGAATTTTTAGGCAACAAAAAAAATGAAAATTACCAACAGTTTGTTGCTGATTTATTACATAATTTTCAACGAATGGGTGTCAGCATGTCTCTTAAAATTCATTTCCTTCACTCGCACCTCGATTTCTTCCCTGCGAACCTCGGACAAGTCAGCGATGAACATGGAGAGCGTTTTCATCAGGATTTGAAATTTTTTGAGCAAAATTATCAAGGATACTGGAACCAGGCCATGTTAGGTGATTATTGCTGGTCTGTTATTTGAGATACAGACACGAATAAATACAAGAAAAAAGCTAAGACAATTCACTTTTAATTTTTTGTTTGATATTTTTGTAAACATTATTTTTTGAAAAAAATTATCAAAAATATTAAATATCTTAGAAACATGACGTGTTAGATTTTTTTTATAATTTTTCTGAAACTCAGTGCACCTCGATTGTTAAGAAAAAAAATGTTTCATTCGAAGGACAAAAACTTTGTAAACTAGTGTTTTTAATAATTACCTTCGCAAATAAAACAACCACTAGAAAGGTGAAACGAAAAATAATGACGCTTGGATTATTTCTCTCAATAATATATGTATATACCATACGTATAAATTCATCCCAAAACTGTATTTCCTTCTATTGTATTTGAAAATAGGTATCTTACATTTATATATTATTATAGGTAAGTTCTTTACCTTCGGTCACTACGTAATATCTAATTATTACCAACGTGAGTGTGCTTCGTAAGATAGCTTTTATTGTGACCTGCTGTATGAGTACCTTGGCTTAATAAGTTACCTACATGAATAAGCCATTGTTACCTTAATAATGTTTCTGTCAAAGATATGGCAGGTACTGCTTTGCTGAAACCAAATATCTCATGTATACTTCGAGATATCTGTTAATTATAGCTTGCGCCTATGCAATGTGCATTGCAGTTGAAGTTCAACATATTGCATTCTGGATTCGACATTTCGAGAAGGTATTGGTTCAGGTCTGCCGTATATTCAAACTCAGATATATAAAGTAAAGCATTTATTCATTGCAGCGCGTATGGGCTGGATTTTGATAAGATGACAATTGTACATCGACAAATGTCAAACGAAGGGAAAAAATATATCTGGATGCCAGATGCTATGAAAAGTCATGTGTCTATTTTCATACATTATTTAATTTGGCATTTTTATCAACGATTGTCATTTTGTCTGAATCCTCAGGTATTATACTTTATTATTTTAGTTAAAGTCAAACTACGAATGTTCTTTTGGGGTTTGAATTGTTTTTCTGAATTAAATAGCAGAGCATCTATCATCCATTTTAAATAAGAGATATAAAAATAATCTTGAAGTTTATAGCAAAAATCTTCTCAAGAATAGAATAAGTCTAACAAATTTCGGAATAATGGCTCAATTGACTTAACGATCCACTCCAAGGGCTAGTCATTTCCAATAACATGGGCTGTCGGCTTAAGCCTGATTACTGTTGCAGTGTACGGTTTGGACAACTTCTGGGAGACGCTGGCCGCGCCGGAGAGGGAAGGGCAGGAGATGGAAGACGACAAGCTTGAAAGGTAACTGTTACCATTCTTCCTCGCATTGTCCCGGCATTTTGCCTCGCTCATCCTGGGGATGATACCTGGGAGAAAAATATTATAGATATGGTGAATATAACCGAATTGATTGACATTTCATTAATAAAAATTGTTCATTCATTAGTAACCAAGTAACCTACGGTACGCGTGGAACGTGCGTAAAAAGAATAGGTACAATATTAATACGTTTGACTTTGCATAGGGTAGGTATAAAATGAAGCCTGAATTAAATTAAAAATAGCACTGTAATGTCGGTTAACACCTCAACGCAAAGCTATTCTATAAATAGCACCCACAGTTCAAACGTAGCCATGTGTTGGCTAGTCACTAATTTTCAACCTAATTCCGATTCGTTCACCCCTAACTGGTTCTGATTGGTAATTAATTGGTAATCACGACAACTAATGAATGAACGCATCTAATTAAGTGGACCTGAACTCTAATTAACATTGAAATATTGACCACTAAATAGATAAGTCGGGTGCGGGTACTAATCCCGATTAATTGGTACCCGCATTTAATCAACATGAGTAACGTAGGTAACGCGGGGATATTTTCTTATTCCTATGTTTTTAGTACACTAACATATTTTAAATTAAAAACCAACATTCAGGGGAAGAGGGATAAGATCACATATTATTACAGTTTCTAAAATTTCGTAGGATATCGTTGAATATTTATAATATAGGTTGTTATGACAAAGTTGAATGTGGGTGTTTTTCGTTCACGAATCGAAAGTTAAAATGAGCTACTATGGAATCTTAAGCAAAAAAAGGATTTCAAGGTACTGGGAAATAAGAAATTTGCCACAAACGTAACAGATCTGTTAATAATAAAATAATTTATTACTAAATAATTACTAGGGCAACTGCTTCTAGAGGTACCTAGATAGTGGTAAGACATAATAAATACTTCTAAAAACGTGCATACCATCACAATGCCTCAAATGTGGGTAGTCAATCTTCTCGGCTATCAAACGCAGGATTGAGTTGGGGCTGACTCGCACCCGGCGCACCATGCGATACAGAAGCGGGGCAGCCCCACCAGTTACCGGAACGCCGCGTTGTTATACGTTATCGTATAGAAAATAAAGGCAGTAATAGTCCCTCCTACAATTTATTTCCGCAAAAGCACATCACTAGTCCGGATCCCCGGTACACCATGAATTAACGATGTTAATGTAATCGGTAGTTTTAAGTGTTCACTTAAATTTGGGTCAGTTAACACTCGGATTATAAATGGATGTGGATGGCGCTTAAAATTAGGATACAGTTCAATTAGGGTAAGCTGATTATGCAAATCCGATTAGAATTTCGATCGTTATAGTGCATTGTTATTGACGATTTGCAATATGAGTCAACCTGATTTTTGGACCCGGGTACGTCCTTAAACTACGTCCACAAGAGAGGAATGGGCATTGTGAATCTCATCACGCTTTGTGTGGTAGGGTACAGCCAGTGGATGTCATTCTAGATATAGAGCAGCTGGGGAAGTACCTCCACCTTACAGAAAACCGCAGCCAAATAACACTAGACCCTACTCATAGTGTTGTGTTCCTGCCGGTGAGTAAGGTTACCAGAGCTTAACGAGGGGGGTGGGGGTTTAGGGTCGGCAACGCGCATGTAACTCCTCTAGAGTTGCAGGCGTACATAGGCTATGGAGACTGCTTACCATCAGGCGGACCGTATGCTTGTTTGCCACCGACGTAGTATAAAAAAAAACCTGAGTCAGTCTTTTTTTTTAATATATTTTATTGTTTCAAAAACTTTACCTTAATAATAATTGTTCTCCTAAACCATAATTAAAACTGCTTTTTACTGCAATACATCTAAATATACGGTTCAATAAGACAAATTGGTCATGATTATAATAATATTCATAATCTTCTTGTTTAATGTCTATTTGGAGGTTTTCCACGCGACACGTTTTCTTTAATGGATCACAAAGAAAACAAACAAAGTCGCCCAATCCAATTACGTAAAGAAATTAAATTTCAGAAAAAAACATTTCAGTCTCTGAAAAAACATTTTTAGAAGCTACTAAACTGAAACACGTTCATATTATTGTAACCTATTCTAAACTTTCAATCGTATTTCTATTTAAAAAAAAATCCTAGAAACAGGATACTTTGAAGTATAGGTACGAGTATATAATAGCGTGATGTCTGCAACGCACTTAAAAAGTTTTCAACCTGTATAAACTTTCGCCGAACTATCAGATTTCCGTTCCTAAGCGTGACATCTACCTGTTGAAAGTTCCCTCTAATAACTTCACCTGCCTAACTTCCGCCTTATTTTGCTTTAACACGAATCGTAAAATATAATTTCGCATCGTGCTAAAAATGAATAAGGTCCAATAAGGCAAACCCACGTGACTTTAATGGAGTGCGAACCAAATTAACAAAGGCAGTACTTCAATCTAATTACGTAAGGATTTAGGAAAGAGAAGAGTTGTGGAACACAAGGGAACCAATACATTTTATGACTCTTCTCTTTCCGCACAGACTTTATCACGTGACATCTACCTGTTGAGTTTCCTCTAATAGCCTCGCCTGTTTAACTTCTGGCTAACTTTGCTTTGACACGATATGTAAAGCTTTCAATTTTTTTGCACTCGAGATTACTACAATGAGGTGGGATGATGCTAAGTGGTGGGATATGTCAAATTTTTGATTGGATTATTCACTGAATGTGACGGTTTCGAGTTATAATATACTATATAGCAATGTCACTAGTTCAGAGCTTAAATTAGAGAAGTAAACTAGAAATGCCACTCGAATCCATTCCTACCACGTAAATTAGTCATTCATCTAATGACCTTTTATTTGTATGGAATTGTATCATTCGTAATTTTGGTTAAACGACCGAGCCACGTGTATTTTTGTTTAAATTTTGATCGTTTCACTCGGAATTTGAACTAGAAATGTATTGGTATTTTCATTTCCCGCTGACCCCTGAAAAAATGCATTTTACATTAGCTAACTAAAAAGAAAAATCACACCATCTGTAACCATACCTCCATGCTTAAGTGTTATGAAGCTCATGAATACTAACCGACTTGCTTTAAGAAATATAAAGTTGCTCATCATAAAAGACGTACGTTTTAAACCACATTTTCTTTGAAACTAAAGTTGTTCCTTTGTGGAATCATGATATCATGTTTTATAATCTCACATACGAGTTAAAATACGATACAATAATATCCGCTGCGTTTTTTTTTATTATTTTGTATAAAAAATTGTGAATATTCCCCTATCATTTGGTGCCGGTGTTTGTGTTTTTATATAGGCATAAACAACAAAGATAATATTTTGTTAAAAGATTCCGAATCCTCAAGATCGTCTTAAAAGGCATATAAATGTCTCATATGTCCCAAAACGTGATTCAAGTCCCAACTGTTCAGATTATCACCGAGCCAATTAGATTAGGCTGCCCATAAACACTCCACTTCACACTTTCACTCGACTTGGAGCGAATGGGTCTTAAGATACATTTGTCTTGCCACATTTAAGGAGATTAAGACTCGATGGAATTCTGAGCGGATCCGATCCACGTTAAAGGCGTCCGCTAGCTGACGCGGGTGCACGTAGCGGGCGCACGAGTACGCGCCAGTTAGCGTTACTCATACTATTTCGTCAACCTGCCCACCCGCCCTATGCATCTCGCCAAGCCGCACGTGCGGACGCCCAAAAACTCAAGTCAAAGTTTTTCGATTGAGTACATATGAGAATATGTTTCTTTAATGTTTAGTAAGGTCAAGGTTGTTTTTAATTATTCATTTTATATATGTAGTTCTAAGTGTACGATTACTAAAATTGGCTTAAATAATACTTTTTTTAAAGCGTTTCAAGACATTAGAAAACAATAGATAAAATAAATATAACAGATTATCAAATTTTAGAATACATCACGACCTCTTTCCATACACTTGGAATTGATTGATGTATCAAATCCATTTCCCCAACCCATTTCGGGGCGTCATTCGAAAATTTTCGCGTTGTCAGTCGTAATAAAATGAATTTTACGAGGCGGTAAAAAGATCGAGGTTTCCCTTTTCGGGAAATTGTTATACTTTAACAATTGGTTCATGTTTGATAAAAGAGCCGCTAAAGGGTTACATAATATACTTACTTTAATACTTATGTAATAGCTTTATGCTTCGATGAATGATTATGTATTGTTTCGAGAACATATAAAGAGAAAACGCCTACAAGATGACCGCCACGCTGTTTATGTGACATTTTTGAAGATGTAAACTAATTTAACGCTCTCTAACGGCCCGATTCGAATTTTAAGATACGTTGAAATTTAACAATTGTTAACTTTTTTAAATGTGGAGCATAAATCATGTTGGATTTTTTCATTCTGAATGATTTGTTTTATTTTTTGATTAACCTTTAGATTCTCACAAAAATCTTATTTGTTATTTGAAACCTGACGTTCAAGGACGTAGTTAAGCAAAACTTATCCATCTTTTAAAAAATGTCATTTAATTGAATGACTTTTCCTTTTGACAGAAGTGTGCATTTGATCCTTATCCCTTAATTACGTCCAATCGTTATACTGATTTTGATTTGTAAAAAAATCAAATTAATTACCAATAGGTATTCATTGGCTGAATAATCTACCTATTTTAATATTTATTCGTATTATAGGACTTGTACGAGTATGCATAACATTATTATCAGATGAATTAACGTGTCTTAATTATTTACAGCATCCCATTGGATTGGTTCGTGAACGAGATCGTAAACAACCCGGACTTCGCGCGATCCGTGGTCCGCAAATTCGTGGATATCAACCAGGTTTGTATGCACATACTTTCGCCATATTGTATAATAAATGTTCCTATTGATCGCGTTCCATGCCACCCGACTAAAGTCCAGTAAATACCACAACAGTGGTCCACAAGTTCAATGCGAGTGAGTTAACATCCATTTAAACCAGTGGCTCTGTGTTAGGCAGTGTCTTACCTGAGCGAATAACTCGCGAACGCGAAGCAGCGCGGCGCGGCGGGTGAATTCAATCCTTTGATACCTATGGAATTCTCCTACGTGAGCGATCTCCGAATGCCGTTGGGCCGCCGCGCGTCGCATTCGCGAGTTATGGCCCACGTAAGCCGCGCTGTTAACCGAGTCGCGAACATAGCTTAAAACTGAATAAACGTATGGCTATCGTCATTAGAAAAAATCCAGAACTAAATTAATTAGGTAGCTGTGGGCATATATGAAAACCAATTTAACCGTAACAGCAGTAACACATTAAAATTATTCTGGAACCATGAATGAGGGATGGTCATTTTAATATTATAATAATAATTACTCAGAAATGTGGGATCAAAGGCGTATTCAGAATACTAATTATATTTAAATATTCTGTGTTTGTTTGTTAACAAATGAAACAATACTATGTAACTTGTATAGCTTATTGTGCTGAATGATTGATGGATTTTATATTTTAAATATCACACCGATTTAATATTACGCGCTGCATTTCAATTATTAGGAGTTCGTGTATCAAAAGGAAAAAAAGAAGTAATAGAATTACTCGTGTTTGTCTGCCAGTACCTACAGCTTATGTATTTTCTCCGATACGGTGAAACCAATTGAGGTGATATTTGGTACACATATGTAAGTCAGTGACCCAATGATGAACGTAACTAGATCAATTAAACGTATCTGTCGTAAGGAGTTTAAATATATAGTTTAATAATTTTAAGATGAACATAGAGAATAGTTCATTATTAACAATAAATAGATTCCAGAAAGACATATACGATTGCACAAAAGTAAGTCTGTAAGGAAATAAAATTGTCTGATGACTGTTTTTCACCGTCAGCGACCCACTATAGTTCGTTATTTTTACCATTAGAAAGAAGGTAAGCGATTTAGACGTTTCTGTTTATTTAAACCCACTTTAAAAAATGAGTCACAGCAAATATGTACCAATTATAAAACATATTTGTGTATATGTATAATTATTTACATTCTTTTGCTTTCATATGTCATATAAAGTAGTTTTTAAAAGCGTTTTTCAATAATTTTCAATAACAAGACTAGTTTCAAAGAAAGAAAGATGTCAAGATTGTCTACCTTTTTTTATACTGCTAAAAAACGAACTGTAGGTGGGTTCTATGTTCATAGGCGCTTTTCGCTGCATATACCTACGGGTTTTCCCATGTTATCGGCTACACGGTAGCGCGTGGCTCGCGCTAGCAGCATTGAATGATGTTAAATTTCGTTTGCTGCTCCTAGTGTTTCGCATCGTAGCACGGCGTAGAGCGTAGCATTTCTATTTCAATATATTATAATAAATGGCGTAAATTTGTGGAAGTAACGTGCTGTTAACATCTGGAGGCGTATTCGTAAGCGAATAGTGGAATAATTAGCGTTGCGAGGGTTTCAATGCACGGAGGTTAAACGAACTTGTCCCAGAGTTAAACACAAAACCTAGGTTTATAGCATAGACTGCATATAGCAAAAGAATGGTACCGTAAAGTCTAAACCTAACTTAAATATCTTCGTTCAGATGTGAATATAATTTTTTAATTAGGTAAGGTTAGGTTAAATGTGACATTTTCAGCTAAAATTTACCACATCGTCGGTTGCCAATAACTTTGATTTCAAATATCCGGACGACCGGTTTGGCCTAGTGGGTAGTGACCCTGCCTACGAAGCTGATGGTCCCGGGTTCAAATCCTGGTAAGGGCATTTATTCGTGTGATGAGCATGGATATTTGTTCCTGAGTCATGGGTGTTTTCTATGTATTTAAGTATTTATAAATATTTATATATTATATATATCGTTGTCTAAGTACCCTCAACACAAGCCTTATTGAGCTTTCTGTGGGACTTAGTCAATTTGTGTAATAATGTCGTATAATATAAAAAATATATATATGCTTTATGGAAATAGCGTCTTATTGACAACCGACAACAAGTATCTTTTTGGTTGAAAACGCACAAATATTTTCATAAATAAAAGATAAAACTCAGGCATCACCAAAAAGAACTTTGGTATATATTAAGGTGTTCAACTTGTGGACCATAGTGTTAATTCTGAGCTATAGTTGGAAGGTTTACGATAACGACAATCGACCCGATTCGAAGAATGATTAAGACACGTTTAAGATCTTTAAAAGATCGATAACCAAACTACATGTCAAAATTGACGTTTATTTCGATTCCGCTATCATCCCAATAAGATCTGTACGATATTTCTAACGTCAAAGTGACATTGGTTGCCCGAATCGAGCTGCTTCTGTCAATTATACGACATACAAACGATATCTAAACCAGAACCCATCGTTATCATATTTCATTCTTCGAATGGGGCAGATAGTGTCGTAATTAGCGCTGAATAGTTCACATAAGGGACCTAATTAAATCCTTTACGCCATCATAGCATGCACGGCCAAGCGAAAGTACCCGCTCTAAAGCTATGTACGGGAAATTGATTCCCGTACTTACAAGTGCACCTCGGCTTGTTGGAGTGACGTCATCGTTAACTACGAGCCGTTTAATTAATTAGTTAGCTCTTATAGTATACTCAAGATACTTTAAAGAGGTGTAAAGCCAGGACATTAAAAGGGAACAAAAGATATGGCCGCCGCGCGTTATTTGCGACGGAAGATATGGTCATCGCAATGGTTTTAATGTTTTACCTCAGTAACTGAAAATATACTCCGTTTGAATTCATTATAGGCATGGATTAAATATACCTCATTTTATTATAAGTACAAATATTGAGATATTGTTTTAAAATGAGAGCCGAAAACCGAGCCTGAAATAAAATATTATATATAGATATAGGTTGAAAAATATAGTAACTTTTTTATCGTTTGTACTTTAATCATTTTCTATGTTTACAGGACGGCGTGCTATCATCGGACGAACTCCTCAGGAACGTGTAAACGACATTTAAGTTACTTGTTGTAGACTTTCGGATTGTTTCCCGTTATATACATTTGTACCAACACTATGAAGATGATTTGAAAAATACGACTTAATTAAAATGTTACGATACTGTGATATCAAATAAAACTTACTAATTTTGGAAAAAAATAGTGGTGATTATGTTTTTGTACTCTACTATTGTAATGTTTGTTTAAAAAATGAGTAATATATCTAAAATGTATTATCATTACTGTAAATAGTTTCTAAAATAAATCGATGGCATAAGAATGTGTCCATAAAGTAATTCCTTATATCTATGTAGGAAGGTGTAGTACTATATGAATGTGTGTCTTCAAATTTCATCAGAAATCTATACTGAAAATATATATTTAATATTTCGAGATTTTCAATGTGCGTCACCCTAGTGCGACCTCTGTACTTTTGAAGTTAGCTCCTATTTATGTTCTTGTTTGTCATTTAAGGTTGAGACAATATGTAAGTGCTGTTCCAATACAATTAATATGAAATAACTGTTTACCATAATACATTTGTTTTGTATTAGTATTATCTACCTTTAGGTTCTAAATAGTAATTTTATTTTAGCTATATTGATGTGTTAGCAAAAAAATACTTATTATTTACGTTCGACGACCGGTTTGGCCTAGTGGGTAGTGACCCTGCCTACGAAGCTGATGGTCCCGGGTTCAAATCCTGGTAAGGGCATTTATTCGTGTGATGAGCATGAATATTTGTTCCTGAGTCATGGGTGTTTTCTATGTATTTAAGTATTTATAAATATTTATGTATTATATATATCGTTGTCTAAGTACCCTCAACACAAGCCTTATTGAGCTTACTGTGGGACTTAGTCAATTTGTGTAATAATGTCCTATAATGTCCTATAATATTTATTTGAGGTTCTGCCATCGTGACGTGCATAAATAGAGAAAAAAATATAAGATATTGAAAATCAAGAAGTAGTAGTAAGAGGTAAAAGACTAAAATATTATATTTTAATGTTAGCGGTTATCAATGTACTTTAGTTCTGTCTAAAACAAAGATATTTGTAAAGTTAAAAAAAAAGGGGAAAGGCACCATTTTCTTAGTTCTTGACACATTTATTTAGGCTGGGGTTTACAAAGTGAATTATCAGTTTATTGAGACATAGTATTTTGTATTACCTCTGACGCTCTACATACATACATGTAATGTTACATATTGGATACGATAATTTCTAGGCTAGCGAGTCAAATATTCGAGAATCAATGTTTTGGATACCCAATGTTTACTTAGTTTGTTGTTAATGACATTATCGACGTTATGGATGAAATAAATTTATCGGGTACCAAAAACGTGGTTTTATTTTAGTACATTACGACACAAGTGTGAAATGTAGGAAATTAAAACATGACCAAAGGGACTGTTTTAAATCGACACGAGTTGCGAATTACCCATTCAACGTTTATATTATACAACGTTGTACAGTACAAATATGTGCCGATATCGAAAACAAAAGGGCAATGCTTTAAATTTTCTATATAGGCACGTAAAGTGCCTTTTTCCGCACTAGTGCGGTAAAGTAGCACCATATGTACTGTAATAGTACTTCCTCGCGCTGTTCCGGCATTTTGCCACGGCTCATATGAACCTGGGGTCCGCTACACTACTAATCCCCAGAATTGGTGTAGACACTAGTTTTACGAAAGCGACTGCTATCTAACCTTCCAACCCAGAGGCTAAACTAGGCCTTATTGGAATTAGTCCGGTATCCTCACGATGTTTTCTTTTACCGAAACGCCTTCACTGTAATAGTACATTACGATACAAGTGCGAGAAGCAGGCAATCGGAACGAGTAGCGATAAATAAAAACAAGACCACAGGGAGTGTTTTAAATCGACACGAGTTGCGAATTTCCTTTTAGCACGTGTATTGTACTTACAACGTTTTACAGTACATATGGTCCTTTAAATTTTCGGCACAGGCACGTATTGTGCTAATTATCGCACTAGGGCGGTAAAGAAGCACCATATGTAAATGTATTACTCCTCGTAAGGACTAGGCCATGTTTTGCTCTTTTGAATTTGGAACTTTCTTTTATTTCTATAATTTTTTAAAGTAGAATTTAACTTGTATTTGTAGAACTTACAAGGACTTACAAGGTTAAATTACGGAGTACCTACTAAGTAATGTGCCGATGGAAACTTTACAAACAAGGAAACTTTTCAAAATTGTCATTTTTGGCCCATTTTAGGCCAATGGCCCTCAGACCAGGACAACGCGACCTGTTGGCCGTGCCGCCGGCGCGCACCGTATCGCGCAGGAACTCGCCGCTGCCCCGCGCCCTCTCACTGCTCAATGCGCTCCTGGCATCGACGCCTGAATGCGATCTATTTGCTTGGCGATGGGCGGCAGTGTATAGTGAATGCTTGAGATTCTGTGAGGCGATGGATGCTAGGTGCTCTACTGTCCCAATTTAATTGTTTTATAATTGTTAATACTTATAATTATTAGTTAGTTTAAGTTTCGTGACGCATTGGTTCAACTGTAATGTCATGTAAACATTTTTATCAATAAAAAAAAAAAAAAAAAAATTCTTCAAATTCTTGTGGTATTCTAGAACAATCAGCAGACACTAAAAAGAAGACCGAACTCATTGAGTAATTCAAACAATAAAACATTACATCACACAATCGATTTTGTAAGAGGTAACAAAATACAAAAAAAATTAAACAGAACGAATAATTAAAATTCCTGTGAGCATATATTTCTACTAACTTGTACGCAAACTCAGTCTCGCTTTCCATTTACGTTAGTTTAAAATTTCAAACTGAATTCGAATGTTAGTCAAGGATAATGAACGCAACTGAATAGATCCAGTAATAAGTATCGAAAACTGTCAAGTTTCGTTGCTCTCATTATCATAATTTTGCGGGATTATAGCTAGCATAAAGATTTTTCACTCTATTAGGGTCAACTGATATGTTACAACAAACTGGTATGATATGTGTGTGCGTTTCGAAATTTCCATATAGAAAAAAGTCGAAAACTTTTCATCGAGTCGAAATTGTCCATTTCTAAAATAAAACTTTTCTCTATTCCCTGTGAAATTTTCCTGAAATATCCCAAAACTTCAACTTTTTGGAAGCTTTCCGCAATTTGCACATTTGTATTTACGCCGTCTCGTGAATAATAGAACATTGTAAACTCGAACAGACCTTTTGACGTGAGTATCTTCTCAAAGCACATTGCCAATAGAAAGGAATTATACTCGTAAACCGACAGATACGAGTAAACAGCAACGAAGAAGTTAATAAAATATTAAACGTATTTGAATACAGTAGAATGTTGCAGGTTGGAGCAAAATTCGAACTTCACAAACTGACATCAATTTTACCTTTCAGGTAAGGTTTTAAGTAACTATCGTTTATAGGTAAGTTGTTTACAAAATCAGGAATCCATGTTTCGTAATGCAATAATAATGTTGGTACCGGATTAGGCTAAAATTAGTCATAAATTTTGGTATATCTGCAAACGAAAAAAAAGTAGTAACTTTTAAATTAAAGGAAAAATTTACTTCGTATTTAAGAACATTGGTGCAATCGCCCTTAACCAACTGAGCTACCGAAACTTACTAGAAAGTAGTGTCGCATTGTCGTAATTTCGGTTTTTACCTGAAGAGGACATTTTTTTTTCTCAATAAATATAGGCGCTGGTGGCCTCGCGGTAAGAGCGTGCGACTTGCAATCCGGAGGTCGCGGGTTCAAACCCCGGCTCGTACTGCTCGTACTCGAAATATCATTTGTTATTTACTAGTCGCTTTTTGGTGAAGGAAAACATTGTGAGGAAACCGGACTAATCCCAACAAGGCCTAGTTTACCCTCTGGGTTGGCAGTTGCTTTCGTAAAAACTAGTGCCTACACCAAATATTGGGATTAGTTGTCAAGCGGACCCAGGCTCCCATGAGCCATGGCAAAATGCCGGGACAACGTGAGGAAGAAGGAGTTTATTTTTCTCCTTTTTTGTTGCTCTGATGATGGAACACCAAGTAGATTTGATGATGGAGAACGAAGGTAAATGAGAAGTCTGAAATAAAATACGTAACCTCAGAGTTTCGGATTGTTAGAATCTCCTCGATCCAGTAGACTAATAAACATAAACATAATTTTTAGTTACTTTCATATAAAACACATGTTGAGTGTGTGAGTTAAAAAGTGGCTGTGACATAATCGGACAGACAGACGGATATGACGAATCTATAAGGGTTCCGTTTTTTGCCATTTGGCTACGGAACCCTAAAAGTAGTGATTGTTTACATGTGCCTGAACTAGGATTCCGTGTTTCAGGCGAGAAATATGGCAAACATTGCTCATGTAAATTAATTTTCACTTACAAAAATATATAATACAATTTAGCAACTTAATACTATAATACATTAATCGAATAATTATCCTATTTATCCTATTGTAAACCCAGACATATTGCTTAAAATTACAAATATATTATTATTATTATTAATGGAAGAAGAGTACAGTCAGCATCAAAAGTAGCGGATGAAACAACGCGCCAAAAGTATCTGATATTCCGGATAACTTTTCCAAATATAGATAAATTTCTAAATATCGCGCTCAAAAGTATATCTTTTACAGTCTTAGTTGTTCTATATTAAAGACATCACTTTTTGTTAAGCTGTTACAGAATGGTAGATACTTATGAAACGTTATTTGATCCGCTACTTTTGATGCTGACTGTACCTGCAGCTGGCGATATTAGCTGCAATTTTTTGGTAGAAATCATTATTATAACAATAAACTTTTATTATATCACGCGTAATGCAACTTACACGTACTTATACTTAGTTGTAATTGTACTAAGATGTGCCACGATTGATATCGAAATGAAATCAAGATAAGTAGGTACAGTCTAGCATTCGACTAAGCCAATTGAAACTTACATTTTGATGTGAAAATGATTTATTTTTGTTATCATTCGCCCGCGTGTCTCGCTCGTCTTTAGCTAGAGGGTTGAAAGTAGTGGGGTAGCGTAAGGGCCGGATTTAGGGGAGGGCCACGGGAGGCCCCGTGGCTGTAACCTGGGGTTACAGCCACGGGGCCTCCACAAAAGAGGGGCCCCCACAATAGAGACTTCAGAAAATTTACCATTTTATTTGGAAAGAATTTGGGGCCAGGGGGCCTCCACTCCTTTATTGCCCGAGGCCTCCAGACCTCTAAATCCGGCATTGGGTAGCGTGATGCCAAAGTGTTTAGTATTAGTATTTAAAATAAACAACAACCAAATCTAGTTTCGTCTAGCAATGATTTATTCATCTGTTCCATCATAGACAAAAAAAAAAACCATAAAATTCAAAGACAAAAACATACTGTAGGTACAGAGTGGACGCGTTCAGTGCGATAATCCGCAAACGTACCGCCTCCCTCATGCGCCGGGTACGTGACAAATCCAACAGCCTGCTTCAGCTCCTCCCTGGAAATCAGACTAAAACAGCGGTTCTTAACCTGGGGGTAATTACCCCCGTGGGGCCCCCACTGGTATTTCACGGAGGTAATAAGCTTAATTAAATATAACAAAGATTAGACCTATAAGAAAGACTATTGATGATTATTGGGGAGAGGGGTAAAATCAGGATCCCTAGTTAGTCTTAGGGGTGACAGGACTCAAAAAGTTGTAAACCTCTGAACTAGAACATTTTGAAAGTACTGTGGGCCTACCGCGAACCACTTTCGACGTGTTGCCTTTCTGTCACACTTACGTAAGTATTTACAAGTGCGACAGAGAGGAAACACGTCGAACGTGGTTCGCGGTAGGCCCTCTGGAATGACCTACATATGGATTCCAGATAGGGCTTCCAATCCCAAAGTATACAGTCCCGCAGGTACCGGGACTAAAGATAGGCTGCGGGATTGGAAGCCCTAGTTCCAGAGGCACAGTTGTACAATATTATGTAAAAAGTGTAAAAGAGTACATATGTAATACATGTACCTACGAAAAAATGCAAAATATATACTTATACGGCGACACTCAAGGGACCGGACGTTTTTTCACGCCATAGGGAGTGAATCGTTATTTATTTTATTTAAGGTTTACCAACACTACAAAAAATACAGATAAAAAAACCCAAAAAATACATGAGTAAGTATATCCAATTATAGGTAAACACAGCATGCGTTAATACTAAATGAGTTATATTGAGTGACGTTATACGGAGTTCGCTATATGAAGACTTATTTTTGTTGTCAAAATGTACGTTCGAATTGGCTTCCTTCTCTAGCTTGAAATGACGTCGATCAAAGGAAAGCCGGCAGGGTTCGTGCTGCGTGGCTTTTCAGGAAATGTTTAGTCGGATCCGTTACAGGTGTGGGTGTGCAGCAAACGTGAAGTTTATGACATAAAGTCTGTAAAGCGACTTCCGTCGGTAAAAAAAGCGGCAAAAAATTGTAGGTGTGAAAAATTATTGCCCCATACAAAATTTGAATTTCGCACCTTTTTCTACTGACAAAGTTATGTGGCTGGCTTAACAATTTTATACCAACCTACCTAGTACCACAGTAAGTTCAATAAGGGTGCCTTTCGACCAAAGATGTGCTATGCTGTGCTATGCTATGTTTTCATACATTAACACATAGCATAGCAAGCATAACACATCTCTGGTCGAAAGGTTAGGGTGCCTTGCTTGTGTTGTACATATAATAGATAAACATACATAAATACAAAGAAAACATAAATAACCCAGGAATGAATGTCTGTGGTAAACAGACAAAATTCTCATACTAGGATTCGAACCCGCGACCTTCTGGAACGACTTGAACCCGCAAACTCTGCAATCATTGCGTCGCTCTTAATCGACTGAGCTACGGAAGCTTACCAGTCGTACTAAGTTGGTCGGCTCTTTAGCATTTGTCACCATGCCTGTCACGTTCTAACAAGTATGTAAGCGCGAAAGTGACGGGCATAAAAATGATACAAGTGATAAAAATTGAGCCATGCCGCCACCGCAGGACCGCGCAAATCCTTTCTTACCTTGGGGGCTAGCGTCTAGCGACATCTACCGAAAGCCTGTTCCATCTTAACGGTACCGGAGTCTCAAGTTGTATTGAAAATTCAACAGTAACAATGAATGTATGATAAAAAAAATACTTTTAAACTAATGTATACTTAAGTGGTGAGATAATTTTACCCTGGGTGGTACTTTATTGTAAAAGGGGAAAAAAGGCCTCATTTATTTAAATTAGCGTCCCATTTTTTCTAATCTGTGTGTGTTTGGGACCGAAAGCTCCCCGGTAAATAGATTATACAAAAATAACATAATATATTATATTATAATGTGACAATTTTAACGCCTGTAGGCCAGGTTGTAACCGAAGTATCGTAATTGCCTTTATATAAAATTATATTAAATTTGAAAATTTTACATTTCAATTGTCGTTGATCCCCTGGAGGATGGGCCGTGCGCTGGTGTGGGACGCTACTTGCGCCGATACGCTGGCAGCTTCCTACTTGCCAGCGACCAGCAGAAACGCCAGGGCCGCGGCTGACGCCCGAGAGCGTTTTAAAACTAATAAATATAGCTGTCTCGGCACCAACTACGAATTCGTAGCTTTTGGTGTCGAGACACTTGGTCCGTGGGGCAAGGGTGCGCGTGGGCTCCACAGGGAGCTTGGAAAGCGATTGAGGGAGGCAACGGGAGACCCTCGCGCAGGCAGTTTTCTCGCGCAAAGGCTTGCCGTCGCGATACAGCGCGGGAATGCTGCCTGCGTGATGGGCACCCTGCCAAGAGGCCAGGGTCTGTTTTAGGTTTCTTTATTTTTTCTAGGTAGGTTTAGTTTTAGTCGTTTTATTTTATAAGTAGTCATAATTTAATTTTAATATTATTATTATAAATAAAATATTGTCCGACGAAAAAAGAAGTAAATAGGCCATTAATTTGTAACTAAGCAGGTAGATAACGTTATTAACTGACGCTTTCCATTCATAGTCAATTACGGTCTGCTTTTCAATTTTATGTGCTCATAGACAAGGTACGTAATAAAAACTGGCAATCACAAGTCCCCTTCCTAATTTGCTTTTATCATCATTGTTTTAAATGGCGTTAACCAAATCTAAGTACCATATTCTCAGTCAAAACGAGATGCCATCTTCGTCATGGTTGTAGATCGCTATCTACAACAATGACGAAGGGAAGCGGTGATAATAATAGTAAATTACGATACAAGTGCGAAAAGTAGGGAATTCGTAACGAGTGCCGATAAATTAAAATACGACGAAAATACCTACAAAGGGAGTGTTTTAAATCGACACGAGTTGCGAATTACCTGAAAAGGTAATGCGAAAGCACGTGTATTGTACAACGGTTTACAGTACATATGGCCCTTTATATTTTCGACATACGTACGAATAGTGCTAGTTACCGCACTAAGGCGGTAAATTAGCGCCATATGTACTGTAAAAGAATCTTCAGTCTGTACTGCTTATCTGTCACTGTCTAAGATACAAATAATCAGCAAGTTGGAGAAAGAGTCTTTCCTGTAATAAAAGAGTGGACTTCGTCAAGAGAGAACTCGTAATGAACTTTCCATGGAATTATTCAAATCCTGAGAAGTTGGCGAGACATCTCAAGTTTAAAACATTGATGTAGACGATAGTTGAAATTATGAATCATTTGCTATTTTGGGAGTAGAAATGTAAAACGAGACGATTCTGAATCGAAACGAATTGTGAATTTAAAAATCATATTCGGCTCCAAGCTAAAATAAAAAAAATTAGAGACAGTGAAATTTTAGATACAAATCTTCCTCGGTCCCCCATTGCTGAGAGACCATGTATGCTCCGTCTCCATAGTGTGCGGTCATAAGCCATACGGGACCCGCAGTGCATACTGCATGTTGCCGTCAATCACCCTCTTAACAGTATCAGACCATCTCGTGGGTGGTCTTCCTTGCGCAAGCTTACCTTCCATTTGTCCAAAGTTGAACGGCCTTTCTTGGTCATGCTTTTTAGACCGCATCATATGTTCAAAAAGCTGAGTGCGCATTCTTGAGATATTATTAGAGAGCCGTGTGGTGATTGTCAGCTCCTCTAGGATGGACAAAACTTATACTCGCTCTATTTTCTTTGTATACTTGGGCCATTAGCTTCTTTATCAAACTCGTTCACGTCTTTCCTTTAGACATCGCAAAGTTAAGGGCACCTACAGCTATTTATTACGCGGCACCTTTACAGGCAGGATACATGTTTTTAGTGCTTGAGAGTCATATAAGAAAACCGGGATATGTATGTACCTGCTGGGTCAGCCGCTGAATATGCGGCCAAACTCTAGCACGCTAATTAGGGGAGGCCGGGGCTGGAAGTTCCCGGGGTAAGTTGTTCCGACAGTTATAACTTTGTAAAGGAAATAAATAGCAATACACGTGAAGTGCGTCGTTTAAGCATCAAGTGACGCGCCGCGCTGGCGGCCATCTTAGTTGCTCCAACAGCGGCGGACGAGTGGCTGTGTGCACCGTGCTATTAGAACACCACGTGAGTACATTTTTTCGTACTTAATCTTTTTGGTCTATTTTTATTTATTATTGTCCAATTTATGTGTATCTTTCCTATATAAGAGTGGCACTAGTTAGGTATCTTATTGTTTGAATGTTTTTTCAATTGATTTCGTTAATTTGCTAGTATGACAGTTTTTATACAAAAACTTAATTTGGGGCTACAAGTTCCCTCCTAAAGGGGTTGGTTGTTCCCCGGAACAACTTACCCCCTTCGAATTTATCATATTTTTTTATGCATTAGCTGAAGAACAGGCAAAGAAAAAAGCAAAGAAGAACGAAGACATTACTAACAAGGGAAAAGAAAACAACAATAATAAAGGAAAAGGTAAAGGCAAAAGAAAAAGAAAGGAAAAAGTTCAAGAAAAGGCTAAGCGAAGAGTATTACAAGAAAGCGAGAGTGATAGTAACGAGGATCTGGAATGGTACTGCATAGTTTGTTGTGATTCTTATTCAAATTCTCTTCCAAGAGAACAGTGGATAGAATGTATAATGTGTAAAAATTGGGCACATGTTAAATGTATAAATGAAGCTGGTATTACTTATGTGTGTCCCAATTGTGAGTCAGAAGAAGAATTGAATGATGAATAAGAATAAAATTCGCCAAAGTTAATTAGGACTGCTTAAAAAAAGACTGATGATTCCACTAAAAGAAAAATAATTTAATAACCTCAAGATATAAATGAAAAAAATATGGACGTTAGAAGTTTTGTTTTGTTATTTGATTAGAATTGAGGTTGTGATCTCACTTGTTATTACACGTATGAATGAAACGTTAGTCTGGAGGTTACCAGTTGTGTTATTTAGTTAAAATAAATGCAGTTATGTATTTGATAAGGTGTTTAACTTGATGACTCTCTATTATAGTATAAAAGAAACATTTATCTGAAAGTTACCAGTTATGTTTATGTTTTTTTTAAAGTTCTGTTATGGAAGTGCCCATTTGTTTTAGTTATAAAAAAGTGTTTATCTCGAGGATCTTTTCCAGTTAATTTTTTTGTATCCTAAAGTATTATTAAGCATGGAGGTAGTAAGGTTTATAAGCTATTAGATCTCAATTTTAGTGAACCAGTGCCAAATGTTTATCTAGATGTTACTAGTAATGTTTTTTTGCTGTTTTCTTTATAGTTTATAGCATTGCATTAACACACAGTAAAAATAACTTTAAAAATGACTGTTTTATTTGAAAGAAACCTAAATTATTCTCATATTATATTTCTATTATCCAAGCGGCACAATTTGCCCCACACATGGAACAACTCGCCCCAACGCGGGGTTAAATGTTCCCTTCCGAAATTTTGCAAAAATATGCCTGTAAAAAAAAAACTATTGAGATACTGGCAAAAATTAATATATTATTACAGATATCGATTAAGATTCTTTAAAAGATTTAAATATCAAATATAAAACTTATCATTTTCATCATATAATTCCATGTTATTTGAAAATCGGAACTTTCAGCCCCGGCCTCCCCTACAATGCCTTGGAACCAATCTACGATTTGTGCAGATTGCTGTGGAGACTGCGGGACCCTGAGAGTCGGAGGCTAAAGCATTTATTAAGGAACTTGGTTGCCGGAATAGGGGCTGTAATCCACGCTCCGAGTCATATCTGGTGCAGGGGATTTAATTGGCTATACAGGGTGGAAATGCTGCTAGTGTGATGGGCCGCATGCCATTCAGGGCGGGCCTTTAAAATGACTTTATTATAATAATTAACATGTGGGAAATGAACCCAAACTTGCAAGAAGTACACTATTGTTTTACTTTTTAACTTCCTTATTGCTAAATAAAATTAAACTTGGTAAACAGAAAACCCACAAACATCTGTAAAATACATATTTGTATCCATCTCGGTACAAGTCCTAACGAGTTCCGGCAGCCATTGCAAGTAGCCGACTGCCTCCAACTTGTTGATTATGATTCCTTTCGCTCGTGGTACAAGGACGAGCGAACGCGGTAATAATTCTTACAGTACCTACATTGTCCTAGTCGGTGGCTCAGGATAAGAGATAGTGATGATAATGATGATGATGCTCGCCTGACTGATTTCGGCCACCGCGTATTCACAGTACATATGGTGCATCTTTACGGGACTATTGCGATAATTAGCACGACGTAACCATGTCGAAAAATTAAAGGGCCTACTGTAAAACGTTGTACGATACATGTGCGAATACGTAATTCGCATTCGCACTTGTTTTGTAATATACTATTATTTTAAAGAGTTTGACTTAAAATAAAAAATAAGAATGAAGAGAATAAATAATAATAATAAAAAACTGGCCAAGTGCGAGTCGGACTCGCACAGGAAGGGTTCCGTACCAGTTTCTATAAGTCGGTCACCTATCCAAGTACTGACCCCGCCCGACGTTGCTTAACTTCGGTGATTGGATGAGAATCTCGAGATTGGAAAGAAATTTTTATTTTATTCTGTTTTTAGTATTTGTTGTTATAGCGGCAACAGAAATACATAATCTGTAGAAATTTCAACTGGTTAACTATCACGGTTCATGAGATACAGCCTGGTGACAGACGGACGAACGGACGGACGGACGGACGGACAGCGGAGTCTCAGTAAAAGGTTTCCGTTTGACCCTTTGGGTACGGAACCCTAAAAACGTAGTAGGTTAACTGTGAAATGAACTGTCGCCTGCGGTATTTCGGACCGATAAGACCTTCAAACCTTCAAGAAAAGAGCGTACTCCCATCTTGAATGGCGGCATGACTATAGTTGTGCCATTCTCGAGAATGTTCTCCATTTTGCACGGGGAATGTTCTTGTGCGAGAACATTCCCCATAGTAAACGGAGAACGTTCTCGAGAACGGTACAACTATAGGCATAACCCTTCTGGTGTGGCAGGTGTCCATGGGCAACGGTGATTGGACACTATCTAGCGATCCATCCCTCGTTTGCCTCCCATATCATAAAAAAAGTTTGACCGAATCTCAGTTAGATAAGCAACTTCACGACGAAACGTTCGAAATGCGGTGTATTGTACGACTGAGAAAATGGACTCTAACAGTTTATGGTTCACTTTACATTGGAAATTCCTTAGCATAAGTACGCCAACCAAATTTACTTGAGCCGCAAACTGCTAATCAATTTCGTCGACTGTACCATATAACTATAATCGTAGAATTCATTTTGAGTGAAAGCAGCTACATCTGCAAACGATGGCTTAACAAAATAAATTGAAAGTTGGAAAATTCACTGTCACTGGCGAGACTTGAACTCGCGAATCTCAATCAATAGCCCATCGCTCTGCCAACTAAGCTACAGAGACTTCATCGAATACTCGAGGAAAGCGAGGTTTACCGTGCTTGTGAATTTCAGTAAATAACTTTTTCTTGTGATGGTTACGCCAAAATATTCACTGACATATATCATATTGCATTTTTTAAAGACTAGATATTTTCTAACTTTCTAGGGTTCCTATGATATCTAATATTGCGGTAAAATAATATGTACTCGACACTATAATTCAATGTTACTCAGATTTCATAATGGAGGAAAAAAATGCACTTTTGAGGTTATAAAAAAAAAACGGACTATAGTTAATTTTCACACAGAGTAATTCGATTTCCGAAGACTGATTCTGATTCAACAACTGGTCAATGATGTCATGTCATTAGGGATCTTATAATCTTGTGAACCAAATTGTGACTTTACTTGCATTTCGCAGACACCAATCAGCGTCAAGGTGGAATTAAATAAGATCAAAACCTTGACAAATTGGTAAATCAGTATCGTCCCGCGCGTACTATTAAGAGAGGAGAATAACTTTGCGATCCTAATCGAACGTACATACATTTTGATGAAATTTCCATTTCGGGAGAAAACGGTTTACACTAACTAAATCTTAACAAGTCACTTTGATTAAGTTAGTGGACACCGTTTTCTACCGAAATGGAAATTTCATCAAAAATGTACGTGCGTTCGGTTCGGATCGCAAAGCTGTTTTTCCCTCTTAATGGTAGTGTTAGTTAAGACCGGAGCCCTTTAACTCCTCTACTTTAAGACTTAAGTAACTCAGGTTTTCCCACTTTTATAACAAAGTCGAAACTCGAGTTCTTTTTAAGTTGTTAAAGGCCCGAGTCCTTTGTGGAGACTTGAATCCTTTTCAGGGAACTCTTTTTTTAAACGCGTCACATTAAATTCATAGTTTAAATACACAAATACTACAGAGGAGTCTTTCTTTATTATTTAACCGACTTCAAATCCAATAAGAAGAAGATTCTGTAGTCGGTTGTGGCTATTTGGCAGATCCATTGTCTGATTTCAGTAGGGCTAAGATGGTCAGCTCTTTGTCATTTGTCACCATGCCTGTCTCGGCCTAACAAGTATATAAGTGCGAAAGAGAATATTTTGAGGAGTTAGACATATTTGAATGTAATTATAAATCATCAGTACAACACATTTTTTTTATTACCTTTTTATCCATAAAAAAAAACTATGATAACTGTACTCGTTTGTTTCGACCATGTAATACTATAGCTAGCACAATACACTAGTGAGTGATATTCATATGGCTCACCGAGCAGGGGGCCGGTTTTTGAAGTTCGAGTGCTCGATTTCGTGTAATTCCCTTCAATTTATCTCCACTACTAGGCATTTAAATTCTACTAATATAATTGAAAACGAGTGATTAATACCACTAGATTCATAATTTCTATTGCTCATATTTCCAAAATATCAATTCGCCGTTTTCCACAGTTTTTTTTGAGTGACGAATTCGAGCGCACAAAATTAAAAAAATAGCCCCCTGTTAAACTAACAGGCTGGGGCGACGCGTTTAGTGCCCTCTCTAGTTACGAAGGTACGGGAATCGGGATCATATTGTGCTGGTTGTTGAATATTCGAATTTCAAAATTGAAAAAAAAAATGCCAGTAAGATTTTTTGGGGGACTTTTCGCAACTTATATTACTTTACTTACCGAATGGCTCAAAAATAACAATGTACTTATATAATGCCTTAACCGTAGTTAACGCATTCGGTAACGAATTTCTTGTTCTATACATAGGGGCTATTCTAGGAACTGCTACGCTACGCAATTACCTTCATGCTTGAGCGGTCTATTAATTAAACTGGAAGCGCATTGGCTTGCACACTGATGTGCCGTCGGATAGTTTCCAAAATTACAAAATTTCCACATGGAATAATTTCGACAACTTATTATAATTTTGGATAGAAAAATAAAATTTTCCATTTCAAAAAACATTTTGTTTTGTGAAATGTTTATGAAATATCTGAGAACTTCAAACTTTCTGTAAATTGGCTCTCTCATGTAGGTTTGTATCATGGACGAATAAACCCTTAACCAACTAACCCCTATAACTATACCCTTCGGATCACTCGGTTTTATAAAACTGTCCGTTTTAACTCTGACAAATTGACACGTGTAGGACGCTCGTCTTCATCAGAATACACTTTAGACACAATACATTAATGTCAACTGTGCCTTAGTCCACTATATGATCAATCACACCAAAGTCTTAATAAAGTTATAGCCGTTATAGGATTTCGTAGGCCTATGTAAAATCATTTACGTGATTATCAACCAATCTCAGCGCCGAAACTTGCTGCTAACTAGGCCGCTCTTCGTAATTAGTTACGACATTGCCAAATTGTTTAATACCTTTTGCATAATGGGAGACTTTTGATATGACCCCCGCGTTAAAGCGTTGAAAATATTTTTATTAGCGACCAACGGTCCGATTCGAACTTTCAGAGACGCCAAATATTAGATCTCGATACGGCATGGATCGGACGTGTCAGTGTCAAAAGTAACGTTCCTTCAAACAAAACGTTACTAACATATTCGATCCATAACGTATCTAGACCTAATATTTGACTTGTCTTAAATTTCGAATCGGGCCACGGGAAGTTATATTTTTAGCCTATTACAATCGGAAACAGGCTAAATCTATAGGCAAGGATTATTTCGGTCATGAATAAATAAATACGTATTTCTAATGAAAATGGTTAGTACTGCACAAAGCAGGAAATGAAGTTCGTAATCAATTTTAAAATTAAATAGTGGTCAATATTTATATGGAAATCTTACACAGATCGTCCTAGCCACATACTAAGAAAATCTTGTACTATGTACACTATGCGATGATAAACATACATATATAGACAAATACATACTTAGATACATAATATATGTACTCGTAACATCCATAACTTAGAAATAAAATATTCGTGATGAACACACAAATAAATGCCCTTACTGGGATTCGAAGCCGGGACCTACTGCGTCGTAGGCATGGTCACTACCAACTAGGCTAAAACTGTACCTACACATCTATCTAGGGTAAAGGCTCAGCCTTTCCTGTCTATTTTGGGCTGTAATTAATAAAGATTTTTTTATAATTTTCATGTCACAAGTAGATAGTATTCATTGATAAAATATTGACTACAAAGCACATTTTTAAATGAATTTGTTGCATATATATAAACACTAGGTATTTTAAAGAAGTGCTATTTTCTGACACCTTCTGACATGAAGGGTTATGTAACTTATGGATATGCGCCATTGGTTTTGGAGTGTCACGGAGTATATGAAGGAAATAGCCATATTGTGTTTTATTTTTAAGTTTCTGGACTGCTGTACATAATAAATACTTGATCTATCAAAAATGGTAAACAAATATCTCCAAAATTACAATTTTATTAAATTATATTTTTACGCTGCGTCTTCCGGTACGTGGTCGCCACTCAAGAACCTTTCTGGAAGACGCAGCGTGGGAAGGCCCCAGACTAGATGGACCGACGATCTGGTTAAAGTCGCGGGAAACCGTTGGTTGAGGGCTGCGAATAACCGTTCGTTGTAGAGATCCCTGGCGGAGGCCCTTGTCCAGCAGTGGACGTCTTTCGGCTGAGATGATGAAAATCAAACAGACAATCATTCCGATAGGTCAAATTGTGGGCAAATTAGACGATATTTGACTTAGAAAATTCGTAAAAAAGTTTGCTACTGGTGCCTTTAGCCTACATGCAACATACAGGGCCAGAAATGTATAAATGTTTTTAGCTAATTTTGGATTACTTTCAATTTTTGTAGTAATAAAAACATATTTAAATATAACTTGGTTAAATACGTCAAAGACAAGGAGGCCAATACAAACTAACATTGTGACATGAAAATGATATCTAAACGATGTCCGTCACACGTGCATTTTGCTCGTACTTGTCCGTACATGTATTGGGGCGAGCGAGACGCACGGGCGACTGTTATCCTTTAGATATAATTTTAATGTAACAATGTAAATTGGAATTGGTCTCTTTATATGACGTAAAGGCTTTATAGGAAACTATTACAAAGGCAGGATGTCCAAATTTAGCTTTACTTCACTTTGTTATCGTATGAAGCAGGAAATTAGCCTGATTTCGTACCAATTCAACCGTCACTCAATTATAACAGTAAAATTAACTAATATCGCTGGTGTAGGGGAGAATGGGTAAAGTTGTAACAAAATTTTAATCGCTTATATTATTGCAGTTAGAGCTCAAATAAACAAATAAAATATTATATACTGAAGAAGATGACGAGAGAATGGACGAAGATCGGAACGTAAAAAGAGCGTACCTGGGTCGCCTAGCAGGAGGACGTCCTATCGGACGCCCTAGGTATCGCTGGAGCGACATGGTGGAGGCGGATCTGCGCGAGCTTCGAGTCGACAATTGGCGAGAGGTCGCACAGGATCGAGAAAAGTGGCGCTGTCTTGTGTCGGAGGCCAAGTCTCATTTTGGGTCGCTGAGCCAACGGAGTAAGTAAGTAAGTAAGTATACTGACGAATATTCTATTGAGTTCATGTGCAGTCATTTTCCTTCATCGAGTCTTTTTCCAATTTGTGAACCAACAAAAACCACCAAAGTGATCCAACTCATTGAGTGGAGAGTGAATATCAAAGAGGCATGTTCTTATGAGTCGTAAATCAATAAATTAAAAAGCTAACTACCTGTTTGATAAAGCATTTTATAGTGTTGAGGAGTATTATTAATAAATAAATAATAAATAAGTCATTTATTCACAATAAGTTTGGTTAACATTTCTATGTTTACATTTATTTCTTTTGCTTAGTGGTGAACCCCTCTTTGGGTAAAGGTCCAATCCATTTGCTTCTGTTCAAAACTATTTCCATCCATTGCCTTCCCACAGCCTGGGTTAGGTCGTCCGCCCAACGTTGCTGCGCCCAGCCAGACCGCCGCTCCCCTGGTGGTCCGGAGGAGTATTATGGTTGTCAATAAATTATTTTTATTTTTAAATTCAATTAATCATCATTTTATAAATCATTTTGCTATTGTCATTTGATTTTCAATTGTGGTATGTATTTTGATTTAATTAGTTTTAGGTTTGATTTTTGTGATTTGTATGATTTTAACATGGCACATCAGCCGTAAAAGTGCATCAATCACCAATCAATCAATGAATTCATTCATAATTTCTCCATGCAATGTTGCAGATCACTGTGTATACGTTACCGTATTAAACGATTTGAAATTGAAATTGTGTGCCGTTGTTACCACCGTCCCCATACCATGGACGGTTGTATCGGTGATGGGGGACGGTTGTAACATATCCAAATGGAACCCAATGCAGCTAATTGCGTTTCAGTTCGTTGGCAAAAAGATTTCTTATGCTTCAAGTGCAATAAGGACCTTTACATGGACATTCCAACGGAAATTCTGATAAAATGGTCCTTATTGCACATGAAGCATAGGGACCACTCCTCTTTTGCGTCGGGGATTAAAATCGTATAAATAATTAGCCCAATGAATTTTCTATTTAATGAATCGATTGATACATTATTTAGTTTAAAATGGTAATTATTGCCTAGGTTCTGACTGATACGAGTAAAAACTATCCTATATCCTTCCCGGCCCTCAGACTATCCCCATACCAAATTTCATCTAAATCGGTTCAGCGGTTTAAGCGTGAAGAAATAACAGACATACAGAGAGAAATAGATGTTTTTTTGTGGTCACTGAATTGTCAAACGTCAAATTGTTAAACATCATTAGCGGCCCGATTCGAAGAATCATAAAGATCTTGGAAAGATCTTTAAAAGATCGATAACTAAACGACATCGACATGTCAAAATTGACGTTTATTTCGATTCCGCTGTGATCCCAGTAAGATCTTTCTAACGTCAAAGTGCAATTGGTTGCCTGAATCGAGCTGCTTCTGTAAATTATACGACATACAAACGATATCTAAATGAGAACTTATCTAGACCAGAACTTATCGTTATCGTATCTCATTCTTCGAATCAAGCCGTGCATCTTTGTTTGTACTTTGTACGTGAATCTTTGTTTTGTATAAGTATTTATTTCATTAATTATGAATAGTGTAATCATGTATGTACAGGCCTAAATCTAGACATCGACACGTGTATGAGATAATAATGCGAGGCACAATGTCATTCTTAATGAGTCTTTAAGCGGTTTAATGTTCAATCGACTTATATTAAGAAGGCAGATGGAAACCACCTTTATTAGTTAATAAGCGAAATAACGATGACAGTTACTTTAGTTAAAGGTCTTATGATCCTTAATAATATCTTATAGCTCCATACAGATATGTGGAATATCTAGAAAATTCGATGATACATTATTTTCACTTTGAAAATAGCATTTATACTGATCGAGTGTGTACATACCTAAACTTCCCCGACTCTCTGTATAAATAGCAGTTATACAGAGAATCGGGCAAGTTTAGGTATGTATTTTCAAGAACGGCGAGAACGAACCTTCTGTTTATTTTTTATTATGTGCCTAAAGTCTCAGGTGGTATTGTTTCTTCGAAGTACTTATTTTGCCCGATACGCTCCATAGCCTTAGAAGATCGTGACACCGTTTATTGATGATGCAGAATAAAGGCCAAAATTCAGATGAGGATATGGGTGCAGTCATTTATTGAATGTCGTGGGTACCATACGATGTCGCATTATTTTATACGCTGTTTTTCTTTAGGAATTTAATCTTTCGTAAAAAATAAGAGTAACGACTTTTTTGTGGGAAATGTGGCGGGCGGATTTAATACCACGTTGGTCACAAACAAGCATGCGGGCTGATGGTAAGCAGTCACCGTAGCCTATCAACATAGCTGCAACTCCAGGAGTGTTACATGCGCGTTGTCGACCCTAACATTTACCTGAGTTTTTCTAGTGTTATTAAGATGCATAAATAACATTTATCGTTATCGCACTTCCTACTCAACGCTGGTGGCCTACTTGTAAAAGCGTGCGACTTTCAATCCGGAGGTCGCGGGTTCAAACCCCGGCTCGTACCAATAATTATTTTCAGAACTTATATGTACGAAATATCATTTGATATTTACCAAACGCTATTCGGTGAAGGAAAACATTGTGAGGAAACCGGACTAATCCCAATAAGGCCTAGATTACCCTCTTGGTTGGAAAGTCAGATGGCAGTCGCTTTCGAAAAAATTAGTGCCTACGCCAATTCCGGGAATTAGTTGTCAAGCGGACCCCAGGCTCCCATGAGCCGTTGCAAAAATGCCGGGACAACGCAATTACATGCCTAGCTTAGCCCCAGCTTACATTCGAAAATTTATTGAAATGTTAAAATATTCTAACGCGTTAAATTTCCACATAAAACTGTTTTCCCAATGTCATATATGATTGTTTTGCGAGGCAACAGACAACGTAGAGCTAATCTTATGATGCAGTCAATGATCGATCGCTTTTCAGGCTCATGAAAAACGTATCGAGATAAATTGACACATGTGCAAAGTAAACTGTCAATTTTATTCACAGGTGGCAAAAAAAAACTAATTTCTATGTTTATATTTTTCCCATAGCAAACAGGATGGACAGATAGATTTAACATCCTTACAACTTCTAAAAATATATTCTAAGACACTGATAGGTAATAGGATCGTGTAAATAAATAAATATTTTAGGACATTCTTACGGTTAACTAAGTCCCACATTAAGCTCAAGAAGGCTTATGTTCTGGGCACTCGACAACTATATATATATAATATACAAATACATAGAAAACACCCAAGACTCAGGAACAAATATCTGTGCTCATCATACAAACAAATGCCCTTACCGAGAATCGAACCCAGGAGCAACGGCTTCATACGCAGGGTCACTACCCATTAGGCCAGACCGGTCGTCGATCGTAAATATATTTTTAGAATGTTGGCTTGTAATATGTCTGTGAACTCGACCAAACATAGTTTCTCAATAGCATATTTCACTAAGTTAACTAAACCAACAGCAAGCCAGTGGGTATGTGTGACCCTCAAAATGATACCGATTTACTTCAGGAGTGGTGTTTCGTGTACCGCTAACAAGGCCGTACATCGTTTAGACCCTGATCTCGCGCTGTACGACCAATGCGCAATGTAAGTAAGCTTTATAGTTGATAGTAAATTTTTAAAAAGTAGCCTTATGCAACTCCAAGTATATTGTAAGGCACATGGCAGGCGTTGAGCTCTGGTAACCTACCTACCTAGATAGGAAATTTACCATGATATTAAAAGTATAATTAAATATATTTTTTTAAAATATAATTTAAAAGTATAATTAATTACAAATACGTATGTACCTCTAATCTGCACCTTTACAACTTAGGGGCAAGTGTTGTACCTGTAGACGATTATACCTTTGGACACTGCCGGTATTAAAAGAACAACAAAACATAGACAAATATCGTGTACATATCCGAAAAGTATTTTTTCGCAATTTCTATAAATGGAAGGAATTGTATGTTTCTGCTGTTAAAAGTTTTTGTGCCAAAAAGTTAATTTTTACTCGCATTCTCAGCATATTTTTTGCATATTCTGTGATTAATACGACTGATTTTATTATCACATGTCTAATTTCAATATATGATCGTTGTTTTCTTCGGTTTTTGCTTTTCACCGGTAGTTTTAAATATTTTATTTAATCTTATGGCTAGATATTTGTCAAGGTCGCTTACAGTATTAGTGAAACTTTAACTAATTAGGTACTATAATTTTACATCTAGCTCCTTCACCCATCGGGCTGCGTTTTCATCAGGGAGGAGCAAGTGCAGAGTATCTCTTTGGGCAGTCGTAGATGATATGGTGCATGGATTGCACAGGCTCTCCGCAATCACACATTGGTGACTCTCTCCAGCCACACTTGAACATGTACTCTCCGCAAAGTCCATGTCCAGTTCTAAGCCTGTTCAGCTGGCACCACTCTCGTCTGGGGGCCGAGAAGCCGAATGGCTTTTGCGTGGGGTCATAGTTGGATGCAGTGGCCTTTGGTGGATTTAACTTCCATTCGCCTTTCCATCTAGTTTTTATATCGAGAGGTTTTTCCAGCAGATCAATCGCTGTCTGGTAGGGCAGATGTCGGGACTTCAAACGATGACGGGGCGGGGCCATAAACTTCTGGTGGACTGGTAAGTTTGGGTTTCCTGTTATTTTCTTAGCTTAATATATTCTTATATTCCCGAAAATCACGTCGAGTCAACGAACCGCAAAATTTATTGAAAGAAAAAATGAGTTCGAGTTACGGAATGTTCAATTTATAACCAGCCTTTACGATACTGTATAATTTTCCCTGTGTAGAATATCATTGTTTTCTGGCATGATCCTCGTACTTTTCTGTTTTGACTATGATTTACCTAAGTAGGGGAATTATGAGTATTATAGAGGTTGTTTTGACAGTACACTGCCTTTTAAACGTATAATGGCATAATTGTAGTGCCCGCGACTAACTTGCACTGTGTAAAAGCTTCATTTATACGAATTATATGGCATATTATGTGCCTCGCCTGACAATGAACTCGCATATGAATTTACATAATATAAACCTGAAGGTAGCCTAAAGACCCCAAATACTAGTACAGTATAGTGTTTATACATATGTTTGTGTAGTATATATTGTAGTGTTTGTTTATGTTTCTGCACATTTACTGTAAACTATGTGTGCAATAATACTACATTACGATACAAGTGCGTACATAATCGCACATGTATCGTACAACGTTTTACAGTACACATGACCCATGGTAATGTGCTAATTATCGCACTAGTGCGGTAAATTAGTACCTACCATGTACACTTACTGTAAAGTGTACTATATTACTGGGTGTCTATTTAGTCACCTGCAATAATTTACGGGGTGAATATATAGATCATACTGAGCAACTTTTACTATGGGACCAACCCAGAAATCGCGAAGCAAAAAAGTAACTCGAGTAACTTTTTTCGTGACGGCCGACGGCCTGATTCGAAGTTTAAGATACGTCAAACATGCTAAAAATACGATAAATAATATGGATTAGATGTGTCAGTGCCAAAAGTGACGTTTCTTCAAACAAAAACGGAAATTTTGACACTGACATATCAAATCCATATCGTACCTATCTTTAGGAAACTCGTGATGTATCTTAAAGTTTGATTCGGGCCGTGATTCTATAAGAAACAAACAATTTTCATACGTATTTCAACAAAGCAATGTATGCTACATTTCAAATACAGGTCCTTTGGTAATGAAATCTTCGCACTGAATAAAATCACCCGCGTATGGCCTCTAAGTCATCCAATTTGAGAAGCACATTAAGTTTAATTCTATCCCATCCCAGGTGACATCTTTGCTCCTTCTGATGGCCTGGCTTCATGTTCTCATTTACGCTGTCTGGGCCAAACCAGTCTAGTGATTTCTTAAGACGCATAATAACTATGAGATCAGAGGGCGCACAAATACTGGTACGTTTGAGTTTTCGTCTCAGTCATTCTGAGTTAGCAATATACCGTAAGACGTGGTTTCTTCGATAATGTATTTAATTATTTAAACATGGAGTACCTTCATTTCGTTAATTTTAACAACAGTTTGTGGTATAAAGTAACTTGCTAGAATAGAGAGTATTACCGCAATTTTCTGCCGCCAGAGTGCAGCACTATCACCTATCGTAAAGCATAGAGTAACTTGTACATACTGTTTGATGCATCAAGGCGGTTTGTTTACAAAGCGCCTTCCGGGAAACGCGAAAATCGAAAGGGTATAGCAAAATAACCTAAAAAAAATTGCCCCCAGCGTTTTTGGGTCGAAACTATAATCAAACGATGCCTTTTGAGGAGGTAATATCCTGCACTGCCTTTAGTTATCTGCCTCATTTTCGCTCGAATATGCAAGAGAGAGAAGTTAGATAACGAAATTTCGACTTTCTTGTTTCGCAGTAGACCCTCAGATTGTGATGTATTGTAGTAGTGGCGCCCTCTACGCAGAGTTTCGCGTAATATTTCCTATTGAAAACTATATGGTTTAAGCGGGACTTTAACTATCAGCATTTTGCTTCAATCAAGTTTCTTTCACGTTGTGTAAGTATTTGATTTTATAGCTTCGTTAGCAGACGTTTACTACAAAAGTAAATAAATATAGGGGCAAATAACATTTAGATAAATATTGAAGTTTGAATAGGAATATGAAAGGAAGTTTTTAATTAGGGACTGTTAATTACACTAAATTAGTTTTGTATCAAGCAAAAAGGCCTATGCCTCGTTTTTGAGTTTTATGGGGCTATTTAATTCTTAAGGATACATCTCTTATAATAAATAAATAAATCGAGTTATTACTATTATATACATGAAGCGCTGGTGGCCTAGCGGTAAGAGCGTGCGACTTGCAATCCGGAGTTCGCGGGTTCAAACCAGTTCAACGCGGTTTTCGGAACTTATGTACGAAATATCATTTGATATTTACTAGTCACTTTTCGGTGAAGGAAAACATCGTGAGGATACCGGACTAATCCCAACAAGGCCTAGTTTACCCTCTGGGTTGCAAGGTCAGATGGCAGTCACTTTCGTAAAAATTAGTGCCTACACTAAATCTTGGGATTAGTTGTCAAGCGGACCCCAGGCTCCCATCAGCCGTGGCAAAATGCCGGGACAACGTGAGGAAGAAGATTACTATTAATAGTTATTATACATGGTGACCTCGACTTATGTATAACCACTTTCGAGAAATGTGAAAGTTTGTATAGTATGTTCTTTATTTCACTTTGCTTGAACCATTTTATATATAATAAATATAAATATTGTTAGACAATTTTACACGAACTTAAACCACAGTAAGCTCAATAAAACTTGTATTGTGTGTACTAAACGACGATATATATAATATAAAGTAAAAAATAATGATCTTTATTTACAAAAACAATATACAAAATGGATATATATAGATGATTACTATAACTAGCTTAGGTATATCTAAAATAGGCCCTGTACCAAGGATGCGGCATTTCCTCGTTGTATCGCAATACTGATGCGTTGTGCGAGGAACCCGCCAGCTCCCCGGTCACCAGTTACGTCAACCAGACGTTTCGCGATTTCTCCAAAAAACTTTTGCGCGCTGGGACCCCATGGACCTAGAGTTTCAAGTAAAAAATACTTTTATTACATAGAAAACATCCATAACTCAGAAACAAATATTTGTGTTACACCCAGCCTAGTCTAATTAACGTAATAAATGTTAAAAGTGTGATCACCGCAGAACATGAAGTGTATTTTCCAACTCGTTAAATATTGTTTTTATTCAAAACTCTCTCTCCCAGCATGGTTCCCGTTTGTTTTCTTTCAACCTATCCTCGGGAAACGGCGCTCAACTAAATGGCAGGTACCTTAGAATATTTATTACAGTTGAAGCAGATTTTATAAGGAACTATTGTTTTTAGCACTGCTCGAGTTTATTAGTTCAGTTTTAATTTGCGTATCTGCAAAAATAGTTCTATATTACAAACCATATTAACTACTTCCGTTTTTTATAGTTCATTTTTTGTTAACACTAGAAAGAAGGTAAGTGCCTTTTCATTAAAAACACTTTTGAAAAATAAGTCACGCCAAATATGTAACAATTACAATCATATTATAATGATAAATACGCTCATTTATATTATTTTACTTTCATAAGCAATAGTTACTGATTTTTAAAAACCGTTTTTCAATAAAAAGACATGCCATGATTATTTTGTTTTCATATTTACCTTTTACTAATAATAAAAAAAACTAACTATAGGCGGAGTACATAATAACATATACGAATCTATGTGACCACACGTAAGCACGCTCGTACTAAAGTATGGAAACGCGACTGCTTAATATTACAAAAATGTGCAATACAAAATACAAAAAAAATGTTATAAGAGTGTACCTGGGCTGTGCTGCTGAATCGTGGTATCTTACTAAGTATTATTATAGTTCGTGTCATCCACGATGACACGCATGTCTGTCAAATCTAAAACTTCGGAAGAGTTACATGCGCGTTGCCGATCCTAACACTCCGCACCCTCGTTGAGCTCTGGCAACCTTATGCATCGGGAGAAACACAACACTATGAGTAGGGTCTAGTATTATTTGGCTGCGGTTTTCTGTAAGGTGGAGGTACTTCCCCAGTTGGGCTCTGCTCTATCTGGAATGACATCCGCTGTGCTGTGCCCTACCACACAAAGCGAGATGTCATTCACAGTGCCCATACTTCTTTTTAGTTTAAGAACGTACCCGGGTCCAATTATTAATAACATTATTTGGTAACCGTATCGGAAGTCGACTGAAAATGTAGCTTATATCTGACTATAAAACGAATCTACTTATTAATCAAAATCGACTAACTATATATGTACACATAATCTGCCAGAAGAGCAAGGTTTTATGTTTAAATAACATATACAGTAAAACCTTGCCAATCCGCACCATCGTTAATCCAGTGATTGCTGTAATCCGAACAGCCTCAGCACCTTAATAAGATCCGGATTTGATAGTCACGAAAATTGTTTCTTCCCGTCTAAGAAAGCCTTCGAAATTTGGCGCGGAAATGTCAAGCCGTCAAGAGTAAAAGTACTCAACGGAAGTTCTTCATTCATTTATTGGCTAATTAGGGTTTTTCATACCATAACATTTGCAGATGATAATCCGGAAACGCCTTTAATCCGTCAACGGCAGATTTTTGCCAATTAGCAAGCTACTACCTAAACAATAACGCACAATATCTGTTCTGAAGCTATAGATTATTGTGTTTGGATTTGTACGCTACACACGTTCATGTAGGTGGCATAACAATAAAAAATACTGCCCATTTCTGTCTTATTATTACTGCGGGCAAGATACTATTTCGTCCAACAGGTAGACCACATGTTTTAGCCTCACAACAAGAAGCATATTCTGATTGTAATAACAGGTTACGAAATTTGATATGGATTTGTTATGGATATGATCTATCAGTATCAAAACTGACGTTACTGGTTGAAAAATGACGCTTCTAACAATGACAGATCTTAGGTATACAATCAGAATACGTCTCTAAACCTCTACAATGAAAAACATTTGCCTGCTTCACAAAGTCACGTAAACAACTAACTATGCTAATACAGTGGTACGGGGCACGTAATATTACTAGAAAGTAGGATTATGTCGCCTTAACTTCTCGGCGAGGACAAACAGCTCTCAGGTTACCAATAAATTGAAATACTTAAGAGGGGAATTGGAAGACATAACTGTTGCTACGATAATGGAATTTTACAGAGCAAATAATTAATTAAAAATTAATTTAAATTAAGGGTGGATTTTCTAAAAACCAAACTACCGTAAAACTGAAACAAATTGAATATACGAGTACAAGATATGATTCTGAGTAGAACCGCACCGAACTGCGATTAACCACCATCTTTGAATCAACGGTCGGTAGTCCACGTGCTACTCGTAAAGTCCAGCTATCGCTTTACAAGAGCTAATAAAATGACTGGAGACTGTCTTGTACTAACCGAAAACTTTTAGTCGTATTTAAAGCTCCTAATACCTTGACACTGGCGAAATTGTCCCAATCGACTGAAGCCATTTAATTTTAACAGACTAAATGAACTTTTTATAGCCATTGTTCGAATCAGGATGTTTGTAATAGTATTTCATGCAGAACAGACACGATTCACTCCACCCACCCCGAATGGAATTACCTCGCCTATACAGAATTACAGAGTATGTACAAATATTATCTATAATGTCAATAGCCACGGAGAAAAATGGTGACTCCATTTGTATGGAGACACGGACCACTATCGTGTCAACACGTTGGCTGATGCCTACCATACTTCACCTAAAGTTGCTACACGCTCCATACAAAAGTGATCCCACCGGTGATGCTCATGGCCACACAAAGATTATGTGATCCCACCGGTGATGCTTATGGCAGGGCAGCCAGCGTGTTAAAGTACAGATTATGGAACAAACGTGCAATAATCCATGGAAAAAAAAATGTCATAAAAATCTTGTAATCGCTTGATTGGAGATATTTTTTGCTTCTAATATCAATTTGGTGCGTTTATTCCTATTTCAATTATTTACTATTCCGACGCCAAAAAAAAAACCATTTGTATATGCGAATTGAAAGAATCAACTTACGAACCGACCCAATCTTCTGTAATAAACAAGAGTTTCAGGCTCGTCATTGACATTTGAAAATTTTTTGTGTAATCTTTTTTGCTCATTTAGAAACGGCAATTTTGTCTTTGACTAACCTTATTTTCCTATATAAGTAGTGAAAACCCAGCCAGGTCAGAATTGAAATAAATGTTTTTTCGTGTAAATAAATCAAATACACCAACATTTTTATGTTTGTCATACTAAATTCTACACTGGACAGGCCGTATTTAATATTTGAATAAAAACGTGACCCAGTACAATTGGTAAAAGTCAGTTTGGACTTGTTAAAAATTGAATAAAACTAATGATTCTTATAAATGCCTATTCCCATCTTTGCCCGGCGGGGACAAATAGGAATATACCGCGGAACGGTCGTCCCCTTTCCTCCTAAAACTTCTTTTAACAAATGCTTGGTCAGGTAATCCCCAAAATAATATGGAGATATTAATTTTGATTAAGTAACTTGTAATATAATGAATAGATGATTATGAACTGGTATAAAACTATTTATATTATCTTTGATATTATGAACCTAAGCGTTGTCAGATAGAATTTAGAATAGCATTTTAAACAAGATTTATTACCTATAATTCTTATTATTTTTTTCAGTTTGTACATTTTTAAAACCGGCAACTATACATATGCTGCCCCGCACCTCTCTGGCTCCATAAAATACCACCGCCGTTGACCATATTTTTTGTGCCAAAAGCATTGCTGAGTGGAAATCACTTCGGCGTCACATCTCAATTTTATTGTTAACTATACAACTTTTTAAAATTGTTATTCGTATTGATGTGTTAAATATTCTATATCTGCACAATACACAGTAGTTTATGGTCAGCAACGCGCATGTAAATCCTCTGGAGTTACAAGCCTACATAGGCTACGGAGACTGCTTACCATCAGGCGGGCCGTATGCTTGTTTGCCACCGACGTAGTTAAAAAAAAAAACAGTAAACTCATATGAGTTTTTGATGAAAGTGCAGAAATTATTTCACTTTCTACGCAACGAAGCGCATTTTTAATATCGCCAATAACTGCAACACTAAACAGGCACGTACTTGAATTTATGATTTATGATCGATAGTATCGTTTCTGATATTAAAGTGCTAAATCACTATTCTGTTCTCGTTTCTAGATTTTAATTGATTACAAATGCAACTGAAATGGTCTGCTTTCATTTTTATGAAGATTTTTAACCATACACGTATACGGTAGTGTACAGTAAGCATTTGATTTCCATATCATTTTGGAATATATACACCGTGTTTTTTTTTATTTTCGTTAATTTCGAGGGTGCATTCCTGAGCTTAAATTAAGTAACTTTCTCAAAGACACCGATATTCTAATTAACTCCATTTCGGAGATAATCAATCATTAATTTTTATCTTATAAGGCCCTTACGAGCGTGTACACTTGCCTTAGGGCCTGTTTACTTATTGATTAGTGTTTAGTGCGAGTTCATACATTTGCTACTAAACGTAAGTACTATCTCGGACCATCGACGTTCGAAATGACATTGATATGTCACAGTTTTCAATTGTTTGGTTGAGTTAAATGTAATGTCCGTGTTACAACAACGCTATATGCAACACTTAGTTACTTTTTATAAAAATAAAAATAGTAAAAAAAAAAACATTTTATTTTTATTTTTAATTAACTATGCCATTTAGTTTCCTTAAACGTACTTACCGATACCCCGAAGTTAACGAAATTCAATAAAAACACGGTGTATAGGAGCAGAAATAGAACAATATGTTTTCTGTAAGGAGTACCATTTTGTACCATTTGACGTTGAAACTCCATGGGGTCCCAACGCGCACAAGTTTTTTTGAAGAAATCGCGAATCGTCTGTTTGACGTAACTGGTGACCGAAGAGCTGGCGGCATCCTCGCACAACGTATTAGTATTGCGATACAACGAGGAGATGCCGCCAGCATCCTTGGTACAATGCCTCAAGTGCCTATTTTAGATATAAGCTAGTAATCCTCTGTATATATCCATTATGTATATTGTTATTGTAAATAAAGAATTATACGATATGTTTCTTTACATGTAAGAAAACTAAAATACCTATAATTCAAATAAAAGTCATATTTCATAAACGAAAGCAAAACAATTGGTTGGTATGCATTTATGTACCTACGCTAAACCAAATGTAAAATCGAAGAGTATCTAATCTACTAAACTAAATTTGCATTAAAATAAAATGAATTTTGTTATTTACATTATAAGTTTACACTGTTATTATTATTTCTTCAATTATACATCGAATTTATTAAATTAGGAAACTATATGTCTATAACGATATCAATTTGTAGCTATTAGCTAAGTTGCTCATATGTTTATTTTAAGACTGTTTGTTTCTCAATTTAAAAAAATGGATTTTAAAAGTTGTTGCTATTGCATTTTATTTGCACTGTCAAAATCTAAAGAACTTCACAAGGATGTTTAAGATGTTACCTGTACCTAGACAATTTCTTCACAACGCTTTCCTTCACCGAGAAGCAACCGGGAAGAGTGATATGGTACTGGTAGAATAAATTAGTAACTACATTGATCTTAAATACAAACAGGTACTTATGTACTAGGAAGTAACTGCTTATCAAGTTATCACACAAACTTGCCTTTCGGAAACCTGAAAGCGCCAGTTCTATAGGCACAATCCTGAAATCGTAAGAGTAAAATAAAATATATTCGAAGAATGAAATACGATAAGTTCTGGTTTAGATAAGTTCTCATTTAGAGATCGTTTGTATTTCATATAATTAACAGGAGCAGCTCGATTCGGGCAACCAATATCACTTTGACGTTAGAAATATCGTAGATAGACCTTATTGCGATCGCAGCGGAATCGAAATAACCGTCAATTTTGACATGTCGTTTAGTTATCGATATTTCCAAGATCTTAAACGTGTCTTAATCATTCTTCGAATTGGGCCGTCTGTAGGTACTCGGTGGATGTATATTAGAAGAATATACATTTAAGCAATTAAACTTAGAATATAATTACAACTTTGTATCCGTAATTCCCTAAATTTGCGTCAGAGATTAAACTTTTAGTTTATTGCTGTCGCTAAAATTACTAATTTAGATTTCCGTTTCAAAAAACAAAGTAAGTACCTAACTTTGTTTCCCCGATGTAGGGTGTTGTTTAACCTCTTGTCTGTATATGATAAGGATATTATTTTTTTATTTTTCGAGAACGATGTTTTCTTTTCTACTCTTTACAGACCAATCGAGGATTGATCCCACGATTTATGACCACCACACACATATGAAAGGTTGGAAAGCTTAAAAACAATGCAGGAGAATGAAGGTAGGTACTAAAATTACTTTTCATTTCTCATGCTCTGAAAGTGGATCGTTGTTGTTCTAAAAAATATATGCAGAAAATGATTACGTTTTTGCTCTAGAGCACTGTACTTTCTCAGTACGTTTTTTTTCTTTTTTTACGATAAGCAATTACAATTTTTGGTTTTGAATGGATTTGTTGTACAATTTTCATTCTGATAATTAACTCCTCATACCATATATAATGATATTTTTACCTAAATTGTTAATAGAAAGTACTCTCAAGAAATATTACTGAAGTTTATACTCGTCTGTGTTTTTTAAATGCACTTGTATTTTACTTTCGAAATGAAAAGTATAGTGTTTAACTCAGTTGAAAGGCACCATTTCATCTCTTGGTTAACAATCTACTATTAATGTGTTGTATTGGCTATTTCTTTTGTACAAAAAGCATTATATATTACCGCAAAACCTGTCTAAAAACCTTCATCGAATTTTCAGTTTAGTTAAATATACTATGGGACAATCTTACACAAAACGAATAAACGTCCTGCTTGAATTTGCTCATCACAAAAATGTCCATATCAGATTTTGAACCCAAGACCTCCAAGGGAAAGGCAGGGTCACTGCCTAGGCTAGGGATCCGAATAATGCGATCGTTAAAATAATATATATTATTTTAGGGGGCTATAGTCGCCACCGCCATCACCTATTTACTCAGTTATGTCCAAATCGCTTAATATTTTCATTCCATGTAGTAGGGAAAAGTATTCAATTTCTGATATTGTTATACACACACTTAATACAATAACCTGAAGCTAACCCTTTGTATCGACAGGGCTTTGCATTGTTTTTATGTTAACAATAACGTCTGGTTTTTATCTATAAATCACTGTGGCCTTTAACACTTTCATAATTTATATAGATATTATGATATTGATTTTGATTCGAAATTTTCCAACCCCGGCCTGTGTCAATGGTCCTTTGGGAATAAAAGTAGTATAATTTGTTCCATTTTTCAGTCATTAATAAAATAATGACAAATTCATATCCGCAACTCAGGCTTCGTTCATTCGACAGGTTTTCTCAGTTATTTTCAGTTAGTTATAATTAAATATAGTCTTCCTTTTTCTCCTTGTACTGTCTTTGCCATTAGGCATGAAGTCCGCATTTCCTTTCTGGAGCATTAACGTTTTCACCTCAATAGCTCAAACGAGCGCACCATACAATCGAAATGTTTTTAGATTTAAATGATAATATGATATTAGGTACTTTACCCTAAAATGTCCTGTTGAGTTATTTATGTAGTTATCTATTCAAATCACAACGTCACAATTATACTGCTAGCAAGGAATTTTTTTCTTGACCCTTATCACAAAGCAGAGATCCCACAAAAGAAAATCCAATAAAAACAAAGATCTAACACAATCATGTTTCTCGAAAACTACCATTTTACGAGTAAGCCTTGTACAAATTACCTTTGAAATAAGGAAATTAAAGCTTATTTTCTGCAAACAATATACCTTGTTTTATTTTAAAAATTACCTACCTAATATACCTAATCATAAAATTATTATTTTTTGCTAGCATTTTATGAAACAACATGTGAATATAAATATGTGTTGGTTATAAAATAAAATGGCGTTGCAGAATTTTATAAAACTGACCCAAAATATGATTATTCGGTGCGTTGCCGTTGAATACATTTAATGATTTTCCAACGAAAACATAATAATTAGTTTGATTTGTCATTTCAAATAGTAAAGAAAACAGACATTGATACATATACCTCTTTTATGCTAAAAAAATACAATTAATTAAATAGAAAAAATGTTAGTGTTGGAGTAGAAAATTAAAATAAAGGTCATATAAGAGGTTCATATTTTTGATTAGTCTCCTTTTACTCCATGTCTTAGCTCTTTTCAGGTTGCAACCTTTCCCTCGGCAACCTAATCCCGAAAACAGGCACAAGGTAATTAGCATACATCGGGGTTTTCGGTGCAGGAATATTTGACACTAGCCAAAAAATAGGTCATTATTTATTATTTGGAGGCTGTCGTGTCCCACTGCTAGGCAAAGGCCTCTCCCAATTTCTCCACTGATCTCTATCCAGAGTTGTGTGCTGGCCACTCCTTTAAGAGGAGTGTTCATTTTGTGGGTCCCAATTGGTGGTTGATTTAGCCCATAAGTCATCTGGCATACTTTGTTATTTATTTAAAAGAATAAATTGATTCTTGTATATGTAGGTAAAAACTAAATTTAAACGATTACAATACATTGTACAAACTAAATCGACTGAGCCAAACCACTGTTCAATCATGGAGACTAAATGGGCATAGACTTGCAAATTTATAGCTACGCCCGAGCAGTTGGCTTCCAATTACAACCGATTGTGTTCCATAACCATAAACGTGCGCGTGATTGCACATTTTAATTTCATTCATATATTTATTTTCAAATAGTAACTAACGATATGTTCTACCACTAACATTTCTAGTTAAATCCTAAACAATAAACTACTAAACACAAGACTACTCGTAGTCTCGTAATTTACGTTAGTGTTGCATTAAGTTTAACGACAAAATTATAGAAAATCTTATTGCAATATACATTTAAATGAACGGCTTTACTATCGGAACACTTTTTAGTTATTTTATGAGTCCCCTGATTGACAAATCATTTTTTTATTGCTGTAGACTCTATAATACATATAATCGTAACTATATTTCTTGTTACTTTACATCAATAAAATAAAATAAAACTTTGCTGCATTATTGTAACGTTGTTGTAACATGAGCATGCTATTTAACTTGACCAAACAATTGAAAACTTTGACATATGTTAACGGCACCAATCATGGAACATTTAAGAGAAAATTTGGAGTATTTTTGATATTTCACCGATATCTGTAGAATTTCTACCGCTTTATGCTTTAAAAGTTTAATGTCCCATTCGTCCTTTATGTTTTCTATGTATTTAATGAAAGCTACTGCAATTGGTTTCAATATTATTAAGCAATTAAAACTACAGTTTTTTGCTCCAGTCATGGGATGTATGGCGCCATTCAATTTCAAAGTAACAAATATCAATGAAAAATTAAACTTAAGCAGCTCTTTGGCTCTTGATTATGGTAAAATGCTGCCAGTGATTAAAAACTGATGGTAAATACTAGTTTTACAGGATTTGCCTATACCATCCCATTATTGGTGCCTGTTCCATTATAGGGGTGTTTACTATATCAATATTATTTCGAACATCGATCGTCCGAGATAGCACTTAAATAATAGCAAATGCATAAACTCATACATTACTCAATATGTAAACAAACCTAAGTGTACAATTACATTTTTATCTCCGAAATAAAGTTAATTAGAATACCGGTCTATTTGAGAAAGTAACTTAATTTAAGCTCGGGGATGCACCCTTAAAATTAAAGGAGTTTAAAAAGACACCGTGTATAGTACAATACGTATCCAAAGCATTATTCCTACTGAAGCTAAACAAATTTCTATGTATAAATGAAACCTTAAAATGATTGTTGCTTACAAAGTATCAAATCTCCTGGTGAAGTTGAACGTCTTCACCTACAGCAGCTCTCTGGTATAAGTGATTAATGTTATAGTTGCATATATACGTGGTAATCAATAGATACGTGCCCTAATTAGGAGATTTTGTGTGTGGGTGAGTGCACTTTTTTATGAGAAATTTTTACAATTTAAGACGAATGTGAGCGATCGCGCGATTGCCACCAATGCGGACTACGGAATACGTACGTTATAAAACCACAAATATGCCCCTCCGTTTTTTTTCTTCTTTTCGATTTTATAATACTTATAATAGTAAGAGTTAAGAGCTTTAAAAATATGTAATAATCTAAAACCTATAATAATAATAAGCCCCCAGGGCTGAATGGGAAGTGACGTCCCTTGGGTCCCATACCCCCGAGAGTTCTTTAACTTATATTATTATCTTATTACTTATAAAGTAAATTACGTAGACATTAGCATATATGTCAGTGTTGACACTGTCAGTGACTTGTGGTACGGGTATAGTATACCAATTCAAACCACTTTAAAATAATAGCATGGTCATTGTTTCAAATGAAATAAAAACATGAATTTTGCCAGGTAAAAATAAATCCCTCACCTAACCGCCTACCTACTAAACTAGATCAGTCCATCTAAGTATGAAACAGATGAGATGCGTTGCAAATACCCGGATAATGCGTCCATTGTTGTCTTGCTATTCTTTGCTACTTTACTCGCGTGGGTGATGTCGGTTAATGACGTTAATGTGCAAGGCAGGAGAATTATAATAGTGCCCTCCCCAGTGGGAACATACTTGGGTCAAACACAAAACTGTGTTCACGTTTTTCCTGTAGAAATACGTAAGAGTTAAGGGACTGCATAAAGGTTATTTTTCTTATTTAACCCTTATCCACACGTAAACGTACTCCTTTTATTTGGTTAAGAACCATTACCTACATGCTCACAAGCCGTTAACTATTGTTCAGAAGATACCTAAGACCTACAGTTTTCTCGATTCGATTTTATTATATTTATCCAATTAGGCATTAATAAGATAATTACTAACCTTTATAACCCTTAACTTTTGGGTATGTCTACAGGAAAGACGTCTACACAGCTTTGTGTTTGACCTAGTTTAGAGCCGATAACCGCTACTAACTTTTGGTATTTTGTTGGGACCCCAAAACTGCCGGGAAACAGTGGCGCAGGCTATCACTTCAGGGTCATTCCTGAAAATTCTCATTCCCCTGGCCGCTTTATTAGCATCTCATTTTTGGTGAGTGTGTAACCCGTGCCAAGTGCGGAATATCCTGGGATTTTGCGAATAGGTATAGCCAGGGGAATGAGATTGTTGAAGAATGCCTTACCTTTCAGCGTAATAACACTTTTATGTAAAATACACAGTTGGGGTGCAATATGCAGTATTCGCAACGAGGCGGGAGTCATTTTGATGACGTCATTACGCTGAAGTAGTTGACCTGAGTCGCTATCTCCTGGCAGTTTTGGAGTCCCAATACCATGCTCAACAACACACCAAATTTAGTAGCAGTTTCCGGCTCTGAACTAAGTACGACTTGAGTGATATGATAAATTAAATAGAGAAGAGGCGAATCTTAAATTTCTAACTAGGATAGATTAAGTAGGAGGCCTACTTATTACGGAAGTTAAGACTAAAATAACCGTTACAAACTTAACCACGATAGTTTTACCTAGTAGGTATCAGTTGACTTTATAACATCGGATATCGAGCCCCACTATCAAAGTAAAACTTCATCGGTATTTTACGACATTTCTCGTCTCACTCGCGGAACAAAGCGGCCCGGTGTCGGTTACAAAGAGTTGACGAGAAACTTTGATATTGCTTACGGTGACACTGCTTTTAATTTTATCTTAGAAGATGCGCTTATCTGAGTCATACTGTCATACACATTTTATAGTATGCTTATAGTCGTTAGATTTGTAGCTGCCTCCGAACGGCTAATCCTTTGTCTATCGTTAAGTAAAACCGCGCGACCGATAATGTTGTGTTGTGATTTATAATCGCAAGCCAGAAGAAGTTAAAGTAACCCAGGTGTATAAAGTACCTATAATACAAGTGTGTTTCAAGTGTATACTATGTTGGTATAGGGTTCCGTAGTCAACAAACCCCGTTGTCAATGTTACAGTTTATTGAAAATTAAACCATAATTCCACGATAAATTGTATGATCAGCTTTTAGCGACTCAACATCTAAGATTAAATATGTTTTCAACACACTTGCTCAAGCGTGGTTTTTCAGTATATTATAATACTCGTGCTTTTTCATTCATTATATTATCCGACTGAGTTAACAAGGTAACTGATTGCTAATAATATGCATGGAAACGGAGCCTTCTTAATTTGGTCGAGAAATAAAAAAAAATTACACCAACAAAAGGTTTCAAATGTTAGTTCAAAGAGTAATTGATTTAATTATCTCGTAAATTACATTAATGAATAAACGAATAAACATAACATTTTATCGATTTCATCTCCATCCGTCGAATAAAAATACGAAAATATTAGCTTTTTTAATTTTTTTTAATTGGCTGTTTGTCGATTTCGTTCGCCGATTTCGTTTGTTGATTCCAATGCGTGGCTTGCGCGCACATTGGAATCGTGCATTAAAAAAAATAACGTGCCAGCCATTTTCCGTATTTGTCATAAAATTGGAATAGTTTTGCATGTTTTTAGTTATATATTGACGAATATGTAATTTTCAAGCATTGAAAATGAAGAAAAAATAAAATTGACGCTGCCAGTAATACTAATAGAAGCGAGAGCCGAGAACGATTTTACCATCAAAATCGGGTGAAAAATAATTGGCGGCATATGAAACTTTTATTCAATGGAAAATCAGCAAAAACATCCAGTCTCTCTTGGAAAACGTGTTAGTAGCTTACTTCAATCATCTGGCGAATAAGTGCCTACAAGCCCAGCACGCTTTGGTGCAATTATTCGATATTAAACTTATAAGCCACCATTAAAAAAATGGAGTTTTACTGTTTTGAAAAAAAAAACTAATTTATAAGTTTTGTTTTTTCCTCGAAAGTGTGTTGAAAAACGTCGTATGAAACGCGTGTGCCTTGGTCATTACACACATCGGCTTTCTTATTGCGCGCTCGCTTACACGCGCGCGCACAATATCGAACCATCCGTGCAACAGATAAAACAGACAACCGTTCAAAACTCTTAAAATAATAACAACGTTTTTACATAATAAGGAGAATTTTGCGCACTCTGTTTTGTTTATACTTTATAAGCAACGTGTAGGTGTTTGTGGAGAGGAAGTATAGCGATCTTTTGCGTTATTCTTCTCGAGCCTGCCCGCAGGAAAAGCCTAGTCTTGCGAGTACGTACGGACTTCAAACACGATTTATTGCTTGAGTATTTTTAGCATCCCCTTTACATCTCGTGTCGGAAGATTAGGGAGGTAATTTACGACCTGGCTATTGGGAAATCTTGGTTCTACAATGGAATTTAAACATTGATAGCTATAGATTCTAGAATTTTAAAGGTCAATTTATTTTATAATGTGGTACCTGAAGAAACGTGTCTATTCTATAAGCTTAATCTCATACTGAGTGACAGTTTTACTGAACAAAATACCTGCTGCTGCGTACATATATTAGGAATCTCTATTTAAATTGCACTATTTAGTTACACTTCATACTCGTATGTATTACTGTTGTGTGTGTTGAATTTTGCCACTTTTTTAACGACTTGATGCTATCGCATTAAACCGAAATAAGTTTAGTGACAACTGTGACAAGCAACAAATAAATTTAGTGGTAGCTATAGAATATTCTTAACTTTTCATTACTTAGCCACTTTTTTCCGAAACTATAAGAGCTATACTGTTCAAACTTAGTAAGTGGATGTACTCTATGAACCGCATTAAGATGTTCACACAAAAATAGAAAAAAAAAACAATAAATTTTGGGGGTTCCCCATACTTAGAACTGAAACTCTAAAAATCTTTTTTCATCAAACCCATATGTGTGGGGTATCTATGGATAGGTCTTCAAAAATGATATTGAGGTTTCTAATATCATTTTTTTCTAAAACGAATTTGCGCGAGAGACACTTCCAAAGTGGTAAAACGACCCCAATCTCTCCCGGGACCAGTCTGAAAATCAGCGCAGAGCCCTCTGGCACTGCACATGCTGAGATTGGCACCCTTTGCCACATTATAGATTTAAGTTGTAATTATTGTGTTAATTTAAGTTAAGTAGTTTAAGTTATTTTGTATTTTTTAGCTATTTTCACAGAAATTGTAAATTTTGTTGTGTGGCAATAAAGATTTTTTTATTTTTATTTTATTTTATTTTATTTTTAAAATGTGTCCCCCCCCCCCGTAACTTCTAAAATAACAGAATGAAAAAACTAAAAAAAAATATGATATACATTGTCATTCAAACTTCCACCGAAAATTGGTTTGAACGAGATCTAGTAAGTAGTTTTTTTTTAATACGTCATAAAATTAAAAAAAAAAATTTTTTCATCAAACCCATACGTGTGGGATATCTATGGATAGGTCTTCAAAAATGATATTTAGGTTCCTAATATCATTTTTTTCTAAACTGAATAGTTTGCGCGAGAGACACTTCTAAAGTGAAAAAATGTGTGTCCCCCCTGTAACTTCTAAAATAACAGAATGAAAAATCTAAAAAAAATATATGATATACATTACCATGCAAACTTCCACCGAAAATTGGTTAGAATGAGATCTAGTGAGTAGTTTTTTTTTAATACGTCATAAAATTTAAAAAAGTTTTTCATGATACCCATACGTGTGGGGTATCTATGGAGAGGTCTTCAAAAATGATATTTAGGTTCCTAATATCATTTTTTTCTAAACTGAATAGTTTGCGCGAGAGACACTTCCAAAGTGGTAAAATGTGTGTCCAAAGTGGTAAAATGTTGAACAAGATCTAGCAAGTAGATTTTTTTTTAATACGTCTCAAATGGTACGGAACCCTACATGCGCGAGTCCGACTCGCACTTGGCCGCTTTTAATAGTAAGGTTCGTATTAACAATTTTTTTTTCGTGGGGTTATTTCCAATTAAAAAAAAAACTACGTTCACTTATCCCCAGTCTTTGACATAAACAGCTTCAGTTCAAAACGCCGCTAACTTATTTTAAAGCGAAGCCATACTTGATTTAATTTACAATTTCCTAGCGTCATTATAACGCTTGTTTTCTACGAGATTGCTAAATAGGCCAAGCAACAAGAATATATAGAGGGAAGTGCTTGGAACACGACTTTTGACCACGTAACTTTGTTGGACTACTTAGGAGGTGAACATATCAATAGTCCGTCTCCACGTCCAGTCCTAGAGATATTTTGAATCCCGAGACAGGACATAAGGTAGTTTTTATCTCAAAAATCATCCTTTAAAGGTGTAAAATAGGGTATGGGGTTAATATTGTTTAAGTTTAGGTTTGACGTCATGTTGGATATCATTTTCAACTAAATCAAAGATGTAGACCATACCAAATTTCATCTAAATTTGTTCAGCGGTTATTGATTCCCCATACAAATTCCCACCCCACTTTTCACACCCTCAAAAGATAATTTTGGATAAAAAACTATCCTATATCCTGCCCCGGGATTCTATTTATCTCTACAACAAATTTTAACGAAATCGAAGAGTTAAAAAAAAGAATATTTTTTAAATTTGTTTTTCCTTCGGAATTATGTCAATGTGATACCATAAATGAAAACGATACCAAACACGGCCTAGCAGCTTCACTGATGTTATCAAGATAAAATTGAGGACCCTAAATAAACTTTCAAGAGCGGATATCTCGAAAACTATATAAGGTATCGAAAAACTTGACAACATAAAACTTGTAACAAAATCAACTTTCATTTTGTATAGTGACAATGTCGCTAAGATGCATAGTTTCGGAGATATGATCGAAAACCGAAAAATAATAATAAATATTATAGGACATTATTACACAAATTGACTAAGTTCCACAATAAGCTCAATAAGGCTTGTGTTGAGGGTACTTAGACAACGATATATATAATATATAAATATTTATAAATATTTAAATAGATATAAAACACCCATGACTCAGGAACAAATATCCATGCTCATCACACGAATAAGTGCCCTTACCAGGATTTGAACCCGGGACCATCAGCTTCGTAGGCAGGGTCACTACCAACTAGGCCAAACCGGTCGTCGAATAAAATAGAACCTTCAAACCTCGCATTGAGCATTCGTTGCCTGGCCTAAAATGTACACTTTGATATTTTGCTGTTTGTGAGAGGTTGAGACAGTAGTAAAATATTTTTAAATTAAATTTGGTTTAGGTATAGTTAACAGCAGAAGTGGGTAACTGGGTGAGATATTTAAAATGATAGAATAGAAAAAAATATTTGGCGTAAAACATGATTCCGCTCAGCATTAAATACGACACTGGTTTCCAGGACACCCCCTACTCGCTCTTACTTTTTACAAGATTGTTGACAGATTTTACATAACTCATTGCATGCAGCTATTTTCCTCCTAGATCGTTTTAACCTTGTTTTAGCTGGTTTAGAGGTAGAATTGGGTTTTTCCAATAGTATGTTTGGTAGTTTTTGTCACATCTTTTCTCTTCATTTACAAATTACCCATCTCTTCCTCTATAATACCGAGTAGAATTATAATGACACAGAGAGAAAATGTCATCATAAATGTCAGATTCGGTTACCTATTGCAACTTGAAAACATTATTTATCCGATATATATTTGAAAAAATATAATTTGATTGATTTTTTAGAAGGGTCACCAATCTAACTTATCCTAACCTAATGTCTATTTTAAAGGTTTAGAAAAAATAATGGTTTAAAAAAACGCGATAGGTCAAATGAAAAATTGACAAATGTAACATCGGATAACATTTTTCGAAATTGCGATAGTATACCGTCAAATTTATTAGAGTTAGTTTAAACGGACTCTATATTTTGAAAAAGCATTATTCCCAGTTCTGATCCGCCACAGTCGACTTACTTAAGTAAATAAAACGTAAAAAGCTCATAATGCTCGTTTTATGCAACGAGGTGCGATCATGGCCAATTTGGTGAACTGCCTGGGGCATGGCTGTCTAAAATATATACAAAGTCTGTCGCTTCAAATGATTTTGATGCAAATCGGGCTACACTTGTTAGGAGACAGTTTAAATTATTTTCGTCGTAGATTTTTAAAGGTCAGGAGTTTTCACCTTTCTTAAAAACCCTGTTAAAAGTCAACATGTTTAAAGGTGTAATAAAGTTACGTCTAATACGTGAAACGATACTTAACCTTTTGAACGCCAAGAACACCTAAAGTCGTCGTTACTTGTCGTGCCCACAGCGTGTGCGTGCCAAGGACAAACTATAGGTGTTATGGCGGACACTGTTGTCGCGAACGTATTGCGAACCGGCTAATATTTGCCAACGTCATGGAGTAGATGGCGCTAGTAGTCACGTTTAAGTTAAAAGTTTTTTGGCTGAAGTTGAGAGGGTAGATGAGAACGACAGTAGGAAAAAGGAGGTTGTGTGGAACAAATCTACGGCGGAGTGATATTTGCTTTTAGATCAAGTCAAGGACGTTCTCATGGTGTTATTAGAATAATGATGTGTCTCTTGTTGATTGTGACCAACGTTATCAGTTCTCAGAGTGAACAGTGATCCAGTGAGGCTAATATGAACTTAAAGTAAACTTTGTGTGAGGAAAGGGGTCGCTATAAGGGGAGGTTTGGAGGCGACTATTAAGCTCAAGAAACCAGGTGGATAATCATGTGAAACTCATTTACATGCAGGTAATAAAGTCGGACACCAGCACAACTCATATCGTCATCTCACTAACGTCCAGGCCTCGTATAGGTATGTAGTATGTTTACATATCGCTTTCCAGTATCCGTAAAAGCATTAGCTCATTCGATAGGTTAATAAGTATGGTGAGCTTGACGACATGGTGGAGCATGCTGGGAATTTTTATTCACATGTACTGTCATCATCATCAAAAGTAACATATGTTTCTCTCTAACAGATGAAAAGTCAATTTATTTACGCGCGTACAACTACAAAGCTGCATTTTTTGGTTTATTTAATTCAATTTAATGTTTTATTTCAACCATGAAGCTCATATTTATGTAACCCTTTTCTTGCAAAAAGGTATCCAGCAGGCGAATGTTAGTGGTTCACCTGAGTACATAAGCAATTGAGTACCTACATTTTAACTGAACATTCTTGCTCTTTAATATACAAGAGATTGCAAGTGTCAGTAGGTATCATAATATAGTTTATAAAAAGCAGATATCTAAATACATACTTTCACGATTATTAATATTTTGCGACAAAGGGTAGTCTGAATTAAAAGGCTCTCTTTAATCTTTGAAAACAGTGTGTTAATTAGCCCTAAAGCAGCAATAAGCAGTGGAATGGAATTTCAAGTGATGGTTTTGATATTTGAAAGGATTCATTTATATTTTTTATATTTAAGACCCAGTATTTGTCACAGATTGATGTGATAAAAATGTTTGTGTTTCACCAGAGCAGCAAAGTTTGTTTTCAACTCACGTGACTTGAAACCCTCGGAACGCTCAAGATTCTACTTTTTTAACCACTCGCTACGCTCATGGTTATGTGTGCCGTTACTAAACAGATTCAACATTTCTATGTTAAAAGAATTCTCATTCTCTCATTCGAGGAGTGGCAAAGATTGTCACATCAGAAAATATAGTTACCTCTACCTACTAATAAAAGGTAATCAGTAATCATTCATGTATCTGTAAGTCATTTATCAGGTAGGTATCAGTAAACATTGGTAATTAGGTACAGTTGACACCCCTATTACGGACGTGGCACCAGTATTGGTATGTTAATTATAAATTCTATAAAACAAGTATTTATCATCAGTTTTTAAACACTGACTTCGTAACATTTTACCTTCAAGAAGAGCCAGAGAACTCTTAAGTCTCACATTTCATTATATTGAAACCAAGTACCTAACTAAATATTTCATTAAACATGTCGAAAATAATAAAGGGCGAAATGACATTAAACTCAAATTTTAACGCCCAAAGCGGTAGATTTTTTTTCAATTGTCAGTGAAGTGTCAGCAATTATCCAATTGTTATCTTCAAGTCCTATAATTGGTGCCATTACCATACCTGCTCATACCTAACATGTTTAAATTGAACAAGTTTAACTATAATCTATATATTTAGGTATATTATGTTACGTTAAATTTGATATTTATGTTTGATTATGTAGGGGACAAAGTGCTTTACGTGTTTAGATTTAGTTGCCTGACCAATCTTTGATATAAATTAAATAAAATCATGCACTAATAAACATTTTGAATTAAAATTTGCTGGTCGATTTGTGTTGTGAACCAGAATTGATCCTTTCAAACAGCGACTTCATCACAGATTCAAATTATGCGGTTGATCAACAATTTAACAAAATAATTAATATCTTAATATTAAAATAATAAGAATCAAAATCTCACATTCATTGTTCTGTTTGGCGGAACAGTTGTTATGGATAATAATACCAAATTTAAAGTTTATTTATCATGCGGATAGTTGATATTATGGCTGGCGGACTGTTGTTGCCTACAAACCAGTTTAGGTCTGACCTCCGACCTGGTATATTTTCTGTAACTTCGGGATCTAGTTATATTGGTGTAATATAATATTTTGTGAAAAGAACCATAATCTCTTATGAATCATGATGCTTTTGTATAACACGCATTGCTTGCAGAATATCCGCTTTATCACAAATTATCAGCTCAGCCCTGATTTGACTCGTCGTACGCACAAGTGTGGTGTATGGAAATAATTTATACTGCGTGTCTTTTTAGAAAACGAATGTACATGTACGTAATGTACATGTTTAACGTATTAGGTAGGAACCAGATTCAACATTCGTTCGTTATACTTATATGATCCATAAATGTTCTCTTAGATTTTTCAATTTATTTTATCATGATTAATAAAATAATAAAGGAACATAACATACAAATTACGCACATAACTCAAACTATGGTGCACGACAGGCGGTCTTATCGCTGAAGAGCAACATCTTCCAAACAACCAAACTAGGCTATTATAATCGTATGTTTTGCGCATCCATATTTTCACTAGGCTAAAATCAGAAGCATTGCAAGTAATTCAAAATTCGAATTTAACCCTTTCACTTCGTTCGAAGGACTAAAATCACTCATAACATAAGAGATGTTAAGGAATGACTTGCCTCATTGTTGTTTGTTGTTACAGTTGTAAGGAATTGTTACGGGTTGGTTTCTTACAAGTTGGTATCATTTAGGTGTAACGTGTAACGTGCCTCAGTGAAAATGCAGGAGGCACTTGAAATCAGATTACAATTTGATGTCATAATATGTACATGGCTCAAACTCAAAGGACCAGGACCATCATTGAGACCCAATCAGAATCGCGCAGCCACTCCAATGGCACCAGCAACCTGCTGGCATGCCAATAATGGGGCTCGCTAGATTTAACAGTTGGCATGCATGATATTTCTGTCCTGAAAAATAAACGGTTAAAAGGATTTTAAACGAATAAAGAACTGCCGAGTCTCAATCAAGTCGTCGTAGATGTACATATTAAGTACCTTCAACCTTCATATTCATAGTAATAATTACAAAGCCGGTAGTAAGACCATGGTGGATACATTTCTGAATAAGATCAGGATTTCTCAAGTTTTCTGTTATTTTAATAAATGTAATGACAGAAGGAATTCAGATATAATATCATCTATGTTGTATAATATCATCTTTAGAAACAATAAAAAGGACTTTATTATTAATTATTTTAGTCTGCAAAAGCTCAGACCATTAAACCTATAAAAGGAAGAGATTAATCATAAGCCAAATAATTATTGACGTATGATCGAGACACCTCAGCTTGTTAGCTTGTTTATCAGATTTAATCAGATTGAAATGCAGACTGGAGCTACACTATGATCCCAAGAATCATAATCACAATTAGAACCAGATGTCATATAAGGAAGTTGGATATCTTTCTTGATTCATTTTAATATTGCCGTGAAATATCGTAGTGTTAAGGCTGCACTCGACGCCAATGACCTCGCGCGTGTGGCCGGAGCTTTACACCCCTCACCGCACCACCCGCTGCAAAAGATCGAGCGCGCAGAGCTATGCGTTCGAAATAGAATATCGCTTGCTCACGCGTGCAATGCAACACAGGTCCGTCTAGCAATACGACTTGCCTCGCACTGCCTCCGCAGAGGGGGGGGGGGGGTAATGGTAGGAATCTAGACGGGATTCAGGCTTATTTTTTAGGAATTGAGGCATAGTTTTATGAAATTGCAAAAAACAAGAAAACCAAATCAGTGAGAAAGATTGTAAAGTTCCATATATTTCCGATAAAAGTTGCAAAAGTAATACCGATCTAACTGAAAGAAATATAGTTGTGTAAATTAAAATAGATTTCCAGAAAAATATATCGCAGGTCATATCTTGTAGATTGTTATATATTTTTTGCTGCTCAGAAAGTATCAATGGTTTAGAGTAACTTAGTTTTACGGTATTTTGCGGGAAGAGGAGCCGTAATTGTTTTATGCACGACTCCTACAGTAGCAATAGTCACAAGACAGATTTATCAAAGTCTTATTCGTTGCCGTATCCTCATAAGTCACTATGAACACCTGTCCTGTGTGTTTCTTCACCAATGCTCTTCAAGCCGCTCTTTCTTAGGCGGTGTATGCTAGCCTGTAATATGGATTTATCTTTAATATTATTCTGTTCACCCAACAACGTGTGACCATACGTCCATCCCTACGCTTCCTTGGCTCTTCCTTTCTTGGTTCGGCCTCGATAGCCGAAGAAACTAAGAACGCTATGGGTACAAACAGTGGATAGCCTCAGTTTGATGTTGAGTTTGTCAAGAGTTGAAGCAGTTGTACCGTAGTAACGTTCGAGCATTCTTCGCCAGCACCACATCTTAAAATTTGTTTCAATGCTCTAAGTTTCGGACATGTACAGAATATGATCGAGAAACCAAGGCATTAGTCTGATCCTTGTTTTATGTTATCCCATGTGCATATCCTGGCGAGTCGTTTCACCGCAGCTTTGGCCATATGAGCTCTTCTAATCACCTTTTAGTCGCAGATGCCATCGTCACTTATTTAACATACCAAGTAAACCATCAACTTGCCTCAAGATTGTGCAATTCATTAATTCTTTTAATTTTACCAGGAAGTTCGACATGCATCATCTTCGTCTTATTTCTATTGATCCTAGGGTATGGATCTGGATCCTGAAAATGGACTCATTACTGTCATACTCAATCTTTTGTAGCAGATCCGAAAGTTATTTTCCACAGGCACTTAACCTAGTATAGTCATATCATCTGCAAAACTGAGTTTATTGATTAGTTGGCCACCAACATGGACATCGCCCTCACAACCTTCCAATACTCATTATCTATTCACAGATCTCAGTGAACAGTTGCACTCCTCGTTCAACTATAAAAGGATTACGTGTTGTGGTATCCCCATTTCTCATAACTCTGAACATTTTACTCCAGTTAAAGAAATCAAAAGCCTTTGCGAATGCGAAGTCAATAAAGCACAATACATAGCCTTATAGAGTATACAGACGCCGCACCCACTGTATTATTTATTAATTGGCATACGTTAAGAATTTGCTACTGAGTACCCATCTATATGTCTCGCATGGTTGTTAAAGTTGTGAAGTGAATATTCGTGAATAAAAGAAACAGAGTGGGTCAATTTGATGGACACAGCAGTTAAAACAGAAATGAGGAAGATGAATCGGCACCTCGGATGTACAGTATATGTATTGCTGTTTCTACCATCCTTAGCAGGACTGATACATGTGCACGGGGATGTAATCAAAGAGTAAAGCAAGTGATGTAATGCAATAACAAAGAGTTCATGACAGGTTTTGTAATTAATTAGAATGAGAATAAATTACTTACTTTATATTATTTATGTCAGACCTAATAGAGAGGCTGACTTTAATAGAATATAATCTCAGAGCATAGAATACTAGAAAGAGGGCAGCCGCCGGTTGCCGCGTCGCAGTTGTTAGTTCAATGGGCACACACTGCCGCTAGTTCACCTTTAGTTGTTACCGAGAGTGCACGAATGAGACACCGAGAATATTCCGTTTTTTATCCAAAATGCCGAGTTGTACAATAGTTAACTGCAAACATCGTAGTGATTTGATCCATTTCCACTCCAATGGAATCACTTTTCACATGTAAATACGACAAATACTTTTTATTCCTAATAAAAGAATGAATTTGACCTAATATTCCGACTTTCAACCATATAAACTGTCGCTTGATTCACTTCAACAATTTTGATCATTAAGTTACATTATTGCAAAGCCAAGCGTTTATGCCACAATGAATAGGGTACAAAACGATATACTCAATGACACATTGTCTCATAGTACAGAGGACATACCGCGAACCACATCTTCAAACTTCGGTCATTCATTCGTCTATTTGCATCTTTATCACTCTTGCATATTTGAGCGTCATGCGCGAATGAATTGTGCTTTGTGTGGGGGTAAAGAATTTGCTTCAGGCGAACTCAGTACAAATTGGCCGTCAAAATGTCCGATCTCCTTATACTCAAACAACAAAGTAAATAATGACACGTACACCAAATAGGATGCCACTCAGTATAAGCCATGTGTGTTAGATGCGGCACTGGTTTTCATGGCACCCAAAATTAAAAACTAAAACAGAAACAAATCGCAAACAGAACAGAATATTAACAGAACAAGACAGAACACAAATATTTATTTTTTTACTATGTCCGTTTAAGGTTGTACTTAAAAGAGGTAACGGATTTACAGTTTCTGATTGGTGGCGGTTAATTGTTCCAACACTTCATTGCAGCATATCGAAAGCTGCTACGAAAAGCGGACGTACTGTGTTACGTGCCGTTAAGCCTGAGGACACCACGTACATGACTTTTCGAGATCTTAAGTTTTTCAAATAGATAAGACGGCTGTTAATCGCGAATGACTCCAAAAAGCAATGATGCATAGTGCAAAGTAGGTCTGGCAGACATATTTAATAGATTATAACGGTTTAAAAATGGTGTGATGTGAGAACGGCAAGAAACAGAAAAGAAAAGCATTTTGAATGCGTTGAATTAATACCGAAGTACTCGTCAGCATCTACCCCCCAAAAGCGGCATCAGTATAGCTCAATTTAGACAGAATAAGTCCACACTTATCTAAATCAACATTAATAAAATCACGGACGCGATATAATACTGTAAGCCTATTAAAACAGTTGCTTACACCTTGACTGTCCCAACGTATTTAAACTAGATTATTAAACACCAGCGCGAAATAAACGCACCAGAGAATGATTAGAAGAAAGCACAGTTGATTTTGACTCAATATCTGCTTGACTATCACATCACTTGTTTTGGATTTGACGGTTCGAAGTGGGAGCCTGATTTGACAAGTCTGTCGAATGTCCAATTAGCATTAAAAAAAAAGGGGTGTGGTCCTCTCGAGTTGTAGATAGATTCTATTTTACATTTTTATTTGTGATTATATAGAAATAGCGTGATTCTCCCTTGGCTGGGGAGGGCTGCCGGACATGAAGTGGGTGCACCCAGAGATGGACATGTCAACAGTGGCCTTAATGGATAAGCGAATAAATTGAAATACTGCGAGTAATATTCAGTAAAGAGAAGTGGGAATTTAGGTCACATACACCCGTTCGGATAAGACGGCCGCATTTGTCTGTGTAGTAATTATCATTGCATATAAAAACGTATATTCTTTTCGATCACGCGGTCGTCGCAGTGTTCAAAACAGTTACAGTCATTTACGTCTGCTGTAGTAATAGTTGTGACACTTGAAGTGGTGAAATAGGTTATTATGCTATTAACAATGTCAAAAGAGCAAAGTGACAAATTGAATCACAGATGGTAGTCATAGATAGGATATACCTATCGCGAACGAAGTTCTCACTGTTTAACAACACCGATATATGATATCAGATCGCATTGCCACCCTCTGACACATGGGCTGCATGACGCGGTCTCTTCTCGGGACCTAAATTGCAACTAGGGACTGCTCGGAGCAATCTAGAACCGTACGCGCGGGAGTGTAGGAAATAACATTGGTCATGGGTTGACGGAGAGACCAGTAATGGACCAAATATGACGGGTCGCAGCCGTGATCCCACTCAGCTCAGCTCAGACATCGATGGACGCTCACACCAGTTTCAGGATCCTGCTTTCAATCAGTTTAGCACGGAAATTGATCAATATTCAGACCAGTCTCAGGATCCTGTTATTAGTTGGCTCAGCACAAACATTGATGAATGTTCAGATCAGACTCATAATCTTATTCTTTATCAGCTCAACACAGATCAGTCACAACTCAACTCAGATCAGATGCACGATTTGATCCATCACAGAAACGGAGGGTCTCAGAACATTTTTGTAATGTCATCAGAAATTGCACAAAGTCTCAGGCCGTGCCGATTCACGACGCAAAGTGTGAACCATGCGGTTCGAGAATGGACGGCTCAAACACATCGTTATTCACATTAAGTGTTCTTATTATCTGATTGTTGATTTATTTATATGTTTGCCTATAGGCATATAATTTCAATTAAGAGGAGCATTTTTCTTTCGGGGCGGGAGTGTCGCGAACGTATTGCGAACCGGCTAATATTTGCCAACGTCATGGAGTAGATGGCGCTAGTAGTCACGTTTAAGTTAAAAGTTTTTTGGCTGAAGTTGAGAGGGTAGATGAGAACGACAGTAGGAAAAAGGAGGTTGTGTGGAACAAATCTACGGCGGAGTGATATTTGCTTTTAGATCAAGTCAAGGACGTTCTCATGGTGTTATTAGAATAATGATGTGTCTCTTGTTGATTGTGACCAACGTTATCAGTTCTCAGAGTGAACAGTGATCCAGTGAGGCTAATATGAACTTAAAGTAAACTTTGTGTGAGGAAAGGGGTCGCTATAAGGGGAGGTTTGGAGGCGACTATTAAGCTCAAGAAACCAGGTGGATAATCATGTGAAACTCATTTACATGCAGGTAATAAAGTCGGACACCAGCACAACTCATATCGTCATCTCACTAACGTCCAGGCCTCGTATAGGTATGTAGTATGTTTACATATCGCTTTCCAGTATCCGTAAAAGCATTAGCTCATTCGATAGGTTAATAAGTATGGTGAGCTTGACGACAACTGTCAAAGTAACCTTCACACTTTAAAGTAAGGTTTACATTAGCTCCCTTGCGCCCGGGAGCTTGGTGTTTGAGTGATATTTGTGTTTATGACATAAAGCGTTCCTTTGTTCCACCTAGACAACCAAGTTTGATAACTGGTTAACTAGACGCACTATTTCTTCCGCGGAGATAACCAGTTATGTGAGTGGAAGTGTAATTCCATTTTCTTAACCGAATTTAGCTACTAGTTGTCTAGGGGGAAAGTATCTTCCGCGAAGAAAACTAATTGTCTGAGTGGAATTATTCTTCCACGTTCGTAACCGAGTGTGATAAGGTAGTTGTCCAGGGGGAACGTACTTTCCGCGTAAAAAACTGGTTAACAACATGGACTAAAATGTCCTTGAACATAACCGAGAACAAACCCAAACCTATACTTAGCTAAAGATACATGTGGCATAGTAGGAACATATCGATGCTATACCTCAACTAACTCAACCTCATATCTGCAGCAATTTGATAAAAATGTTTTCTCACACTCGGATTATGGGTATTTTTGCCATCAAATAATTAAATGCAGATACGAGGCTGTGTATGTATATCATGGATAGGCTCTCTGACTCTAGGGAAGGTAATTCCTGAATAATGAGATGACGAAAATGGTTCACAAACATATTTATTTCGTATTATTAGCTTGTCTCATTAAAAATGAAATAATAAACCAAAGAACGAAAAAGAACGTAATAAAACCGGTATTTTTGTATGAATAAAAAACCGGTTCCGAGCCTTGGGCAAGAGTTTAAAGAAACAGCTAAGCCTAGAAACAACTAAATACAATACATTACATTAGGTACATTAGGTGAGTTACAGTCTTATTAGAAACATAATTAAATAGACTATTAAGCCAGGTAAGACTAAAAATAAATGTCGCAATTCCAGTTCGGTTAAGTGCTGAAAAGTTCGGAAACTCTAACAATTTGCACAATTCTTTGCCAATTGCCGAAATGTTGGAAAGGTTTTCTCAACTCAAATTTCGACATTGTTGCGCTAATACTCTGGTAACTGTGACTATGGTTTCCTTTTTTACAGTTACAATACAGACAGGCATTTTTAGCAGGTAGAGCAAAAATCACTATTTAACGCCATCGAACACAAATAATAATAATAATATTTTGTTGAAGTTAATTTTAAGTTTATTTACTGTATTTCATTTGACGACATTTGCCCTCACGGGTATAAGTGTTAGTTATGAAACCCTTAAAAGTGTCCTTTGTCCGTTTTTAGCTGTATCAGAACCTTGTCAACCCCATTTATCTCTAAAGATTGTCGCGTTTGCCTTTAGTCGACTAACCGAGTCAGCTGTCAAAGGACACCGTGCTCATTATAACTGTGTGGATTTTTAGATGGGTTAGTAAAGGCAACTTCACAGAAGAAAGCGGCGTGTTGTGAACCTTGTCAGCAATCGTTCAAATTATAAGTAAGTACAACCACTCTGTCAAAAGTGAAACTACAAAAAAGATAACAATACGGCTACCACCAGTTTGATACTGACATATTCGCTAGCAGTGTTGGCCGAAACGTTAATGCAATTGACCAATAACCATTACAAATTGAACTGTAAATCGTAACGGATGGTTACAGTTTACGGTTCAATTTGTAATGGTTAATGGTCAATTCTAATTAACATTCGGGCAACACTGTCGACGCCAAATGGTACAAAATTGTATTAGACGCCGAGACCCCTAGAGTTGGTTCATATTATCAACATCATGCTACTAATGTCAGCAACAAATATAACAAGGTCGGTAACATAGTACCCCTAACAGTAAGAAATGAGAGCATTACTGGATTAATTAACCATAATGCTTACACATGAGCTGTCACCCACGCAACAGGTGAGCTGGCGTTTATGATTGGTACATTGAAATTAAAACCGAACGGTATTCTGGCAATTTTACTAAAGCGTATACTCGTAGGTAGAGAAAACTTTTATTTTTTAATTCTTCACCATTCACCACCTAGTAGTAGTAGTAAAACACTTTATTTTACAAAAACAAAACAGGAAAAGACATACATCATTGGCACAAAGGTGAACTTATCCCTTTCAGGGCCGGATCTCTTCCAGTTAACCTTTGAGCGATTGAGCACATTTATGCATAGTGTATATATTCTGTTCGGAATGGTATCAGTAAAGGTAGGTAGGTACTCGTGCAATATATCTTTTTATATGTTATTAAAATTAAACATATTTTAAAGATCGAATGCAAGATCTCTCATAAGTATACCATGTTCTTTCCTCGTGCTAAAAGTTTTTTTTATTTGACGTTAATTAGGTCCACGGTGTTTTAATATTGTTTTCCTACTCCTCTACTGTTATCTGTCATTTATGCATTCATTAACACGAATATAAGAACATACATAAAAGGTTTCAAGAAAAGTCTATATTGTCTATTCCTCATAAAAGCTCTTGTGCTTTTATAAGCTATAATGTTACTGCGATTAATGGCTACCAACCTAACAAAACCAAAACGAATACAGTTTTAAACTAAGTGCATTGATGCCAACTTACAAAATATTCATTTGGTTGCATAGTAAAAATAATTACTTCATAAGTCAGAAACACGCATGTGACACCCGTAATATAGCAACACCCATAGACTACGAAGACCGCTTAGCGTTGCTTGTTAGTCTCCGTAGGCTACGGTGGCCAAAATTGAGAAAAAACTGTCCAATAAATTAATTTAGCAAGTAGCAAGTACCAGGGCCTCATGAGTTACGAGGAGGTGTCGCCGACCGGCCGGCCGCGGCCCGGACGGGCCGGGCGCGTCACAAGGTATGCTCGCGCGTCTTGGCTATATACTTTTGCTGTAATTTGTTTACCTAAATTAAGATTTATTTTTGTTGACTCGTAGGAAAAATATTGTATGCAACGTTGTATAAGTAGGTCAAAAAATTCTCGTGGCGTATTCCTTTACAATGTTCGCCTACGCCTTCGGCTCCGGCTCACATTGTAACTCACGCCACTCGCCTTTTTTGACCCTTCTTATACAACTGTTGCATAAAATACTAATAATGTATAAGTACGAGTTAAATGGCTACTTATCTATCAGTCAGACGAAATCCATATATCCAGTAAATCTAATAGATGGTGGCTCAAATATAGCGCCTCGTGTAGAGGTTCGTATAAAAACACTTAATGTCATAATATTTAACAACTACAAAGTTAGTAACAGATTACAAGGATTAAGAATATAATATTTAGGTCTATTTTAGGATAAAAGTGCATGTGGCCACTTTATGAATGAATTCCATGCAATTTTGCTCGTTTTATCATCAATTTATAATTTAGGCTCTCCAGAATCCACTCCCAGGTCCGCGACTATGTGATCGACCAGGTGATCGATGCACCTGGGTGGGTGCGACATAGCTGTTTTATGGCTTCCATCTTAAAATAAACCCGATTTCACTTCCCTGTTCGCAAACCGGTTTATGTCTTTTAAGAGCTTGCCCTAATACACCCTTCTTGTTACCACTTAAATGAACACGAACAGTTTCCGAAATGGCTTTCCAGAATTAACTCCCAGTTTCCGCGAAGAGCCATCGATCAGACGCCAGGTGGGTGCGACGTGGCTGATTGCTGTGGTCCGTCTTAAAGATGAACCCGATTCCGCGTCCCTATTCGCAAACTGGTTTACGTATTTTAAGAACTGGAGGTAAATACGAACTTAAATTTTAACTTCAAAATGACGCTAAATGACGTCAGGGCCGGCCAGTTGCACCAACCATAGTTAACAGACTGATCACCGTCACGCAGTAGAGATCTATAAAACTTCCCGTAAGTACAATAAAATTTGCGAATGCTTAAACGTTGACAGACGGTTGGCTGCAACCGACCAGTTCGCCGGACGATATCAGCCTGTCAGTTATTCGCGATTGTCAGCTTTTGCGAATAACTGTTAGGCCGATATCGTCCGGCGAATTGGTAATCAGTAGGCCCCTTAAGTTATCGTTTGCCCTTACGCCAGTACCAGTACATTTATGGACAAGTAAATAGTAAGAAATCGAGTACCTAAAAGCGTGTCGGATCATGCTCAGCATATAATTATATTATAAAAACAATTTTTTTCTTTATTTACAATAACAATATACATAATGTATATATACACAGATGATTACTATAACTAGCTTATATTATTGCAACTTCAAACAATACTCTGATGAAAATAGTAAATAGGTAAATCTCTTTGGATCCATCGTTCTGTCCCGTAGCCCAGAAAATAAAAATATTTTTTTTGTTTTCTTACTAATAAATTATAAGTCTTTCCCATTACGGAACAATGGTGTTTCGGAACTTTGAGAGGTGTGCACGAAGCCGAAATCAACACTTTTCACACTTTAATGACGTAAGGAGTACACTGAGCGGAGTACGTCCTTGCCAGTTTCATGGGACGCACGCAGATACAGCACCCGCCAGAGTTTAAGGACTATTGTGAGTTGATGGAATCTAAAATGAACTAGGCTATTGGTTAAGAGCGATGGACTAAATACTGGGCTATGGTATATAAACCCAACGTCTGCCTAATAAAATAGCATACTATTTTATTTCCAGCATACGGTGACTCGCCCCCGCAATTATAATTATTATATTCAACATTCCTCCGCTCCTATAACGATATTTAATTAACGAACTGGCTTGTTAAATCAGTTAAGGACATTTTTTTAGAGTTTTACACTGATAAACATATTTTTAAGAGTACCTAATGAAGGAAACATCACCACGGCAACTGTTATTCAAATTTGATTGACCTAAACCAATATCATCAAAATTAAATTTACTAAGTGCCCGGGCTCGGGCATGACCTGCAATGTTACTGTAATGAAAATTTGTACTTCAAAGCTTAATATAGCGCAAACTAGTTCCTGAATTGAAATATATTTTTAAAGAATTAAAATTAGGTATCTATCTACCCGTTTAGTTCGCTATGGTCATGTGCAAAACAAGTAATTTGTGAATTTTTACATTAATTCGTTTATTCATTTCTTAATTGATAAAATAGTACATTTCACATGTCAACTAACTACTATAACTACTTACATTAAGATATTTTCACATAATTATATTCATGCGTAAATTGATTTATCTGGTAATTTGAGTATCCAGTCATTTCGAAATTATTGTTTTTTTATTATTTAAAACATGTTTACATGACATAACAGAAATCTAATGCGTTGTGCAACTCAGAAAAAACAGCACATTATAAAAGAAGATAAAATAACAGTGACACAAAATAAAACAATATTAAGTACATTACACTCGAGGGCCCATCCATCACCGCACAGGTTCTGTGAGGGTCATACATTCATTTCTGGTTTTATAATTATATTCTGATCTTCTGCGTAGACGGTAATAATCATCGCCTGATACGCAGATATCAGGTAATTTGTGTTTTTGGTAGTATGCGTCAAATTGGCTACAAAGGGTCCTCATTTTTAAGATGTTCCCTTATAATTTAGTGTTTTATTTATAAATCACTTAAAAATGTATATATTTACTTTTTTTGGTACAATAATTTTACACAATGCAAAAGTATTCATACTTAGACCCCTGATACACTTAAATATCAGCGCGACTTGGATATTGACTGTCTTCTACTCATCTGTGTAGTGGCTAATCGATGCTCTTACGCTGATTGGGCAGTAAACGTACCGATTGTGGCTCATCATCTGCTGATGTAGAGTAGATTGCTATTGCAAGGCGCCGGCGCCAATACGTCGCCTAATTTAAAATTCACGATTAAACGCTTTGACTTTGACGAAGGAAAGATAGTAAGAGTACTATTGCATTTTGAAGAGTAAAATAGTAGTGATAACTAAGTCGTAATTTTCGACGGCTTTATCACTAATTTCGCAGATAATTATGATTTAGGGTCCAAATTCTTTTCGTTGTCTTGTTTTTGTCCCTAAAAATGTGACGTAGTGTAGCTTTTTGTATGAGATGAAATTTAGTTTCGTTTTTTTCTCATGTAAAATATAATCTATAGCTAGAAAGACATGCCATAGCACTGAACTTTATTTATTTATTTGATAGAAGATGGGAATATACGCGTGACAGAGTGATCAAAAACAAAACAACGAAAACATTTTTGGCCCTTTACTATGTGTTCAAAACGTGTAAATGTTTGACCATACGAATTTAAATTACTTAATTGTGATTAAATTACATAAAAAAAAATTATGAAGTTCCTCGTATCTTCTATTGTATTTAGATTTCCCAAGCTATCACAGTAAATAAAACACACTATATTATTAACCTAAAAAAATGCAAATAAATACGGTTGAGTACCTTTAAAAAATCATAAATAGTCGACATTCTCGTTGTTTAATTAGGAAAACGTTTTTTAATATCAATTTCCTGCCCACGGACTAAATACAGCCATTTCCACCCACAGTTCATGAACATGAACCTGAAAAAGTGTTTCCGTGTTTCTGAAAAATTCTATATACAAGTTTACAGAGTTCATGTTGAAGGTAATGTATGAGTCGTGTTCAAATAAACTTAATATTTAGGTACCTATTTTTATAATAAAACTTTAAGTCTTGAGTTATGTGTAACTTCATAAATATTCTGAGGTCTTGTTTATAAGCGCTAATTTAAAACGAATATAGGATCGAATTCGTTAGTGCGCCTTGGAGCAAACTTATAGACCGCGGGCCATTTTATAGTCGAATAGGTTGATAGTTGGAGGGTCGAAAGGAGATTAAGTAAACTCAAACATAGCCGAAGATGTGTTGTATTCTTGGTTAATAAGTATAAAAAGAGCGGGTAAAACTAAACATAACTTATTTCTAGGCTATTATTGCTCACAAGCGTCGCATATTTATGTTGCAGGCAGTAACGTATAGTTACTGTTAATATGTTAATTTAGGCATATAGTACAATAGTATCGTCAGTCATCGCCTCCCGGCTGATTCTTTGTCAGATCATAGTTTAGAGTTTAGATGCTATCATGAATTTAAAAAAATATTCAGCCGGTTGTATTGCGGTGGAAAGACCGTTAGCTGGTCACAGTAGCATCTAAACTATCATCTGACAAAGTATCGAACGGGAGTTGATGACAAATCATTTTTGGCGTGTTTCGGTGGCTGCCATTCCTCAACCCACCAACGGAGCGGCAGCTAACGTCCACGAGGGTTCATCATACACTGCCATTAACCACGAGTTATCATCATCAATCTGTTCCTGGCTCGCGGTCTATTACATTTGTCATCTAAATTATGTCATTTTATTCCCATTCGCCCGTAGATGTCAATCGCGCCAATATATGTACGGACAAGTGCGAGGGAAATGCTCGCACGAATGATACCTAACTACTCAATTTACATCATTTAGATATGTCAAAATATACGTTCAAATTGGCCTCCTTTTTTCTTTATGCTCTAGTCAGCTACGGTCGTAGCGCTACGTCGTAGCCAATAACATGGTTATTTCGGTATGTAACGAAAAAGATTCGTAGACGTGATGAAAATGTGTCATAATTAGCGCCGACTGGATCACTTAGATGCCTTTAATTTGAAAAAAGCAATACAATAAAATAAAATATCAACTACATTTTACTTTTGTCCATTGTCTAATGATTATGATTACAGCTACCTACATAAAAAATAAACCACCTAATATGTCAATGACCAGTTACCAATTCTAAATGGCACTTATTTCTAATGAGGTCTCTTAAAAATGGAAACAATAGAGGATTATGTCCAGGTAATCGAGTCCATTCGTGTTTATTGGCCGTGTGTAATTGCATCGCTGGCTGGATGTTGCCACAGCGCGCTGAAAACAGATATGATACACTAAATCAAAGAATACGATTTACTTAAGTACAATAGATAACATTAACGTTTTATAAGTAAAATATAATTGATATTTTATTTAATTAAATGTTTTTTTCTTTTAAGTAAAGGCATCAAAGTGATTGACCCATTCAGTGCTAATAATGACACATTGTCATTACGTCTTTACGAATCATTTTTGTTACATACTGAAATAACCATGTTATTGGCTACAACGTAGCGCTACGACCGTAGCTAATTAGTGCATAAAGAAACAAGGAGGCCCATTCGAACGTATACTTTGACATCAAAATGATAGCTAAATGATGTAATTTGAGTAATCAGAAATCAGAAATGATTTACTAAACACAGTTACAAATCTTAGAGGTAAAACAATGGGCGGTCTTGTCTCTTTCGGACAACCTTAGGATAGATGTCGTCTATACCTACATATACCAATTATTTATTATTGGGGTTTTTTGGGCCTTTGAGTGCCACGTCGACCAGGTAGTGATCTATTGTGACAGCCCTTTAAAGTTCATTACTAATGCCCGTTGAATCCAGGAAATTCCAGATTCTTTGGGCCGTAATGTTCTGTACCTCATAGGGTTGCAATACGTGCCGCCCTAAGCGGGTACTTCTTTTTGACATTAGTGGTCCACAGGAACAGAGAATGTGCATTGCAGTCTCCTCTGACTTCTTGCAGAACCTGCATGTCGCATCTTGTTTCTTCCCAATTTGAAACATGTGTTTGTTCAACTTACAGTGTCCAGTCAATATTCTGGTCACCGCGCAGGTTTTGTGTCTTTTGAGCTCTAAGAGCTCCTTAGCAAATTTGTTGTTGAACCCAAAGTAAAAGTGGCCATGTTTTTGGTGTCGGAGGCCAAATTCGAACTGGTAAAAGCCGCAATACCTTTATTATAATAAAGACGATATCACAAACGACTGACGGCCCGATTCGAAGTTTACGATACGTCAAACATTTGCTTAAGATACAATATGGATTAGATATGTCAGTGTTAAAACGTCGTTTCTTCAAACAAAAACGTCACTTCTGACACTGACATATCCAATCCATATCGTATCTTTAGGAAATTTTGGACGTATGTAAAATTTCGAATCGGCCCGTGGGTCCCTTGCCTTTTTTTGCTTACATTCTTCTACATCATATGGAATAGTTTACAAGTTTCAGTTATTATCAAAAAAATATTATTTTTCCATGCACCCTCCATTTCTTATCTGTGCGTCGGACATATACAGTGCACTGTACGCAATAAAACTGGCACGTGGCGAGACAGACCAGTCGTAAAGCAGATCAGAACCCGGCTATGGCTAATACTAAACCGATAATTAGCCCGTGTACTTGACAGACAACGAGGTTTGAATTTGCCTTGCCTTGTTGACATTGAAAAGCGGCAGATCTAAAAAAAATTGGTGCTAAGGGTTATCATCCTATAGAAAATTTCGCGTCTTTTTTTACTGACAAATTTATTTGATCGGCTAGAGATCGTGTCATTCACGACGACGCGAGCCTTGACTCGTATTGTCATATAATTAAAGATTAGATTTGAGAAAATACACGAACTAGGTATATAGCTTACATTTACAATGTAATTCCGGGAAGTTAAAAAACTGATGGAAGAAAGGTGGTTCGTATGGTAGCTGTTCCAGTAATGACTTGAAAGGATAATAGTAAACTTCATTTGTCTTTTGGCTATTGCGTTTAAAAATCAGATGCCATTGAATTTGTACGCAAAACTTGATAACGACCACATAGTTATCTGTTACTATCTTGAAGGTCTGTCGAAGATCGTCTCTTTCTCTACGCCGAATTGTACTACAAGATAACTGGGTGCCTAGATGAAAATTGTTCGCGGACTATACCGTAATATTTATCTATCAGTCTTCCATATTACAGCGACTGAGACTGTTGCTTTTCGATCGCTACGGAGCGTCAACGATTGGCTAGGCATCCTGAGCACTTTATCTTACAGGAGGCGTATTCTAATTGTAATAACAAGTAATAAATTTGTTATGGATGGCTGTCATATGTCACTTTTAACACTGAACGATCATATCCATAAAAAATCCAGATCAAATTCATAAACTGTTATTACAGTCAGTATACGCCTCCAGGTCATAATATGTATTCAAATAAGCTTCTATACGTGCCCAATAAATAATATGTAACGTTCCATGGGAGCCATATGGCGGAAAAGGTACCGTATGGCGGACGGCACTTACGCTGTTATTAACGACGCTCCAATACTAATGCGGTACTTCGCGACGTAAACACCAACCGCCATAAGATACCTTTACCCGTGGGACGTTACATATGTACCACCAGCTGTAGAAGTGCATGGCGACTGTATCAATGAATTCATTCATAATTTCTCCATGCAATTTCGCAGCTCATTGCTGCTCACTGCCAAATCGACAATCAACCTTGTGGGACCCAGCCCTAATCTAACGTTGCACTCTATAATTTCTACAATATGATGCAAAATAAAATACCTACTGCTACAGTCCACATTCCGCTTCAGAAGGATAAATTTAGCTGGCTTGAATGAAAAAGCCTGAAATTATAAATGTTTATACATAACATTGTTTATGTTTGTTTGTTTGTTTATTGTATTGTTTGTTTGTTTGTTTATGTTTATGTTTTTGCCTTTATAGGCAATTAGCTAAAGCCTTAAGCCAAGTATTTTCGGATTCTTCTAGCAATTCTTTGGTTCCAGGTAATATCAGTGTTGTCATGTACGTAGCCCTGCCTCTGACGTTTGATAGCGTATCTTATCGTATGACGTAAATTGTTACCTTTGAGATTGTTCTAACCTTTGGGAGAATCTCACAGAGGTTGTGTTCGACAGTGAAACTAGGAGTCTAGTTCACTCTGTATTGCAATTTACTGTGACAGATATTGCATAAATTGATTCGCTGAAGTTAATAATAATTTTATTAAATAATCCATGACCGTAGGGAACTATTACTATTATAAACTTTAAGTTGTTGTCAACGCATGTTTGCAGGTTATTGTTTATTGCATACCTCTATATATAATAATAGTATAGCCTCGGTCCTCGACTTCATCCACGTAATACTCGACAACTCTCAACCCCATGTTTGCACGACACACCATTAGGGGATGTTTTTAATATATCCGTCCTTATAGAAGAGATTACTATATTTTGAAACATGTAAAGGTATTCAGGATTATAAATTAATTTCATAACGTTTAAGGAAAATGTATTTCATTAAAATGTTATCTACAGATTTAATAAAACATTAAGATTTTACAAAATTAAGCCAAAAATATGCAGTAAAAAAAAACAAATATTAACTTGCAAGTACTCGTAATTAAAAGCTCTTGGCGCCAGCCTTTCTGGCAAAAAGCAAAAGCGTTGTTTTTGTTAGCATCTAGTCTTTGTAATTACGCGGTTTTGAATTACATCTGAAAACAATAGGAATTTGCCGCCTGATTCGAACTTTAAGATAAGATATTAGGTCTGATACGATATGTGACAAAAGTGAAGTTTCTTCAAACAAAAATGTCACGGTGTTTTATTTAGTTCCGTTAACTTCGCGTATGGCTAAGTACGTTTAAGGAAACTGAATGACATAGTTAATTTTCGTTTTTTATACAAAATAATTAAATGCTGCATATAGCGTTGTTAAATAACAGGTTCATTGCAATCAATATGTAAACAAACCCTAAGGCAAGTGTACACGCTGGTAGAGGCCTTACTCGATAAAAATAAATTGTTATTTAGATAACTCCAAAACAGAGTTAATTAGAATACCGGTGTCATTGAGAAAGCAATTTAATTTAAGCAGTTTAAGCGGGATAAATAAAATAATAATAATAAATAAAATAAATATTATAGGACATTATTACACAAATTGACTAAGTCCCACAGTAAGCTCAATAAGGCTTGTGTTGAGGCTACTTAGACAACGATATATATAATGTATAAGAATTTATAAATACTTAAATAGATAGAAAACACCCATGACTCAGGAACAAATATCCATGCTCATCACACAAATACATGCCCTTACCAGGATTTGAACCCGGGACCATCAGCTTCGTAGGCAGGGTCACTACCCACTAGGCCAAACCGGTCGTCAAACCGCACCCTTCAAATATACATTATTAAAAATATGTTTACACAATTTGACGAGTATTAACAATAGCTATGCGCTTTAGTTTAACTTTTTTTTCATTATAAGATATAGGAGCGAAAACAAATTCCATACATACAAATGAGCACGCAAAATTAATCTTTTTTACAAAAAACGGTTAGGTACAGTTAATATTAAACATTGTTTTCTAGGCCAAAGTTACTGCTAATGCGTCGACGATTCAATAAATAAATTAAAACATTTTGTTATTTTTTTTTTTATTAAAATCCACAGTTTTATAATATTGTGTCTAAAATAAATAAGGTGGGACAAGTACTACATATAAATAGTGAAGACTGACCTGTTAACGCTTACAACAAGGAATGGCATCGATGTAACTCAATTTTACGGTATCATTTTTCCTTTGTCAAAATGAGATCAAATTTTAGATGCCATCTAAGGAATAGATCGCAACGTAGGATTTATTAACTCTTCAATTGGCATATGTCGTTTTTGGGCTATAAGAATTTTAATTTTATTTCAATTACTTAATCAAATTTGAAATTTAAATGACATAATCGATCGGGAGTCGACAGCCTACCATTCCAAGGGTTAAGAAAGGGAAGGAAATGGGAGGGGATTCAGTCAAGTGTAAAATTATGGGTCGCACGCAAGTCGCTCAAAAATATATATCCTTATGTCGTCGAATTAAGAGCTATGGAACATAATATTTTTGAGTAAGTTGCGTGGACTCACACTTGACTGTACAATCGGCCGTTGTGGATGTTCTTGTGTAACTAAGTATAATGCCGTTCGCTGAAAGTTTGTGAGTCATATTATACTGTGTATCGGCCCGATTCGAAGAATGACTAAGACACGTTTAAGATCTTGGAAAGATCTTTAAAAGACCGATAGCTAAACGACATGTCAAAATTGACGTTTATTTCGTTTCCGCTGTGATCCCAATAAGATCTATCTACGATATTTCAAACGTCAACGTGATATTAGTTGCCCGATTCGAGCTACTTCTGTCAATTATACGACATACAAACGATATCTAAATGAGAACTTATCGTTATTGTATCTCTTTTTTCGAATGGGCCGTATATATTTCATAAAGTTTGATAATTTTTGTCATAAACAAGCTTAAATATTGAAGGGCGGATGTCAAGAGGCATTAAGCGAATGCCTCCTCTGAAATCAAAACGAGTATAAGTATCTTAATAAGTTTTAAATTGAACACAAAACGAATACTCGTGTTTCTGAACTCGCATATATTTACAATTTATTCAATAAACAAAAAGTAGGTACTTAAAAGTTTAAAACAATAACAAAGTTGAGAAGAAATACATTTTTCATATGTTTCCTTATTACATTAGGATTTAGGTTATAATGGCGTATGCTAAAGAAACAATAAACGATTTCATAAAAGTTACACAAAAACAAAAAATAAGGGAATAAACAACAAGCGCTGGTCTGGCCTGGCGGTAAGAGTGTGCGACTGAAAGTCACGGGTTCGAATCCCGGCTCGGACCTATGAGTATTTCGGAACTTATGTACGAAATATCATTTGATATACCAATCGTTCTTCGGCGAAGGAAAACATCGTGAGGAAACCGGACTAATCCCAATAAGGTCTAGTTTACCCTCTGGGTTGGAAGGTCAGATCGTTAAAAAAAAGTGCGTACGCCAATTCTGAGGATTAGTTGTCAAGCGGACCCCAGGCTCCCATAAGTCGTGGCAAAATGTTGGTACAACGCGAGGAAGAGGAAGAAGGGAATAAACAACAATATAGGCCGGAATTCATTAACAATAATTTACAGTAATTATGGTGCTACTTTACTGCACTAGTGTGATAATCATGTTGAAAATTTAAAGGGTCATATTTACTGTTAAACATTGTACGACACATGTGGAAATAGGAAGGTACCTAATTTGCACTTTTATCGTAATGTACTATTGGCCCAGATACCGCTGGAGCGACAGTGTACAGGCGGATCTGTGCCAACTCAAAGCCGATAACTGGCAGGAAGTGGCACAGGATCGGGACAGGTGGCGTTCTCTCGTTTTGGAGGCCAAGACCCTCTTTGGATCACTGCGCCACAATAGTTAGTTAGTTTATCGTAATGTACTATTATCGACAAATGTGGATCGAAAAGTAAAACGAGTGAAAAGTGGAACGAAACGCGACGTATTTTAAGTTTCCCTTTAGGGCGCCCCCCCAGGCATCGACGTTAGCTATATTGACAATGACAAGGAAACCAAATTGAATCTGTCATTGGTTTATTTCTCGTGATTTATATCAGCCAAAACCATCGTCGTAGTTTTGTATTCAAATCTTGGCATTTTTCTCGCTAAATTGATTATATTTTGGAACTAGAAGAAGACGAGTCAGATTATACCCCAAAACATTAAAAAAAAAATTCAACACACTTGCTCAAAACGACGTTTTTATTCCATCGATTTTTGGCTCATAATCCTAGATAGAGCTCGCTTACAGCTCGCGCGCACAATATCGCCTCGTGTGTAATGACCAACTTAGCACACTTGTATCATAATGTACTAAAAATATGACTATAATTTCTATAAAATATTTGTTATAAATTACAAGCTATAATTACCTCTATTATAATTTATTTCTATCTGGCTAACATATATAGGTACAGGGTGTTAGTCACCTGCAATAATTTACGGGGAGAATATATATAGGTCCTACTGAGCAATTTTTACTATCTATGGGACCAACCCCGAAATCGCTAAAAATTTTTGGCTGTTCCATACATTTTGGCTGTCTGACCTTGACATTTTCTATGGGAGAGAAAAATTTTTTTTCGCGATTTCGGGATTGATGATGATGAATGTTTATGAAAAGTTGTTCTATATGATCTATATATTCAACCCGTAAATTATTGCAGGTGACTAAAAAAATACCCTGTATTATATCCGACGAAGATGGTTTTCCTGCCTGCATGGTTTATTCTCATTTCCCGAGATGAGAATATTTTTTGGGCGAGATGAATATTATTTAGCAAGATACGATGTACAAAATTCCTGCGTAAAAAATAACAGGCCGGTAAGTTTTCTTTATAGGCCAGTAAAGTAAGCACAAGTTTGCTTTAATATTTTAAAAGTAATTATTTTTTAAATGCGAAAAGTAAATTCTCTGCATCTACAAATTATTAGTCCACCGAAATTTTGTTTTGTGATTTTGTTGCGCTGCCAAAACTTTGCAAGCTAATCTGTCTTTCGCAGATTAAGATAAGATTAATTAATCTGTATATCCCAATTTGTCTCGTCAGCTTAAAATGTTTTTATTCTGTAAACAGAAATGTTTTGAAACAAACACTAACTGAATGACGCATCGCTGTTGTTGCGATTGTTTTTGACAAATCACGTTTGATACTTTTAATGGTATCAATCAAACCGTTTAAGGTATTTAAAAACCTGTTACGTATATTTATAATAAAATAAAATCCATTGGGGTAACTTCGAAAACGTGGTCATTTTAAATATTGCAAATATCTAGGTAATAAACTAGAAGTACTTAGAACCCCCGACGTAAAAAGAGGGGTGTGATAGGTTTGTCGCCAATGTCGGTCTGTGTGTCTGTCTATGGCATAGTAGCTCTCAAACAGATGGACCGATTTCGATCTTGTGGAGGTTCTTAGCCTTTAAACTAAATAGCGGCTTACAAAATACACCTAAGTTCAAAAATTCATTAAAATAGAGCTTGCATTTTTAAAGTAAAATGGCTGCAACATAAGAACAAAGAGATATGACAAATCTATTTAAGTATATTCAATTTTTACCACTTTGGCTACGGAACCCTAAAAACAAACTCTTTATAATGGATTAACTCCGTAAATCCGTATAATTATGCGATCTAGGTAGTACTCGAAACTGGACTAGTTACCAAAACAAGCTCATAAACTCAGCAATTCTAAGACTTCTGAGGACACAATGATACACCAATACAAAGATAACCTAACGGAATAAACACCGTTTCGACCTCCCTTAAAAAAACCTAAAATGTATTAACAAACCACCCACGCCTCTGATCCTGGCACCTCAGACAATCACACGTGAGCTGAGGGTCACAAAGCGGCTAAACGTTATCTACTTATTTACACATAATGAGATGAAACTCGTAAACAAACTCGCGGAGTTTGTGTGGATCAGTCTGCGCCTATAAGTACTAGGCGGTATGTTTATTCTATATTGGTAAACAATTACGATGTTACCTATAGGTACCTAACTAGCGATTCTTGAGGCGTTTCAATAGTGTACATACCACCTGAAAAACAATTTATATTAAGCCTGAACTTAATAGACCGCGGCCCAGGAGCATATTTCGTCAGTCATCGCCTCCCGGCTGATACTTTGTCAGATAATAGTTTAGATGCTGTTTTAAATATAAAAAACTGACAGACGGTTGTATCGCGGTAAAAGACTGTCTGCTGTAAAATGAAACATGTAAAAAATACGCGCCTTACCACTTTATGTCCGCAAAGTATGTAATCTGTTTATGGCGTTTCAGGCGTTTCATCTGATGAAATGCTACATGTAAAGTTTCATGATTTGTTATAGCTATCATAAAAAGGTAAAGTAATTATTTCTTACATGTTCATGCGACCAGCTGACGTTCTTACCACCGCGATATAACCGGCTCACGATTCTTTAAACTAACAATAGACCTGACAAAGTATCAAATGAGAAGCGATGACATTTATTTTTTACGTGTTTCAGTGGCTGCCATTCCTCAACCCACCAACGGAGCGGCAGCTGACGTCCACGAGGGTTCATCATACATAGCCATTAAACTTACGAGTTTTCGCCCGGGAGGCGATTGGTCATGGAAATCTGTTCCTGGCTCGCGGTCTATAAGTACGATGAGGTGGGACAGGGTCAAGCGCTGGTTAGTTAACCCAATTACGTTTATAAATTGAAATGAAATAAGTTTCCATAATACCTATGTAAATAGTTTTCACATTGTTATGGGTCGGTAAAATTAACTTCATAATTTCTTATAGTTAATACAAAGAAACAACTCGTATTTACATATATTCCAATTTTAGACACAAATAGTAGAAACCATAAATGAAATTAAATTATTTATTAACGCATGTGGAAATTAAAAATTTTAAATAGAACTATAGCCTGGCTCACTAGAGAGCTTTATCCCGAATCGGAAACGATGTAGCAATATAAAGCTTCAGATTATTTATAACTTTATTGAGTTGAGGAAAAATATATTTATTTTCCTTTCACGTTGAAAAGTTACAACTGAATCGTCACATAACCGATTGAGAAAGAGGGCCATGTTTCTTAAGTTAGAAGAAGTTTATAACTGAAGAAGTACAAGGGATGAAAGGCACCCATTTTAGTCGAGGTAGCTGAAATGGTGCCTTTTCCCCAAATTAAACACTCAACTATTCATTTCAAATACGAGGAAATCAAATAATGACATTAGCCCAATCAGTAATATCTCATAGTTAGGTACATATTTTCACGTAAATGATAAGACCGGGATGAATGAAAAGGCCCCTTTCACTCAACGAATTACGTTTTCTTTTTACTTTTAAGATAAAATTTGAACAAAGAGTTGTCATTTAAGTACATTGTTATGACCTACGGCTGAAATAGTCCTTAGGATTTTTAGTTTTTAATTAGTTTAAGTTTCTATTGTACTTTTATTCACATTTTATTATCGTTATTGCTTAGGACTTACTTGTATTCAGAGATTTACGGCCTGATTCGAATTTTAAGATACGTCAAACATTTCCTAAGGATACGATATGGATAGGATATGTATCTCCTAGCAAATATTTGACGTATCTTACAGTACGAATCAGACCGTTTGTATGCCTGAACATGTCAAACCCATAGCGCAATATAGGTATTCTGGAAATGTCGTTTCGTTCGCTCCAGTGTAGGCTCCGATTTCACGAAAAAGTGCGTTCCCCTTATATCCCGGAGAGTTGTGAAATAATGATATTCAAAAAAAATCTCAAAAGACGCATATTTACAAGAGCTGTAAGGTGTAAAAAGAATTATTCGATAAAGTCAAAAACTAAAAAAGTTATGGCCGTAATAGTGAAAATAAAATTCAATTTATTCCAATTTTTAGATTTTGGCGCTCGAAAAAAATATCGAAGAATGATATCAAAAAATTGAGAAAAACTCCTCTGGTTAATTTAGTCAGCTACACTTTAAACAAAGATGATCGGATTTAGGGTTTGCCCTGTAGCTTAACCTTTTTGAAAAAAGTCAAAAGTCAGAACAGAACGACATTTTTCACATGACATTTATATTTTAGATTGCGTTATATTACACATTTTTAGCAAACTGCAATCATTTTAAAATGATTTGATAAAAGTAATTAAATCAACGGGATAGCCTCTCACTTTTATTTTTTCACTTTTTCTTCCTGCAACTGCCAACAGTCAACGGCATTGCTTATACACTTATACAGTTAACTTAATAAAACGGTTTTACATAGAGTTAGAGTTTAATAAACAAAGAAAAACATTTAAGGTTGTAAAAATGTTTAAGTGTGGCCGTATAAATTTCTACCGTTTACGTACTTAAGTTAAAAAAAACCTTTCGGTTCCCTCCTTATGAGCTCGGTGCCATCTATCAACATATTTTTTTGATAAAATAGCCTCCGGCATGTGCATCCGAGGCACGCGGCACCGCTTTAAGTCCGCTGCCAGGTGGCTTGGGTTCGACGACGGTGCCGCCCTTCCACAAATGGATTGAAACCTTTTTATATATTTCTACCCTAAAATTTTTCAATTTGTATTTTAACCTTATTATTTATAATGTAAAATTTATGCTAATTAAAATAAATTTGTCTAGTAATAGACCTATTTATAACCTGCGGCAATTGCAATTCAAGTAGTTTGCATGTTTAGTACAGCACATAGTTACCTTATAATAATGTATGTTTTAGGATGATATTTAGTTTAGTATACTATAATATTTTAAATATGTGTTTTCATTGGTTTTCAGCTAGTTAATAATGAGATGGGATCACAGAGAAACACGTCACTATTCAAACCCAGGGCCGAAATGTATCCCCAACTTTAAACGGATCCCCGCTATTTTTTTTACAACCTGTATGTCTTGATAAACTTTCCAGAAAATTCCGAGGGCTTTTCCATTATTTTGAACGACTTGTATATATTATGGGTACCGTTCCCTGTCGGTTGATTCTGGCAAATGGTACCCCATTACTGTCGGTTGGTGATTACTCATTACTGATCGGTATAATCCCCCCCCCCCCCGTTCCCCTCCGTTCTTTTACTGACAGCTATTAGGTACATATGTCAATGCTGGGAGCATTATTATGACTTTGGCTCGTGCCCTTGCTCGCAATCTCTTGTACAAATCATTCACGAATACTTATCTAATCGTTGACTATCAAAAACTGTCCATTTTATCTTTCAACGGCATTCAAATTATGTAATGTTGGAAAATTAGGTGTGTTTATATCTATCTTATATAAAAAGTAAAGTTATACTTAAAGGTTTCTTATGCCTAAAGTTAGTTAATAATGAGTTTGAAATTTGACGCGTATTTTTTCTTAAATTTAATATTAGTTATATTAGTGCAAGCTAGACGCACAAGAATGATATCACATTAATATCATAGCTTATCACGAGTAGTAGGTCCAATTATTAGAACCACGATTATTCTAGAATCGTACACTTTAAAGCGTTTTCAAATTACTCGATACGACCAAGAAGAACCTAAATGTAAAAAGTGGCTTTTTTATATTTATTTACCTACTATTTTATAAATTTTTATTGTTAAAAAGATATACTTGATGTCATCGGCCATTGGACCCTGTATAGCAGCTGTGTTTCTTCAATGGTCATCTCATCTGACATCGGATCGGAACAGTGTGAAAACGCTTTAAGCCTGAAAATCTTGCACAGAGTGCCCTTTTGTGCAATTATTTCTGAATATATGTTGCTTTTAATAAAGCAGTCAAAATATTACTATCAAGAAACAAGAAATTGCACTAGATTTATTTGCGGCCTACCTATTCCTCTTCTCTCTTCATCTCTATTATTTTTCGGCCTTGACGGTAATGACCCTGCTTAAGAAGCTGATGGTCATGAGTTCAAATCGCGGTAAGGGCATTTGTCGTCAAGCTCACCATACTTATTAACCTATCGAATGAGCTAATGCTTTTACGGATACTGGAAAGCGATATGTAAACATACTACATACCTATACGAGGCCTGGACGTTAGTGAGATGACGATATGAGTTGTGCTGCCGACTTTATTACCTGCATGTAAATGAGTTTCACATGATTATCCACCTGGTTTCTTGAGCTTAATAGTCGCCTCCAAACCTCCCCTTATAGCGACCCCTTTCCTCACACAAAGTTTACTTTAAGTTCATATTAGCCTCACTGGATCACTGTTCACTCTGAGTACTGATAACGTTGGTCACAATATACCAGAGACCCATCATTATTCTAATAACACCATAAGAACGTTCTTGACTTGATCTAAAAGCAAATATCACTGCCGCGTAGATTTGTTCGCACACAACCTCCTTTTTCCTACTGTCGTTCTCATCTACCCTCTCAACTTCCGTCAAAAAATCCCAATAACCTAGAAGCGGTTACTTAACTTAAACGTGACTACTAGCGCCATCTACTCCATGACGTTGGCAAATATTAGCTGGTTCGCAATACGTTCGCGACAGGATTTATTGTCTTACCATATTGATCTGTTACTGAGTCATGGGTGTTTTTTATGTATTTAAATATTTGTATATTATTATTTGCATCCCATCCAAAACATAAATGTGAAATGAGAGCCAAGTTCAATATTACGAATATGCGTCGTTGATTTCGCCGACAAAAGAACTGTCTGTGCCTGACAACCTACTGTATTCAAATAATAGGTAAAGATCATACTTGGACGAAAATAAGAGTTAAGTAATTTTGGATTACGAGTACCTTTAGTTAGTACCTGTTTCTGTTTAGTATTTGACCGTGACTGCACTATGTTCATATATGTATAGCGATGTTCCGCTCGCACACCAGAGCGACGTGCGAAATATGAAGACCGTGCCAGTGGCGAGCGTTTAGCGGATCGTTCGGCGAGGCGTCTAGCGTTGCGTCAAACTCCCAAGGGATTTGAGCGGCGTGCACTAAGGCCGCTCGCATACTTTAGCAAATTTATAGGTACAGTCAGCAAAACTTAGCTTAACACGCCTGCATATAGCAAGTATCGCGCCGCACACCCTGCTCGAACATCCCCTCAGTTTGAAGACTCAAGAGGGGGTGTAAAGCCAGGAAATTAGAAAGAAACAAAAGATACGAGTTGCCACGCGAAACTTGCGACGGAAGATTTGGCAATTGCGTGGCTTTTAGAGTAAGACCAAGCTAAGTTGGCAACGATTTAGATAGCCCAGCCTGTGCAAGTGTTAAGTAAACGTCATAATTTCATAGAAGTTACATGTTTAAAATAACACTTGCACTGTCTGGGTAGTCAAAATTGCTGCCAACTTATCCTGGTCTGACTTTAAGTAAGTAAATATTCTTTATTGCACCAACAATTATACATTTTACATACATGTAAAACTACAAATGAATTTTAAAGGAAAATAGAACCAGGTAACAACAGGCGGTCTTATCGCTAAAAAGCGATCTCTTTCAGACAACCTTTAGGGAGCAGGAAATTTAACGTTTTTTAACGTTTTAGTTCTGATTAAAATTTCGCTAGTCACATCCCTCGGCTATATCACTTACTATTTTATACTACCTAAAATGATACTGTCGTATGCAGTGTAACGACATACAATTGAAAATAAATGAAAATTAGACATTTTTTCGTGTTTTTTAGGGTTCCGTAGCCAAATGGCAAAAAACGGAACCCTTATAGATTCGTCATGTCCGTCTGTCTGTCCGATTATGTCACAGCCACTTTTTTCCGAAACTATAAGAGCTATACTGTTCAAACTTGGTAAGTAGATGTATTCTATGAACCGCATTAAGATGTTTACACAAAAATAGAAAAAAAACAATAAATTTTGGGGGTTCCCCATACTTAGAACTGAAACTCAAAAAATCTTTTTTCATCAAACCCATACGTGTGGGGTATCTATGGATAAGTCTTCAAAAATGATATTTAGGTTCCTAATATCATTTTTTTCTAAACTGAATAGTTTGCGCGAGAGACACTTCCAAAGTGGTAAAATGTGTGTCCAAAGTGGTAAAATGTTGAACAAGATCTAGTAAGTAGATTTTTTTTTAATACGTCTTATATGGTACGGAACCCTTCATGCGCGAGTCCGACTCGCACTTGGCCACTTTTTTAACCTTTTATTGTTTTAGATTCTACCCTCGAAAATATAGTATAGTTTCCAAGATAATTTTTTCATGATAATTTGGGCTTGATAAAAAGTGTTGAATGCTGTGCGCAGGCGACTAAGAGGTTGGACTTTGTTTCAAATATGATGTACCAACTTTTGTAACTCCTTTTTTCTGCAAATAAATTATTTTGAATTATGAATTATAAAATCTGCAATTTTGCGTTAGCCCCCTCTTAAAGATAACTAATCTATTATTTTATTTGATATATCAATTTTCTAGAATCGACGCACTGGACCAGTAATACTGGAAATATTTCATATCTTTAAGTGTGTGTTATCGAAGCGACAGCTTATCGTAGTCAAATTACGTGAAAAGAATGTTATGTTTTTGTTAATATATCTAGAAATAATAATAAATAAATAAATATTATAGGATGTTATTGCACAGTAAGCTCAATAAGGCTTGTGTTGTGGGTACTTAGACAAGACAACGATATATATACTCGTAATATATAATAATAATTCAGCCTACATTCGTCCCACTGCTGGGCACAGGCCTCCTCTCATGCGCGAGAGGGCTTGGGCTATAGTCCCCACGCTAGCCCAATGCGGATTGGGGACTTCACATACACCTTTGAATTTCTTCGCAGATGTATGCAGGTTTCCTCACGATGTTTTCCTTCACCGAAAAGCTACTGGTAAATATGAAATGATATTTCGCACATAAGTTCTGAAAAACCCATTGGTACGAGCCAGGATTTGAACCCGCGACCTCCGGATTGAAAGTCGGACGTCATATCTACTCGGCCACCACCGCTCCTCTTATATAATATATAAATACATAGAAAACACCAATAGTTCATGTTCATCGCACAAATAAATCCATTTGAACCCTGAACCATCGGCTTGATAGGCAGGGTCACTGCCTACTAGCCGGAACGCACTTTACTGACAAAATATAAGCTCCTCCAATACTTTTCAAGTTAGTCGCTGCCAGGTTACGTTTTTTTCATTTTCATTACAACGTGTGATGAGCTGATGAGACATGTTAGATCTATTAGGTATTAATTTATTTATATTTTTTAATACACTAGCAGCTGAAAGCTAATGTGTGTATACCACTGCACTTGTTTTTTTTACCATGAATGTTCATTTGATAATTTTAAGTGTTTGTTAAGTCTGTTTTGTTTTTTTCTGTTATTGAGGGTTTAAAATTTGTTTACGAGTCTCTTGCCTTTTGACCTGTTTATTTTTAGGGCATTGCCTAAGGGACGCTTAATCTTTATCCGCTAATGTAGTTAATTGAAGCGTTTTCGAATGGTTAATTAGAATGTTATAGACGAACCGAATAATTCGGCCCAATATTCGCTTCGGTAAGATTTGAACCTAACATTCGGTTGAATATTCATATTCAGCAAACTCTATATTCTAATCATATACCTCGTAAAACGTTTTTACAAATGAAATTTTCATGACTAGTGTCTAACCCCCTTATTCATAAACGCGCTCCAAGCGAATTAATTACTCAATTTGTGTTTTATTCCGTTCTTAGACATGTAGGTACATATATATAAGTCCAAATGACAGACTAAGGATGGATATCATCTATACAATTTCTTGGTCCAATGTGTATTTGCATCTCACATTTTGCTACAAGAGTGAGACGCAATGCACAATGGACAAAGAAATTGACAGGCGGAATATATATATACTCTTCCATTTAACTATCTAAAGTTGTATAAAGAGTAGAAGAGTTGTATGAAGAGAGAGTGGCATTGTAAGCTGTAGACCTCGCGTGCATGGATTAAAACTGAATGAAATGACTGATTCCGCCATTAAAAAATAATAATACAAAAACTGCATCGATTTTGATATTTCATATTTGACCATACCTGTCACTTTCTAATAAGTATGTAAGCGCGAAAGTGACGGGCATAGTGACAAGTGATAAAAATGGAATCATGCTGCCACCGCTGTTCACAAAAATACACGAGAATCGGTTGAGAATTCCTACCTGGAGGGGATCCGGACATACGGAAGTATTTTTGCCCAAGCTGAAAATGAGACCTTCGCTAACTTTTAGATCAAGAAACTACTATTATGCAACGGTGTTTCAACGATCATTTGAAGTGGTTTAGGAAAACCGCATATTGATAAGTAAGATTATCGCCGTATGTAGAAATTCTCTATGTATATGTCATTTCATTTGAGTTTAGTCGTACAATTTGGGGACAAATTATAAATGACTGGAATTATTCACAGTGGGGAAAAAAGTGTTGTGTCTAACTTTTTCATTGGTTCCATCGTCTCGTTTTTATCACCGCACCTTCTGCCAAACGAGCAAAGCTCATCCTCACTTCTTAGATACATGACACACCTAAATGCTCGCATCTCGCTCGTTTCTTCCCCGAATATGCAGAATGTGGAATGAGTTACCTCCTCGGGTATTTTCTTTGCGCTACGACATGAGATTCTTCAACAAGCGGGTATTTAGGGTTTTCGAGGGTTGGCAACGCTTGAGTGGCACCTGTATTGTTGCTTATGTCCATGGGCGATGACCGCTTCCCATCAGCTGGCTCGTCTGCTCGTTTACTATCACGAAAAAAATCTATACATGTGTTGTGGCCTCACACTAAGGCGCAAGAGGTACATAAGGTGTTACCCTAATGGTAACTTAGAAAGTGGGTTAGTTTTGAAAATGGCAAATATCTTCTAAAGTACTTTTTCTACCATAGCAACAGTTAAACTAACTAAGAGCCCGTTTCTCGAACGGTATTAGTCTAATATTATTAGTGTGTTGCCATGGTACTTGACAGTTCGTGGACTAAAAATATTAATCTAATACCGTTGGAGAAATACACCAATTCTTGGGATTAGTTGCCAAGCGGGACCCCAGGCTCCCATGAGCCGTGGCGAAATGCCGGGACAACGCGAGGAAGAAGAACACCGTTGGAGAAATGGACCCCTGATGTACAACTTAATTTCCGTAAGCATAATACGAGTATAACCATTTGTAAAAGTGCGTCTAAAACATCTCTGGTAACATAAGGGTAGCGCTGATGCGATTTAACGCACATCTACGTATCATACTAGAATTCGGAGCTATTATATGGAACCCTTATTTGCGAAGCGAGGGTTGCTTGAGCTGGAGATGCCGCCGCGGCACCGCCGCCGCTTGTCCGCGTTGCTGCGCGCGCGCACTCGGCAGGCTGACGCGCTTACGGCTAGGGCACTGGCGTTAATAAATATGATGGCAGTTAAGGATCATGTTATTGATATATTTGCGGCTAAAGGATGACTTACGCTAGACCGGGCTGGGTCCGGAGCATCCGGCGCTTCGTTTTCTATGGAAAGCACCACGTGGGAAATTTATTTATTAACACTGACTTTATAATTTTTGTCGGAGTCTTCTGGCTTATATTGTTAGAAATAAATTTTTTCTTGGCTTATAAATTATATTGATTATATTTGTATTACATTAATTCTAGAAAATTTCATGAAAACATGAAAATTTGACAGAAAACAAGGGTAATTTTCATTATGAAAATGGCAAATTTCTATTCCCATTGGTAAATATCAGAAGTTCCCGATTTTTTACACGTGGAAATTTTGGAATTTTCCGACGGCACATCCGTATATCTACTGCGAAAGTGTCCACGTGTAATACACGGGTATCTACCTAATACCTACTCAAGTGCCAAGCTCAGTAACGAGATAAGGTAACATCGGCGTTACCAAATTCGTTACCGTCGTTATTGAGTAGGTATTTAGATAGGTTAGGTGATAACTACATCATGTGACATAACGATGCATCGTATCGATACTTAGGATTCCGACAAAACTGGAAAAAGGACAATTCTGTACCTTACATATTGGTGTCTTCTCTGAGAAAATATCGATCGACGTATACTTTCTCGTCGGCAATCTGAGACATGCCTTGCATATCTCATCCTACATATTCTAAATGTGAAAGTTTGTATATTTGTTAGTATGTAGTATGTATGTCAATTTGTTAGTGGGAGTCAAATCATGAAAGCTAAATTGGCCCCACTTCCCGATTTACGATTGAGCTTGCTTACTATCAGGCGGGCCGTATGCTTGTTTGCCACCGTCGTGGTATAAAAAAAGCTGAAATTTTGCATACATATAAATTGCATGATAATGCAATATTGTGGTGGCCATGGGAACGCTGTGATAAACCAACGCAAACGAATTGTGTTTGGGGTTGTTAGAATTGTCTTGATGAGTATTAGTTGCATGTGGAAAGAAAAGTACAGACAGCGATAAAAGCTTGTTCCAAAAATGACATTTTTGCTAATAACTTATTAGTCTTCAATCTAACTCTCGTCATAACAACCGTAATCTGCCACGGAAAAGAAGATCATCATGGAAAAGATGCTGGGCGCTGGAGGTCACTTTACATATCGTATATAGCATTAATTTCAATAATATAACATTCTAATTTCGTACTAGCTTATCTGGATTTAATTATTAAGTAATTCGAAGCAACAAACAACAATAACTTATTTACTACGTTCCCTTCATGAATGTATTTCTGGTTAATGGAATGCATTAATATGATTGTTGAACAAAAGACCCCAGGGGACGGAGAAGGCGGAAACACGAGTATAAATAACAGGTTAAAGAAGACGAAGTATATTTTTAACTCTTTGACTAAGAGCTAGCCCCAAAAAATATATCCCAAAAACATCCAATACTGCTACTATGGTCCACATGGTAAACACGTAATTTTAAGTATTAATACTAATTTTCTTGTTGGTTATATTTGGGTGTTTTCTCTCATTTTATAAATTATATATGTTTTTTTTTATATATATTTATTTTCACCTCACAAAGGATACATGTAACAATTACTATTATATAGAGCAAAGGCAAATTCGATTTATACCCTTTGTGAGAGACTGGAGTCTGAACTAGGCGTAAACCTGTAATACAGATCTCCAGGCCCTCACCCCGGAAACTAGGAGTAAGATTTACTCTTAAGAAATAATTTGCAATGTATTAGAATTACATTAGTGAGGTTATTAAAATAACAAAAAACATCAAATTGGTATAAAAAAGAAGAAAAAGTTAACTAAAAGGAATTCTAATTTGCATGCTAATGTATGTTGTGTGTGTGTGTGTGTGTGTGTGTGTGTGTGTATGTAGGTGACGATAAATATGGCATATTTGTGACATTATCTATGAAAAGGGACCTTATTGTCGGTGGCGCTTACGCCATTATCAACGATGCTCCCATATTATAAACAACGCCGCGCTACGCGTGTAAGGTCCTTATAATGTCACATTTAATTTCATTTTACAAGATCCTCGAATTCATCATAGGTTAGGATCATCAGCCAGGTAGTAAGTTTTGACTTGCATTCTTTAAGTGTTAATTTATAAATATCATTTATTTTATTAATACGATTATATAACTTTGGGCTCAGGTAGTGGAAATGATGACCAGAGTGCTTCATCCACAATTATGCACAAGACAGACATGGTCCGAACGTCGCCTATTGCGTGTTAGTTCTAGGTTAAATGGTAATGTTTTATGCTTCCTACTTATCACCTGCCGAATAAATAAGCCTCGCACAGTTAGCACTTTACATTGCTTAAATTATATTGCCTCAGATCTACGTTATTCGAATAATAACCTCACCTAACCAAATATTTGAATTATTTTGGGACCATAGATGGAAGATTTTGTACTATAGGATAGGATAGGATAGTTGAGTGGTATTAGAGTATATGATAATGAGAGCAACGAAACTCCTCTGTAAGTAGTAAATACTATCCTAAATAAATACAAGATCTAGTAAGAAAGATCTAACAAACAACACATTTTCAAAAATCAGCTGAAACTGTACTTTCTTATCTGTGCCTTAAGTTGCTATTTTATATATTGTAAGTATAAATATTTATTATATTATATTGTATATTTATTAGTTTATTAGGTATTGTTTTAATACTTACATAAGTAGTATGTAGTATGTGTGTTTGTGTTTAATAGTCTCCTTATTTAGCTCCTTGCACTACCTGTTGACTTTTGTATGAGTTCTACATTTCCTGCTACCTAAAGGTTGTCTGGAAGAGATCGCTTTTTAGCTATATAAGACCGCCTGTTATTACCCGGTTCTATTTTCTTTTAAAATTTATTTGTAGTTTTACATACATACATGTAAAACTACAACTGTATAATTGTTGGTTCAATAAAGTATATACATAACAAATACGTACTTATATACATAACAAATATAGCAAACTAACCGCCTTATTCGAACTTTAAGATACGTTTAATATTAGGTCTAGATACCATATGGATCGAATATGTCAGTGTCAAAGTAACGTTTTGTATGAAGAAATAAATATTTGACGTATCTTAAAGAAACGGGCCCTAACTGTCTAGTTTCATTGCTTTCATTATCGTTTTCAGGGCTAGCTCTTAGTCCAAAGGTTTAAAAATACGCATCGCTCTCCGTCTACTTTTGCAATTCCTTTATATGTAGGTATGTCAGAGTTCCAGTAAAGCGGTAAACAATAACAAGAAAAGTTAATTGTTTAAATATTACAGTGTTTCTCTTTTATAAGCATACTCCGGTTGTTTAGGGGGGGAAATGTACCAGTATACCTACTAGTGGTAAATCAATTATGCACTCATATGTAATCGATAGTTGTCGTTATACTGAAACTGTCGTTATAATTTCTTTATTCGTGAAAACGAAGAGAATTTTTCCTCAGAGCCCCTTTAAGAGGGAAGAATATCGATCCCTTTGTTTGACATAATTATTAAAAGTCATAATCTAATGATAGTCATTAGTCATAACTCTGAAACCGTTAACTTTTCAGGAATTTCCTTGGGTTATCCTATAGATATTCGTAGGTTAGGTTAGGTTTTATGGCAATCCTGAAAAGTTACACGTTTCTGAGAAAAACCAAATTATGACTAACGAAAATACGGATAAACATTATGTCTTAAAACTTTATGGGAAACAATAGAGACACAGAAGAATAGCTTTGCTATCCTAACGAAATAACGGTACTTTTTGTATGATAACCCATTTTGGGAGAAAGCGTTTTCCACTGACTAAATCTTAATAAATCACTTTGAATTTGATATATCAATATCGCTTCAGCGGCCCGATTTTTAGGGTCCCGTTTTACACATTGGGTACGGAACCCTAAAAATCATGGAGAATATTTAGACGTGGATTTCTCTTTTTGAATGGACGATCACGATATACTTCCTTCTTAAATCCCACATACATCATCAAACAAGTTAAAGTGTTACCCCCTTATTCATGAACGTCTACAAAAGTTGACAAGCCGCTAATAATCGTTTGTCTCTTTCCAACATAGTGGTATGATGGAAAGGGACAAACCATTATTAGCGGCTTGTCAACTTTAGTAGACGTTTATGAATAAGGGGGTTAGATTGTTAGATTAGGCCGGCTTAACGCCGCTAACGTAGGGAGATCATGTCTATGACACATGATGCCGGTACGTATTTCATGATTGCTCCAAGGTCACCAAACTGCGCTTGATGCTTGCACGATGGCCGATCACTGAAATCGGTTAGGCGGTCGTTTCTTTTTTGCGATTTATAAATACCTTCACAGTGTCACAGTACAAAATAAACGTTTGCTTTTAAGGTTAGCCTTCTTTTATATATATGCATATGCGTAGAAAGATAATCTGTACGCTGCTCTGCTTTGATATTTTATTATATTCATAAACATTTATTTCAGACAGAGTGAGTTTAACTATTTGTTAGATTTTTTTCTTTCATGTGCATACGCTGTTGTTTTAGATTTTAAGTTTAGACATGTACTTTAATGTAATGATTATTATATTTAGCTGATGAGTAAACTGAAATTTACTCTATTCATAGAGTTAAGATCATTATTCAATAATATATTATTACATTATCCGACTTCGGTTCAGACACTGTTAATTCTTAATTTTTAGTGCAATATTTTATACTGATTTTTAAAAAGGAAGTGGTTATTTTTTGAGTGGAAGGCGTGGATATTTCATTGAAGTTTTTATTGGGAGTACCTAAAATCGCAAAGTTTTTTATTAACAAAAATATAAAAAAAATACTGTTACATTTAAATAGTTAGAAAAGGGTCGATATGTGAGTTAATGTTATTCTGGCTCTTAGTTAAAATAAATCAAATGAAATTTAACTACTTACCTGCCGATTGAGCGGCTGGAAAGAAATTGCTACATATTGAAATGCAGTTTGACCCACTCGGCTAACAAAATACCTATATATGACTCATAAACCTTGATAACTACCCGTGAGTCCTGCTACCTAGCATTATTTTTTTATTTTATATGAGTATGACTGACTGTGTGGTCGTCAGTCTCTTGTTGATGTAACGAAAATAACTTAGAGTAAGTAATTAATTACCACAATGTATGAACAAGTTTATTTGACATAGATTTAAATTTAGTCTTATAATTTTCACGTCTTATGCCTTTAGGCAAACTATTAAGTAAGTATGGAATTATGTTCCTAAGGGTTTCTTAATGCCTCAATTCGTCGTATCTCTCGCTCGTTTGACCACCCTGAATAGTCCTTCCGTCCAGTCGCAAAACTACAGAACAGTCGCAACTATTCAGTCGCATCCAGACCCCGGGCTAAACAGATAGCGGTGATCGACAGTATCGAAGTATCTGCTCGGACGTTATCAGCCTCTTGTGATATATAATCATCTCGATAAAATTCACCTCCTCCATCCGTTTAGCTTATTTCTGCCGCGGATCGCTCAGGGGTGCATTGCGGTCGAAATGAAATGTAAGTATTTGTTATTTATATTATATTTACTTTTTAAATAGCGTTAAAATTGAAGGTGAATTATAGTTTTTATTAATTATTTCCAGTGCTAAACGGACTAAAATATTTGCTGTAGTGCAACGAAATACAAGTGGCTAAAAGCATATCAAAACACTTAAAATAAAAACTAATAAATAAAAAAATGACAAAAAGTCTTGGTAAGGTGCCCAGAAGGTTCGCGGCATAATGTTGGTCCACTGAGCTAAGTATTGACCAGTCCTCTGGTCACCCGAAGCCTCTATAAGGCGATTTGCTAACTACTTATAGAGGCCACGCGCGCTAAGCCGTCACGGCCCTGGGGTGACCCCAAACACTGCAAATGTAGCTACTACAAGGATGACATACTTGCGACGCTTGACGCTTTACGAACCAATTGTGTGCCCGTCAATTTAGTTTTCTTTTTAATTTCCTCAAAGGTTTTATTGAGATTTTATTGAGGAATTATTTGCTAACCTATATTTATGACTCTTATATTACATGAGAATTCATTACCTAATAGTTATTTGTGTTAACAGCTTGAAATGAATGGCTTACAAAATTAATTGAAAAATGTATATGTTTAAGATATTTAGATAAATAAAATAAACTTATAATTAATTTATGCTGCACTCGAACAAACGGTTCACATCGACTTAAAAAGAATGACAAGCAGTACTTATACCTTATACCTTAGTCCCCTCAAAAACCAAATACTGTCAAATGATGCCCAAATCATTCAATTACCGTTTAAAACGTTCAATAAATACCCTTTCATTAGTACGGTCTTGAATTTCGATATACTATGTAACTTAAAAACGTCTAATGCTAGTAGATGAAGGACGCCTAAAGGGTCCCTACTGGTACCGGTCGGTCGTTATGCACAGAAAGCTGCAGAGATAACTAGACCCCCTGCATATAAACTTATCTGCAGCTTACTGTAGGTACATCGAAATACGCTTTTGAATTCACTAAGTATTTAGGAAACAAATAGTTAATATCAGGCATATTCGAATTATCATTAGTTATTCGATCTGTTTCCGATATGATACGAGGACAACGCTCAAAGTTCTTAGAAAAGGCTACTTAGAGATCATATAACAAAAAGAAGCATATTATTTATGAAAATATAACAATTTTGTTGAGGTATATGCCATTTGGTCTTTACTTACGTGATGAATCAAAATCCTTGGTACAAACAATTACTTTTATTTTACTCCAAGTTCTTACTTTAACACTCTTCAACAATCTTAACTTAATTAACAATAGCCTTCGTACTAAATGTTACTGGTTCAAGCGCCATAGCGAGAAATGAATCTTCCACCCCATGGTACGTTATATTAAATACTTTATCATGATTAGAATTGGCGGGTACGAAGGAAGGGTCATTTTCGCGAGTACCGACAAACTAATTAACAAATATTCGGGTAAACATAATCACATTTGTTATCACTACTCACTGAATGCCACATATGTATATGTATATGAGATATGTAGTTTTACATATCTCAACACTAAAAAATTATAATTTATTCTCGAAATCTTATGAAATATCACACTTATGTTTCAAGATTGCTGATTGGAAATTGTACGTTAAGCGTTATTCCAATTTCGATCCAAGAATTTTTTCGTGTCACTTTTTTATACGATTTTCATTGTGGGCCCAGCAAAAAACACCGATACAATAGGCTTCAGTTATATTTTCATAATTAAGCCGAGTTCTCGTACGTCTTTTGTAGTTCTTAAGCGAGACATCAAAAGTTTACTTCGTAGTTGAGCATTTAATAAAAAAACGTATAAAAAATTGAATATCAGCATTTTCTTACTTTCATTTCCCTTTCCTTTGTATTCCCTGTTAAAAAATCGTACATATATATTTATGTGTAAAAAAAACTTTAATCCCGATAGTACTCACCTCATGAATTTCATACAAAACCGAGGACCTAAAATCGCCATACAGAAAAGTCACTGAAAGAATGAGGTGTATACGCTTCAGGGTAATCCTATCTGAATGAAAATTTGTACGCGTGATCAGAAAGAGTTTAAGCACGCATTAAAATAAAAAGTAACGGCCTAATTACATCAGCTTTTTCTAATCTTAACACTTTCAGTTTGCCCCTCGTACTGATCTGTTTGTTTCGTCAACCAAAAACGTCACTGACACTGACTGACTGAGTATCATATCGGAAACTGATCGAATAGCTAAAATTCGAATACGCCTGTTATATCTAAAGAATGTAGGTACTTCAAACAATCTAGCTACTGTGGGTTTTATCTTTGAAGCATCAGTTTCGCATTGTATCTTGGCATTTTTTATCTGAGAGCGTCACCTCATGATAGAATCGGATGATGAAACAAGGAAAAGAGAGACGGATAGAAGATTAATGATAATATTTTCTAATACTTTAACACTTTCAATTTTCAGGTTATAAAAGTAATTTTTTACTAATTACCTGAATTATATTTCCTCTCTAAACCACTTCTTTGATCTATCATGTGAATCAAGATACCAGATAATGACTCGTCTTCTTTGCACTTTGTTGTAACTTCTTGGCATTTGCACAGCTTAAAGTTTATGATTTCACAAAGAACGTTGTGTTCATTTAGAGGAAGTAAGGTTTGCGTAACTTTAATTTACGTTTTATAATTCATGGAACCTTAATTTTCAAGAAAATTATTTCATTTTAAAGTTTAAAGAACACTCATTGGCTGCGTTCATACCTATTTAACAACTTAAACGTAAACAAAGCTTCTTACACTTACATTCTACTTTTTTTACGTTCCACAATTGCATGCTCGATTGCAAAGGTATATTTTAAAAAATGGTTGACTTATTCGGTAGGTCTCATATGTATTTTTTATTAGCAATTTTGTCGGTATATCTTCGGAAATTAAGTACCTATACCGACAAATAATTTAATAATAGTTTGCGGCGTTTGAAACCGGACATCTCGCCTTAGACGCGTCTCAGTGCCCTACAAATAAACCGAAGTCACGTACTTAATGCTATTTATTTAGGATGGGCTAAACCTACCCTACTGTTGCTACTCGTGCAAAATATTAATAACAAAGCAATATCGGCGACAATCACAAATTTGAATACCTAAACTGGGTGCCTGTGGCTGTGTAAGTCTAAAATTAGGGATATCTATTACCTAATGTTACTTATTACGTAAGTAATTTTTTAAGAAACACTCAACTAACCTTGAGTGTTTCATAAAAAATTGCCCCTTTCATTAATTTCGTAGTTTTTATAAATTTTGTGTATTTTCTACTGAAAATCAGGAGCTGTTTCGATCTTAATGGGATAAAAAAATCCCAGAGTTTTTTTCCTATTGTGCTACAATTTCCTAATATAGGTACTTTGTATGGCAGTAACTAAATGGAAATTTTGGAAAAAGGACACTTTTTGTTTCCTATAAAGATGAACAGGGCTCACGATACTGACAAGAAATAACACAAAAGTGCCAAAAGAACGCTCATTTAAAATCTTAGAAAAACAAAAAGTGTGCAAAATTAACTCCTAAAAGAAAGTCAACAGGAATAGAAGTTTCCATAAAAGGAACATAATAAGAAACGAGCTCAGGGAAAAAGCAGTAGGGAGCATATAAAAAAAGATATAATTTCATACATTATTGAATGCGTGGCTTGGAGAATTTTCCTTCATTCAATTGGTAAGCTTTAGGTGTTTGAGTCAAGGAACAATCTCAAGCGGCGTCATCAAGTTCAATGTTACTGGCACTACAGCCCCTGTTACATGTAACTGTACTCCGTATCCATTCCATGGCCAGTTGCCACCTGATTATAACAATGCTTGCTTTTTTTCTTAGAATTTTGTGAATGAATGTCATTTGACGGACTTGGCTGAAATGTCGATATCTCTCTTTATAATGTGCAGATGTGTGCGTACCGTATACCTAGATAGTGGTATCCGCAGACAATTGATACATATTCTTTTAACTTCCAGTAGCCCTAAGACTAGTCCTATGCGCTCTGGCGGCGGCCAGCGCCTCCGCTCTCTCAATCTCCTTGAGACAAAATCCGGAGACACTATGCGCAGGACAGGAGAACTTCCTACGTATAGCCAGCACGGAAGGCTGCAGCGCGTACTACCAATGCTACGCAGGCCGAGCTTACCTGATGGAATGCCCAAGAGATTCCTGGTTCAACGAACTGGAACAGGTATGTTTTATCTTATTGTCAAGTTACACAAGGTCATTACTTTAAACTTAAAACTTAGCAGAATTTTCGAGCGCAACACGGACTAAATTGTCTAAATCCCTACTATAGGGTACGTGCATAAACTGTAGGGGGCAGCACAGGAGACGTCAGGTTTTAGCTTCCAATGTAGCCCACAAGGTGGCAGAACCTACTATGGACAAGAAAACGTAGAGAACATTAGATCGAATTTAATCTGTCGTGAGACATACTAACATTAAACTAATTCTACGGATTTCACCCACGTGTGTTTAGTCACTCGCGTAACACGGGCGTATACGAAATACCGTGGGATTGCGGTAAATCCTACATAGGAGAAACCGGACGCGCAATGTCCCTATAAGAGCGAGTGAACTGACCTGATGGTATGCCCGCAAGAATTATGTTTTAACGAATCACATCCTACGCATAACAAATCACGAAGGGTCCTCTAAGAACTTAATTCGCACTTGTCTATGTTCACAGATTAAGTACTAGATACGTAGCGCGTTTGAAAAGAACAAAGTAAGGCATTATCATTCAACAAGTTATATTTTCTTAGAACTTTGACATTAATCGCGACACTTTGGCATTGCAAATACCATCCCATGCAGAGTTAGCTTGGACCGGCTCTACCTAATTTTACATCACTCTTTTCAGGTTTGCGATTGGACAGAGCCACCTGCAAGCTGCCGGACCGACCCAGAACCGGAGCCAGAACCGGAACCTGAACCAGAAGCGGAAACCGATCCTGAACCTGAACCAGAACCAGAACCAGAACTTCAACCAGAACATGAACCAGAAACGGAAGCGGAACCCGAACCTGAGTCTGAACTAGAACCCGAACAAGAAAATGAACCAGAATCTGAAGAAGTGGAAGAACCAGGCTCCGGTGAAGATTGGGAAGTGGATGCCGTCATCAAATTCTTGAAGGCGAGATTACAAGACGACACTGAAGAGGAGCTGATCGAAGACATAGAGGAGCGACTCGACGATGACGACCACGACCTCTATCACGATCACGATCACGATCACGACCACGATCACGATCACGACCACGATCACGACCACGACCACGATCATGAACACGATCACGACCATGAGCACGCTCGCGATCACGAGCAGGAACATGATCACAAACACGATCATGATCACGGACACGACCACGGCCATGACCACGCTCGCTATCAAGATCATGACCATGATCACGACCACGAACATGATCTCGGTCACGACCACGATCATGACCAAAATCACGACCACGATCATGACCACGATCACGACCACGATCATGACCACGATCATGACCACGATCACGAACACGATCACGACCACGATCATGACCACGATCACGAACACGACCACGGCCACGATCACGACAACGAACACGATCATGACGACGATCACGACCACGATGATAGCGAAGACTATGAACGCAACCACGCACTTAAATTCCAAGAAGAGCTTGACGAGGAATCTGAACAAGAAGAACTAGAGATCTTAATGCGTGCTCAAGAGGAAACTGAGGATGTCGATGGTGAGGATCTTGAAGAAGAAAGCCGCCAAAAACATCAGGAAGAAATTGAAGAAGAGGTTAACGAAAAAGAAACTCTAGAGAGGCAGGAAGATGTAGAAGATGAAATTGAAGTTGAAGAAGAAAACCGCAAAAATCGGTCAGTGCAAGAGGAAATAGAAGATGAAGAAGTGGACAATGAGGAAGCCTTGAAGAGGCAAGAAGATGTAGATGACGAAGAAGAAGACGAAGAAGCTCTTAAGAGACAAGAAGATGTAGAGGATGTAGATGAAGTTGAGGAAGAAACCCGCAAAAAGCGGTCAGCGCAAGAGGCAACAGAAGATGAAGAAGTGGACAATGAGGAATCTTTGAAGAGGCAAGAAGATGTAGATGACGAAGAAGAAGACGAGGAAACTCTTAAGAGGCAAGAAGTTGTAGAGGATGAAGATGTACTTGAGGAAGAAAACGGCAAAAAGCGGTCAGCGCAAGAGGCAACGGAAGATGAAGAAGTGGAGGATGAGGAAGCCTTGAAGAGGCAAGAAGATGTAGATGACGAAGAAGAAGACGAGGAAGCCCTTAAGAGACAAGAAAATGTTGAGGATGAAGGTGAAGTTGAGGAAGAAAACCGCAAAAGGCGGTCAGCGCAGGAGGCAACTGAAGATGAAGAAGCGGAGGATGAGGAAGCCTTGAAGAGGCAAGAAGATGTAGAGAACGATGAAGAAGATGAGGTCGAAGACGATATCGTAGATCAAGAAAAAACTCGCAAAAAGCGGTCTGCACAAGAGGAAATAGAAGATGAAGAACTTGAAGAAGACGATGATGTAGAAGATGCTGAAGACCAGGAAGAAAGCCGCAAAAAGCGGTCTATCCTACAATACGACTCCGATGAAAAAGATGAAGAATGGCAAAGGGCACAAGAAGAAGCAAATATTCTCGAAATCGACGAAGAGGAGGAAATCAAAAGGCAAGAAGACGTAATAGAAGAAAATGAGGTTTCCGAAGAATCTGAGGAAGGTTACTTCCAGCGCTTTTTCTTTTGATTTAATGGCCTTCAAAAGAACTTCCTAGTGGAATGTCCTTGTAAATGCCGTAGAAAGTTCTATTTTAATTGTATTTATTAATGTAAATAAGTTGTGTGTGTGAGTAAAGATCACTTTGTGCAATTTTGTAAATATTACTGTGAGATACTAAATGTGAACGACAAAACAATGTTTCATTCATTTGAATTTCTATAATTTTATATTCTAGGTACCTAAGTAACAGTTATTAATAGTATTTTACAGTACATATGGGGCTACTTTATAGCACTAGTGCGAGAAGTAGCATATTACGTTACTGTGTCGAACATTTAAAGGGCCATATGTACTGTAAAACGTTGTACGATACATGTGCGAATAGGTAATTCGCAACTCGTGTCGATTTAAAACACTCCCTTCGGTCGTGTTTTAATTTATCGCCACTCGTTTCGAATTTCCTATTTTTCGCACTTGTATCGTAATGTACTATTACAGTACAGTACATATGGTGCTACTTTACCGCACTAGTGCGAAAATTAGCATATTACGTTACTGTGTCGAACATTTAAAGGGCCATATGTACTGTAAAACGTTGTACGATACATGTGCTCGACTCGTGTCGATTTAAAACACTCCCTTCGGTCGTGTTTTAATTTATCGCCACTCGTTTCGAATTTCCTATTTCTCGCACTTGTATCGTAATGTACTATTACAGTACATATGGTGCTACTTTACCGCACTAGTGCGAAAATTATCATATTACGTTACTATGTGGAACATTTAAAGGGCCATATGTACTGTAAAACGTTGTATGGATTGTCAGACGATACACGTAAAGGGAGTACAGTACAAATCTCGCATACGATGTTGAAAGATAGGGCTCATTTAGACGGCGTGCGAACTCGGTTTTAGTTACATTGCGGACTATTGAGGTTACATCCAATCAACCGACCGATCAAATACCGCAATGTAAAGAAACTCTCATGCGAGTTCTCGCACCGTCTAAATGAGCCCATATTCTTTTATTCAAATCGATTTATCAACAAGCAATGAAAACATTCCGGGCAAATAATAGTTAAATTCACATCAATTTTGGACCCGGATACGTTAAACTACGTCCAAAAGAGCGATATGGGCATAGTGAATGTCATCTCGCTTTGTGTAGTAGAGCACCGCACAGCGGATGTCATTCCAGATATACGAGTAGAGCAGAGCTCAACTGAGGAAGTACCTCCACCTTACAGACAACCGCAGCCAAATGACACTAGACCCTACCTTACTCATAGTGTTGTGTTCCTGCCGGTGAGTGAGGTTGCCAGAGCTCAACGAGGCTGCGGAGTGTTAGGGTTGTAAAAAGCATGTATGCTAACGAATAAAATAAAAAAAAGTGTGAATGTAATTGGCACTTAAGGCGGGATTCCACCAGTGTGCTGTGCGCGGCACTGTGCGGCACAATTTTTTTTTGTGCTGAATATGCTTGTGCCGCACACTGGTGGAATCCCGTCTAAACACATACAGCAGACTGTGTTCTACGACCAAATAGTGTAACCGTAAGAAACGTGAAACTACAGAACTGCATCTTGTTTTGATTACGTTATAACCGATATTAATGGGCCCACTGATTACCAGTTCGCCGAACTATGGAGTGTGGAATTACAATCCATACGCCGAACAATATCGGCCTGTCAGTTATTCGCGATTGTCAGCTTTTGCGAATGTTTGGCCGGTACCGTCTGGTCCGGTTAATTAGTGGGCCCCTTAAGGGTTTGGTGATCTCTTTCGTACCACTTTCTTTAGTCTTACTCCTATGATCACCTCTTCTGCTTTGTAATATGGTTCATATTTGATTGGCAATAAATTTATAGTATTTAAGTATTATTTGTGCACTGTATACGAAGAGACAAAAAGTTGTAAATGTTTGATTTTCCCCAGTGCCTTAATGGAAACTTATGACAAACTTATATCATTTTACAGCCAATTACAGCTAAAGGTAAAATAAAGTGAGAAATATTAAAACACTTAATCAATTTTATCAATTTATTACACCATTATTATACAAAATAAATCTCAAATACAATAATAATATTATAAGTAACACAACCAAAGCAAAACATTAAACATTGGATTTGAGAGATACGTCTATGTCACGGTAGGCCCGCAGAGTACCGGCCGTAAATGCATCCTTCATTACATGGCGACAGATTATTCCGTAGATCCAAATAGTTCATTAAATTATGACTCGATCATAAGAGTTACTCTACTCATTGGCAGAAACCGACTTCATTACAATACTGGCATATTTTTCAGTCGAGACCCAGTAAATATCACAAGTCGTTCAGATGGTTCACCATTTAAAAGTACATTTACGTACGTAATAAAGCTAGATATAAAAAATAAACTTCTAAAATTGTACACAACATAGCAACAGCGTTAAAATTAAAGTACAAACCTTAATCGTTCGAAAGACAAAATTTAGTCAAATTCGTTTCATTTCGCACTTTTTGGCAACAGAAAGTCACAGGCTACGTCAACGTAACGGTCGAGTATAGTCAGTTCACTACAAGCTAAGCCAAAAGCACGGAAATTAAGGGAACGTTATAAGATTAGTAATATTAAAACGGTTTACAATGGTCCACCTAACAGCACGGTATAAAAGAGTAGCTAATGAGTAGATTAGATATGTGATGTATTAAAATATAACCTGCATCGGCGGAGGCGCGTATCGATTTATCAACAACAATTCGCAGGCGAATCAACGGTATACAAGTTAATATCACAATGCCGAGATAGCCGCGCCTCCGTCGGCGCAGGATCCTACCCTAAAGCGTATAATAGTAGTAGAAATACGTAGTATACTTAGCGATTTATAACCGACAACCATACTTGACCAGAAAACCGCCTCGTGGTTCAGACCGTCGTCCGAGCTCAAACTCTTTGGCAAAACGCACTGACACAACGCTAACTTATCGTAAATATCACTGCTAACAATTCGATGCCATCTCTCGTCGGCGGTTAAACGTAACAATAATTAAGGAATCCGATTAAAAATACTGTTAATTAATTACAAATTCATATAAAATTAAAAAGTGAATATTGCGTTTCTAATAATTCATAAAATTAAACAAAATTTAAAAATAAATATGGAATAAAACAATTATTTACACGAAGAGGCCACGACATCGGCCGCTAAGCAATTCCGACATACAAATCCGTTTTTCAATTCTACTCTACGGTCTACGGCGGTTACATCAAAATATCACGAGACAGAATACATAGTTTTCATTCCGTTAGTATAAAATTACGACACTCGGAACTACAGACTTAAAGCGTGCCTTTACGATTATTGTATCAAATCCTTCAACGATATTCGGTACGAGTAGAAAAGTACGAAATAACTGTGGTTGTACAAAATTACTAGTCTATTGCGATTGGTAACCTATCCATATTTCGAAATATCTTTCTCCAATGTTAACTTTTAATTTTTTTTTAAAGGAAAAGCATCGTGTAGACGGTTTTACATAAGATTTGTGACCCTTCTTAAAATGTTTAGCTTCCGACAAAAATTGTTCGAAAGTATGATAGGTGACCGCCGCAGTTAGTTTAGGTCCGGCTGGGCGTCTGGGTCCGGGCTACGGTCCGGGTCCGGGGTCCGGTCCAGGTCCTGACTCAGTTCCGGGTCCGGTCCCGGACGGCATCAGCCGGCTCGCGCGCCGCCGGGTCAAAACAGGCCGACGTCCTTCTTCATGTTGGTCTGCTTCCACGCCGGCAGCACGGTGAACTCCTCTTTGGTCATGCCGAAAGCCTCCTGTAATGATAATAACGTTGTTACTGTTTATTCTTACTGTAAAGAGTGGGTAGGAATGCTAAGACGTGGAAAGAAGCGCAAAATATTTCAGATTCAAACTTCTTAACAACTTCGTCGCCTGTTAATGTGCAGTCAGCATTGAACTATTATTGCTATGTATAGAACCGGCACAGAGAACCAGTATTTAGCGCCATGCCTTGTCATCGGCCGACAAAAAACTATGGAAGCAGAGCGTGAATCTCGCGACCCAAACGCGCTTACGACATTTTGGTCGCGTGATACAGGTTGCGATTACGACATTTCATTGTTTAGTAAGGCTTCTCTATAGTAATAATAACTGAATGTTATCAAGTAGATAGTGACTGCTAAAGTCACCAAATATATCGTAGGTAAGACCTACGATAAGTTTTTGACAAAAATGTCATTTTCGATACAAGCTTTTATCGCTGACTGTACTTTTCTTACCACAGGTTTTTATTTTTTATTTTATTTTATCGAGACAATTCTAAAACCCCCATACACAAATAGGTTGCGTTGTTTTATCATAGAGTTCCTATGGCCACCAACATCAGATCAGCTCGATCGTACCATAATATTGCATTGTCACGAGACTTACATATGAATGCAAATTTTCAGCTTCATCGGAAACCGGTAAGTGGGTCAAACGAAACTTGCAAGATTTGACCCGTATACATATACATAATTACATAACGTAGGTACATTGTAAGTTAAATAAAAACTTGTAAAAAAAGGAATATGATTCAGCTACTTTTGCCGTCGCTATCTATTTGATCCTGACATTGCTGACTTCACGGGGTTGTACAGCACCATCTACTTCAGATGTCAAATTTGTGACTACATTATTTCGCACTTTTTTGCACGTCTTAAAATACCTTTGTCAATGCTGTAAAATTGCTTTAAAATAGAGAGAATGTAGAGGATGAAAATCTTGTTTAGCTCATGTGCTATTTTTGATAAAAATATAGCTTTAAGCCTAGACCAAAGTTTTACATAAGTAAGGGAAAGAAGAATTGAATGAATCATAAAAAACAGTCATAGTTTTACGCACACGATCTATAATCGCGGTTTATTTTAAAGCATGCAAGAGGGACCGACCTTCGGTTTTTCTCTGTATGTAACTCAGTATTTATAAGCTCAAAAGTTAGTTTGGACACCCAATTCACTACCTTTTCGACTACTAACTACGTAAGTTATGTTGCTACTTGCGACGCTGACGGAGTTTCTTGTTTCCTGTCTGTAAAATTATTTTAGCGATGCGAATGTACGGAAGAAATTTGGGGATTTCAATACTCGTACAGGTTACGTATTTTTATTTCCTTAAGTTAGTAGGTAAACTACGTGTTATTTCTTATTTTGGTAAAGTTATAAAGAGTGATAATTTTATCCTTATTATTCAGGTTTTAATTACTTTACAAACTTATATTGGAATAGCCGGAGTCATAGAAAAGTCACGTAAAAATTGCCATATATTAAAAATATTTTGATTAAAAAAAATATAATCCAGATCTACTTATTTAACTTAACAACTCCCAGGGGTCTAAATTTATTAGTACTGAATTTTCATCCATTTTGCCGATCCGATATCGAATCGGTGGGAAGCCCCCTGGCTTAATTGAGCGTAATTTTCTTCGACTCCAGCTATCATAAATCATCAGAACATATACAACACCCCCACCCCACCACCGTACATACCAAGAAATCAGGCGTCGACAGATGCCTCTCGAGATGGTGCGGGTCGACGTGGTCGGGCAGCGGGCGGCGCTGCAGCGCGGCCAGCGGCAGCTCGGCCCGGCGCGCCAGCAGCCGCGACAGCTCGCCCGCGCCGCGCAGCGCCTCGCCCGCCTTGTAGCCGTGCTGCGGGGAGTGCGGGTACGTACAGTGCCAAGCGGGGAGTTAGCCGGGTGTGTTTTATACATGGCGTGCTTTACAAGTTTAGAATAGATCCGAACCAAACCCGACCTAATTATCGCCTATCGATAATTCATAAAGCTCCCTTTGAACCGTTCGAGAACTTACATGCGATATTCGATACCTACGTAGCTTACTAAGTACAGAGTAAGATGAATTCAGTCGATCAACCAAAACCACGATTTAACGAAAATCGCATGCGAGCTCTTGAAACGTCTAAATGGGGCTTAAGGATAGAAGCACATTCGCAACTTTGTACAAAAATGGAGCAAAGTTTAGGCGATATCTATCGATTTTGTCATTGTTACACGTGATTGACTATGAATTTGAATATTATTTAGAAAAAAAAAGTTACCTTTATTTTAACGTAAAGCTGGATGGTTACATTTCGATTACATGGATTTCGTGAAAAAGGGTTTCATACAAATTATGTGGACTTTGTTCCTTTGCACCAGAGCCATAGAATTGATAATAACATTTCAATAGATCACACTTGTTAGAAAACTCATTCAGGTTTAAAGCATAATACATTTATTCGATAGAGTTTTGAGACATCACCACCAACAACAATTAAAGTTCATCAAGAATCCCATCGACCTTTTAGCACCTTAATATACAAACTTATCACCTCAAAATACCAGTTTTAAAATTCTAATAGTACCATCACCCTATACAAACTAACCACCAATAAATCCTCGTCGAACTCGGCCCGAGTTTCGAATAATTCTATAAAAGCTTGAGACTCGAGGGCAACGATATTTTGTTAACTGACCATATAAGTTTTATTTTTCACTTATATTTCTTAGACTGAACAAGGTGGATTTTAAGGTCTAAAGTGAAAATGGTCAGTACAAATCGTACCATCTTATTTTTGCCATCTACCTACATATAGAAAATCAGCTACGTAAATATTCTAATATTTAAAAGTACCACCACCTTCTACAAACATAAGTAATCCTTACCGCAATATTGGCCTCGGCGGCCTCATCGTGCTCGTCCCAGGTGTCGAAGAGGTCGGTGAAGGCCTGCGGCTCGAGGCCGGCGGCCACGACCTTGACGTCAGGCCTCGTGCGGCGCGAGGCCGCCCAGTAGGCCTCGGCGCTGCGCAGGGCCGCCGCGCGGAGCGCTTGCCAGCGCGCTGCGAATGCTCCTACGCCTGCAGATGTGATACAGGAGCATGATTGGCATGAGGTATTTATGTATTTAAATGGCAAATTATAACACAAGCGAATAGCTACCTACTTAATTTTGAAACCGTTTAGTAAAAACTTTCGTTTCACCGCTAACAATAAAAGTTGTACATCTTATACGACAAGCCCCAAGATTCGACAATTCTAATATCAAATAAAAAATATTATGCAGATATGACAGGCCCTATAAGGTAACCAAAATGCAATGAAATCGTAGTGATTACAAGTGCTATAATATATGCCCGCTATTTTTTTACTACGTAAACAATCTTTTACTACCATGTCGCCACTTTCTTTATGAGCTGACTCGTCGAGATAATTCTAAACATGATGCGGTGAGCAAAAAGATGCAAACCACGAACCACTACGGCGTGAATTTCGAGTTGGTCGAAACCAGTTCAGATCTAAGATTTTTCAATAAATTATTATATTAGCTTTGATAAGCGAGTATTGTAATCATAAAAAAAAAATGATTAAAACACTAACCAGTATTCCGCTCGGCGGGTTCCAGTTCCCCGTCCTCCCCGCGCGGCCACCAGCCCTGCCACAGCCACACCGACACACCGTCGTCCATCAGGAACAGGGCTAAAAAAGAAAGCACCAACTTTTAGATAACTGCCGCACATTTACTCAGTGAACACCCCAAAAAATGTGTGCTTCAAAAGACGCATCTGGTTATAACTCCTTGATTTTAGGCACCACCAGGCCCGACGACGACAAAAAAACAAATATACCAGAATGATTACCTGGTTGCGACGCCGAGTACAGCTCCTTTTGTTCAAAAGGGAAGGGTGTCACGAGCCGCTCGTGGCGCAGCGGCGACAGCACCTCGTGCGCCTCGAACTGCCCGCCCAGGTCCGTGAAGTGGAACAGCCGCGGCGTCGCCTGCCCGCCCGCCTCCTTGCCGCCGCTCAACACCGAATTGTAGTACTGCTTGTTCGCTACGCCTAGCGCTTCCAGCACCTCCTTTGGCTCCTCGCTCTCTTTAACCTCAGTGATAATTACGTTCGACACGTTGGCGCCGAAGAGGTAGCTAGATTTCCTCGCGATCAGCTTGTTGGCCAATTCTATTGCTATGCTCTTGGTGTGTTTGAGGCTGCGGGATCCGTGCCAGATGTATAGGTGGCCTTTTTCTGTGTCGACGAGAAGTAGAGAGCCTCGGCTGCGGAGTTGTCGGACCGAGCAGGGAACTTGAAGTAAGTAAGCCTCGTTGGAGAGGTTTCCTCGTGTTACGAAGAGCTTGAATCTGTTTTTATCGATGTTCTTCTTTCCTTGATGGACTACCAGATTCCCTTGGAAGAGATTCAGGAACGCCGGCGGCTCGTTGCCCTGAGCTACCCTCACTTGAGGTCCCTTTTCCTTATCTAATTCGACTGTCAACAGCGCGGCGGCTCCCTTTTCGTTGGATGACGCATCTTTACCCTGCCAGCAGAAATAAGCGCAGCGATCTCTCCCAGTCACAGCATGTTTCGACGGTTTCCCATTGAGTTCCCTACCAGAAACGGTAATCTGGTACTCCCATCTGATGATATAACTGTCTCCGGAAAAAAAATCGCCGATTTCGGCCTGGCTTTCCACTTTTTGGTAATCGTTATCTTGGATTAGCCATTTCGAGACCGATTTGGTTTTGATTTCGTAATGTCTCATGTTTTCTTTGTCGTAGTACTGCGTGCCGCGGCCGACGTGGGATCCTTCTAAAATGAGATCTGGATCCTGGTACTCATTCGACCACATTTCTTCGGCGTCGCATGGAGTTATTTCTATGCTATTAGATTTGTTCTCTTGGGGCTTCACTTGGATGACTCTGGTATAATCGGGCCAGTCGAGGAATTTCTCTTTGAAGAGTATAGTTTCCATGTGTTGAGTGACTTTGGACATGATCGCCCATTCCGGTCTAGTTTTAGATGTTTTTTCTGGACTACTCCTATCTTCTCTAGCACCTTGATATGTAGCAGCGTTTAAAGGATTGATATGGCATTCTTCGTAATTGTAGCCCTCGTCGAATAACTCTTGGGCAAGTTGGGCAGCGCGCCTCCGGCTTTCTAGCGGGACATTTTTTCCGTACCAAATGTACATTTCTGAGCCAAAATCGAACACAATAGTTTTTGATTGATTCAACATAGCGATTTTCGGCATCTGGCCCCAGTATTCTTTAATAGGTATTAATTCATCGTCCACAACCTCATAGCACATATTGGTTTGTACGATGCAGGACTCAAATATCTCATCCTCATCAGGATGACCGGTCTCGATAGGTTTGTAGTCCTCAATGCCCTCGGTGACGCCGAGGAGCGACCAGAACTGATTACAGTGCTTGTTGGAGTAGTTCTTGGTCTGCTCGTCGATCTTGATGATGGCGGGGGAGTTTTTACAGCCGAGGTCTTTGGTATTTTGGATGTGTTGGGCCACGTCGGTACTGCGATTTCTAAAAAAAAGGTTAAACATGAGAATTTTATAGTAGAACCTCAACTCCTAAAAGGCTATTCTTTACACTTTTTGTTCGCCATAAATAACAAATAGTAAAGATTTACTGACTGTGAAGTCGTGAAATAAATTGATAAACTGAACGATTTTTCTATTAATAATATCAACTTTTACTATTTAATGGAAACACAGCCCGGGCCAATGATATGGACACGAGCATATTTACACAAATGACATATCACAAAAAATATCAGTGCTGGTTTGTCCAAGCTAGACGATGACTCTTATTTTGAGAGCGAAGTAAAAACGTTTTAGTGGTTACACATCCTTTCAAACCAGCGGCAGAGAGTTTTTTATTTGAATATTTTCTCGTCGAAGCAAAAGCAATGAAAATCAAAGCACAATTTACTTTGGTACAATATACTGCAAATCAACTCACCTCTCAATGACATTGGCGTACTGGCCAATGTAGAGGAACAGCTGGTCCGGCGTGATGAGGACGAAGCAGTCGCCGCGGTTGACGCTCGTGTGGACGGGCTCCACCAATCTCGTCTGCAACAAACATAAACTTCGGCGTATGGCTAAGTACATTTAAGAAAACTATATGGCACAGTTAATATTCGAAAAATTGTATTTTTTTAGTTATTTTGTGTTTTGTTACAAAAGTAATTAAATACTGCATATAGCGTTGTCATAACACAGACATTATATTTAACTCAACCAAACAATTGAAAACTATGACATATCAATGTCATTTCGTACATCGATAGTCCGAGACAGTAATTTCGTTTAATAGAAAATGTATTTGAACTAGTACATAACACTAATCAATATATACTCTACTCGGTTACTAATTTAAGGGCATTATTAGATTAAATTAAATGTATTAATTATATTCAAAATAGAGAGCCGTGTATTCGAAAAATCAACTTAATTGAAGCTTAGGAATGTACCATTGTAATTGACGGATTATTTTCCTTAATGACAATATCCAGAAAGGATTTTTTTGGAGAACGAATTTGTACGGAGACGGTTTCACGTGACGTCGTCTCCTTTTCATTTGGGAGAAACATGGGCGTTGGCAGGTACAGGCAGGGGGCTGCTGCCCCCCCCCCCCCTCCAGCTCAAGATCACTCCCCTCCCCTTTGGACCTCCGGCGATATCTGCAACTTACCCCCCCCTAGTTCACTGGTTGGCTACGAACTTGGAGAGAAATGTACCTGCACGCGCCGCCGGCCTTTGACGTGCAGCAGCATGACGGACTTGGTGCCCTGGCTGGGGATGACGGTAGAGGACGCGCTGCGCAGCGCCACGTTGGAGAAGTCCTCTTTGGTCGCCAGGGCCGCTAACGCTTCTGCCGCTAAGCCGCAGTTGGCCGTTGCTGGAAGTAACAAAAACAAACAAATTATTTATTTAGTATTCATATTCTTATTTAAATGAGACCGAATGTACTAAGCAACCTTACTTTCCTCCTTAATCAGTTTGATCTCTGATGCTAGAGGAGGATGGCAGGCAATATTCTTCTCTCTCAAACCGGTGCGAGCCGCGAGAGCCTTCAAAAGATATCTGAAGGCGACATGACGTTTTTGTTTCCTTACCTTTCTCCTTGATCAGTTGATCCCTGATATTCGTGGAGGGTGGCGGAGAGTATTCCTCCCTCAAATCGGTGCGGGCCGCGAGGGCCTTCAAGGGATTTCGAGAGGCGACATGACGACGTTCCCTTTTCGCTCGCCTCGCCCAGTCGTTGGCCAACCTGTACAAAAAGAAGGTAAATTTAGAAAATAAACGTTTAATCTATAAAATAATTGTAATTTTTTTCTGAAAACGTATATTTTATTCGGATATTTAATAATTAATTTTATGTTTCTTTTTACATGCATGCACCATGAGCACAATGTCTAACCGTCATTTTGTAGGACAAGAATAAACTTTGTCATAAAATACAAAATATAAAGATAAGGGGAATTATTTGCATCCTTTGACCTGAGCTTTGAACGACACAGTCGGCCATAGCCGACAAAAGTTATAGTAGAAATTGAGCCTTAATACATTCTAATAAAGTACAATTGCGTGGTATATAAAATAGTCACGACGGTCAAAAGCGTAAGACAACAAGAAACTATTTAATTCGTCGGAAATGGTGGTGAATAATTTCAGAATTTAAAATATGCTAGGAAATGTGAAGTATTAACAATACAATGTATTGGAAGCGACAAGTACCTAAATAGCGAAGTAATAAATTAAAAAACGCAATATATCATAATTTTAAAGCAAAATATTGCTTCAAGTGTCGCGATAGTAAAATAATAAAAAACAGAAAAAATACAAAAAGTTAAAACCACTGGTAGGCCCCGACGAGATTCGAACTCGTGATCTCCTGTTTACTAGACAGGCGCTTTAACCAACTAAGCCACGGCGCCACACACCCACCGTGCGAAATTCTTAACTAGTAGCTCCACATAGTTGAAAGCGCTGATAACAGATACATTGTTGCTGTGATACGTTCCAAATACTATCATTTGTTCGGATTATTTTGTATCGCAATGTATATTGTACATAAAAATTATAGAATTGAGATGAAATATTATAGCACGAATATTAATATATTAATAATGTAATTTTTTTCAAGAGATATGTACTGTCAGCTGCAGAGAAAGGTCACCCTGCCCCCTCCTGCATACAATGTCTATGCAGGGGGGGGGGGGGGGGGGGGTCACCTCTGGCTGCATCTGACTGTACATAACACACACGCTCATTTTATCGATCAAGGGCATATACCAAAAAGTGCAAACCATTGTCATCGTCCAAAATTAAACTATACCAGGGAGAAATAAAATTGCTTTTCCTCCATTTTAGGGACTAGTAAAGTTACAAAAATGTCTTCAACAATAAACGATAAGTTTTGTTTAATAAAAAAAGGTGAACCACTCATAGGCCCCGACGAGATTCGAACTCGTGATCTCCTGTTTACTAGACAGGCGCTCTAACCAACTAAGCCACGGCGCCACACACACACCGTGCGAAATTATTGCACGGATTTATTTAATTGTTATCTCATTACCTATTTACAATAATTAGCTGTACTGAGATAAGATTATTACTATGAAAGTAAGGTTATAAGAATATCAACAAATACTGACTGTTATTTAAAGTCACGCGGTCCTCCCACAGTCAAATATCTGTGGGAGGACTGCTGGATTTAATACAATAAGGTCTAATAACTCACACGGCGAGTTATTATCATGACGATGCGCGCTCAACTCGCGCCGTTCAAATTTGACTTCTAAGGTTAATACAATAAAGTCTATATTAACTTAAATCTACGTTCACTCCATTGTTGGATGATACTTCATTTTGCATCACTGGAGTGCACGCATGGAAAGTCTCACATCGGCGCGCAATCCCTCGGAGTAAAATACGAGTATAAACTTTAACTTCAATACAATAAGGTCTAGATTAGTAATAATTACTCACATCTGCCGCGAGCTGCTATCGATAGCGTCAAGATCCACATCCACACCGTTGTCAGCCGTACGTTCCTTTTCCATTACTGGTGTGAAGAACGCCTGGAAGGTCTCATCGTCGGCGCGCGGCACTCGCACCGGGCATCCGGACTTTTCGGCGCCGGGCGATTCGTCTTCTGGTTGAATAAAAAAAAAACTAGTAAAAAAATTGCACGGTTTGCAGGATGATTAATAAAAACAAAGAGAGAAGGAAGTAAAATAATAGTAATGGGCGCTGGAAAGAGAAAAGTATTGCATGTTTTAATTAAAAGTAATAAATAATGCAGGATTTCCACGGCTTTTTATAAGTAAAATACGAGATTCATCTGAAACTGATATTTATTTCACTCATCCTCATTCTCACATTCATTTATTACTTATTTTCAATCTAGCATAACCAAATACTCGAGGTACGGTGAGACAGAGTGAACTACCTACGAAGACGCGTCTCCTTTTAAATCCTCTTCACGATTTGATTAGTTAAGTATATCATAATCACGAAGTAACTTAAGGATTACACCACAATTGTAATATGTATCAATACAATCCTATTAACCAGAGACACAGACGTCGAAAACGTGATACATTCATATGGAGGAAACTACCCGCAATCATTTGTAAAGTAATCCAAAGGACTGGGGATATAGGGAATTTCACATTGGGTCAGCGTCACAAGCCACATTTCGTACTCACTCTCATCAAGCCGGCTGCTGATGCTCTCGCTCACGCTATGACTGCGCTTGAAGGACTCCCTGTCTGGTTTTCTGACTTCTTCCTTAGGCTTATCCGGACACACGACAGCGCACGACGCTGAACGGAGCGGGCCCGAGACGAAGCCGTTGGTCGGGGAGCCTTGCTTGCGAGATCTGAAATGAGAATAATAAAGATAAAGAGAACCCAATACTAGTATAATGCATAATAATATGAATGTAACTACATTTTTGAATAAAATAAATTGTTCCACTGAGACCTTGCAAGGTGTAAGGTTAGAAACGGTGGTAGTTTTTCTGTCTTTCATAAAGTCGTAATATTCCTAAATTAATGAATGAACAGTTTTTATCTTTATTTACATATTGTAATTTCAAACAAAGTAAAATAACCATTATGATCATCCTGTTGAGAACTTAACCAAGAAATACCATTATCCGTTAATAATGAATATTGGATAGGCATAAAAATGTCCATTACCAAAAAATCTATGAAGTTTGTAGTTGAGCTATTTACAAACAAACTTCATTGATTTTGTGGTAAAAGTTATTCACGCTTACAAAGAACTCTATTGATTAAAGTCACGTTGACTGCCATATTGAGTTAGGTTGGAACACAATGTACAAAGAAATTATTGTGCAGTGGAAAACCCTTTAATTTAATGATACGCGAAGCGACTAATTTAGATATGGAATAAGGAACGATATTATGATCTCACCATGCATAAATGTTTGTCTAATCTGTATTTATATACCATCCGATATTTTATCTCCTTTCATTTCCTGCATAAAACGTCAAAATATACGTAATCATACAGAACCGGCAGTGACCGTAGGAATGATAATACAAGAGGGATATTGCGCCATGGCTATTCACGGCGAAGTTCTCAAAACCCAAGCCGCATGGCTCAAAATGTTTTGAATTATCTTGTTATTATTTGCATTTATTTTTGACGTTCACAATATACACCCAAGGCCAAAAGTATGCAAACAAGGTTGTTCTCTTTAATATCTCATGTTTCTATCTTTATTGTTTATTTACAACGTAAAACTTACATCAGGCAATCCCAAAATATTGAAAATACTCGCTAAATATCACAACATCCTAAAATTTTGTAAAAAAGTTTTTATTTTTATTTTAAAGTTAGGTACATAATCATACCATTTTAATTGCATTAAGTACAAAATGTTTAACTGGCAACTATCGTAGCCAGAATTAGAGTTGTTAACGTTTAAAACGTTCTATTTTTATTTTTACCATTTTGTTTTTTTAATTGTCAATGAGTAGTATAAATTCCATCGCTTAAAAATGCATCCTTTTCTATTGTATTAAAACTTGATTCCATACTTTTGGTTGGGAGTGTAGATTCCTATAAATTGACATGAACGTAATTCGTACTGCAATCATATGTCGCAATAAATCTAAATCTATTACGCTAAGTAAAGTATGTGGTTTTGTTTATACAGAATACCTACCGCTCCGCAAGTTTTGTCCCGGTGCACAATGAGAAAAGTCGTGTGTTATGCGATTTCATTTGTGAAAAATATGCAAGCTCACCTGAACTTGTTGGCAATAGGGATGCCAGGTGATGATGGCGTCATCGGCGCTGGGGTGGAGACAGGTGGTGGAGTGAGCGGCGGCGTGGTGGAGACTTTGTCGCGTTCCAGGCGGCCAGCGACCGTGAACAGAGAAGCATCGCTTTGGGGTACGCGTTTGCGCCATCCCTGAAAATTAGAAAAATTGAAATTAAATTACAAACGTCGAAAGATACAGAATAAGAAGTAGATTATCATGTCGAAGATTTATAACTATGCAAAGACGATAACGACCAAAAATCCTAGATGAAAAAAATTGGGAAAATATCTATGTGACCAATGAAATGCTACTTTACTTATTTTATTAAATTACAAGGTCTTTAGACGATAAAACATAAAGGTAACAACGTCTATTAAAGTTTCAAAGAACTTTTCTGCCTCTGCGTCTAAAATGACACAATTACTTGACAAAAGAAGACATAACAGTGATTCATCAGAATGAATAGTTTTTTTAATATCGTTAGCATTTGTGGAAGCAGAATTGCAATATGACCCTTATATGTGTACCTAACAACTTCACGTCGCATGATGATTCATAAAAGTAAACACATAAACATAGATACTAAAACTATCATTGGTACAAAACCGCAGGTTCAGGGTCCAATGCCTTATAAGTCTGACCCAGACCTACAGATACCTACATTCTCTACATGACGCATCGGAGAACTTTCTTTTTAAAATGTTTGTATCTACCGTTACTTTTATTTTGTCTATATCCGACAAAATAAAGTCCTTACCTTTTATTTTGTCTAGTAGTCTACGTAGGTTATTTATGAATTCTATACCATTTTGTTTGTATTATTTGTTTATTTGTACCTTGTCACAATGATAATAATATGAGATATCTAAGTGGCATTTAGCTATTGATTTTGACTGTGACAAGGAACAGAGAAATCAAATTCCGTCACCACTGTTTGTGTTTTTGTCGTGTGCTTGCGGGGGCGATTGTGGTGAATGTGAATTATTTTCATTACGCGGGTGACATAACCGACTTTGAAATATGTGATTTTTCTTACCACAAACTGTTTATTCATTTAAAATCCATTGACGGACCGTTTACGCATTTTGTACTTGCGAAGATGCAACTCATAGGACACGTCACAGCGAATACGCTGCGTCAAGTGTAACTCTGAATGCGGTTATTAAGTAGTTATGAAAACAAGTGACTGCCGGAGCGTCTCAACAAATTCGCGTACTAATTGAATGATAAATGTGAATCACCGGCAGCACTTACTCACGCAACTCCGCATATCCATGCCACTTCCGAGAGCTAAGTGTTGCAAGACTTCTGCTAAAGTATACCATTTGTGGACTTTATCTCGGTGTAGTAAGGTGTATAAACGGTCACCTAAGACATCTCAGGTATTTAATCCTATTAAGTTAAATACCCAGCGAGCTGCCATTGCTTTATCAATTGGCGGTTTGTGATTACAGTATTACTTATCGGAAGAACTGAATATTCTGATATTAAAAAAAACAATAACTTTAAGCACGAACACTATCGTGTTAAAGTTGTACGAGAGTTATTTAAATTTCAGGGTTTTGAAACACTTGCCAAGTTCAAGAGTAAACTTCGGTGAAAATGTATTCTAGTTTACCTAAGAAACTGTTTAGAACATCTCGCATGCAGTACGGAACTGCACTCCTGGTGGCCTGGCCAAGATGACAATCATAAATCTGAGGGTCTAGCTTCAGATTTGTGACAAATAATGGTCAACGACAATGAGATTTTATGCAAACGGTAAAATCGTTCATGTCTACTTTATGCTCTCATATAATATTAAAACTGTTAAAAACTTGCCCCAACAGACCATTCGTGTGGCCATGGCCTTATCTTTTGTGATTTCACCATGACTTAAAGGAGAGCATGTCGCCGTCATAATGTTACGCCCTTTATGCAAAACCGGAAAACCTTTAAGAATTATTGACATAGTACAAATAACCCATTAATTAGCATAGCCCTTGAACTTTAAGAATTACCTTTTAAAGTGGTAAGGATATAATAATTATCGCTGGAAACGCGTTTCATTGAAAAGCAGGACTGGCTAAGGTCGGTGGTATTAGGGTTACCACATGAAAAAGTAGAATATCTTGACAGAAGTAGTCCAGATCGTGACATTACCTAAAGTGAATAGCGGATGGCCCTTTTTACAAACAATAATTAGTTATTCGTTTTAAAAGGGGGCAAAGTTGTTGTTTAACCGCTCGTACGAATAACCGATACTGCGAAATATTCCAAAATTTCGTTCGAAAAGCAAAATCTCGAGCGCTGCGAGGGTTTCAATGCACGAGGGTTAAATAAATTCGCCACCGAGTGAAACACAAAAATTTTCGCCACCATATGTTGTAGCTACTGCACTTCCCTACACTTCCCTTTCCAAACTTTCAGTTAGATTCTAGCAGTGAAGTTTCTAAAACTTCCGCCAATTCCGGCCGCAATCTTGGCGAACATCCAAAGATCCTGACATGTCTGGGGAAATCCTGATGTATGGCAACCCTGGTGGTAATTCAATAATTCAACTGCATTCCTACTCGACACCGTTTTGTGTTCGAGTTGCGTAACGTGGATTTGTAATTTAATTGCTGCATAAATCGCATTGGATTAGCCAAGGTACAAGTGCGAGTACGTTTTGCTAGCTATTTTAGTACTCTAATTCACATAGCATGTCCACCTTGCTGGAGTATTATTTTAGAAAGATAGTTAACAATAAACATGCGTCTGTAAGAAAAAAGTTCCGAGAAACTGTGCAAGTCAGTATTAGAACTCCCGCTCTCAGTTTTGGTTTTAGGAGACCGAGCAAAGCTTCAGCTTTATTGGTAAAACTCGCGAAAAATTATAGCAAATGTACCACATTTATAGCAAATAAATTTCTATTTTCAATTACTATATTTTTTCAGTGCGAGATTTAAAGTGATACTAGTATATATGATTGGCTATTTGTATACCTATACTCTTGTCTAAATAGGGGACAATTCTACATCAATTTTACATGCTTTCACTTAGTTTTACCTGTAACGTTCTCTGTATGTTTGTAATCAAAACTTGCAAGCTAAATAGACCCACTTCCCATTATCCAATTAAGCTGAAACTTCACATACTTGTGTAAGTTGGGCAACAAATCAATATTATGGTATCGAGCAGTTGTGATGATGAAGATCAGAGGTGGACATAGGAACTGTGTTATTTATAAAACGACGCACCCTCATTGTGTTTTGGGTTGTTAGAATTGTCTGGATAAGTATTAGTTGACTGTTGAAAGAAAGTACCGCAATAAATTAATTCAAAAAGCCATTCATAAAGTGGGTAATGTACTTATGCATCTAGGTGTATCTACAGTGAGCTATAAAAGCTTGTATCAAAAAATGAAATTTTGACAAAAAAAAACGTCATTTAAGTGTGTAATAAATAGTTGTAAATGTTTACCTGTGCAGCAGTTTCGAGCTTATTCCGCCTGTCAGCAAGGATGTTGTTTCCAAGCTCGTCATCAATCTGCACCTTCTTTTTCTCGTCGACGGCAGCACTTAGAGAGTCCTATAACAAAGAAATACCCAAATTAACGATAAAGCAAAACTGACAGAAATAGAGAAAAAACTGGCAATTCCTCGATTAATTTAGCTGTTAATTAAATGGGTCATGCTGCTTGAGTGACGGTACGATATTAATCTTTTTTAGCACGCAAATTATATTAGCTTCTTATACTTAAACGCAAATATCCACAAACGAGCGGGAAGATTATGCGTAGTAAATAACATACTATTTATTAATACACAATCAACAGCAGAGTGGGTGAGAAGGCGAGGTGGCCAAAATTATTAGAGAATAACTTCATTGTTAAAAGGGTAAGAGGGTGTGCTGGTCATATTGACCCCCTCACGTGATTAGTTACTGTTGTTGCTGACTGTATGGAAGCCTAAATGGTCATAAAATTCGTGCTAAGTTGTTACATATCATACCAAATAAGTCAACATGTTTAAGGCACTAATAAATTATTATTAACAACGTTGTAGCTATTCTTAATTCATCTCATGACAACAACAATTAAATGGATGGTTTAACTCGTCGATTTATGCAAAAAAGTGGCAACGGAATTGAGACCTAAACGGGAGTAAAGATCGTTACGTCTGAGCCAGGCATTGGTCTGTGAAATCAGAAGATAAAATGGTGTGAATTACAATAAGACCAATTTCTTCCTAGCTAGACGCTAACACCTATTGTTACGTAGAGCACTAACATCTGATCCACATCTGCGGTATTTTGTCACGCTATATTGCGTAAGTTGTTATATATTACAACGACGCACGATCAAATGTAATATAATATCGTTTGAGTTATTAAAGTTGTACCTAAGTCATAATAGAACATAATAAAGTAGATGATGTAGATACTCACTGAAGAAAAGAAAAAGTGACCAGTGACCCTCCAGTGGCAAAGACCGGATGGTTTGGTCACTTTTTTTTGTATATAACATCTATTCCACTTTATAATTAATATTTTAGTAGTGTGGCTACTTCAAAATAAACACAAATCAAAATATTTCATAAAATTATTTAAATTGTGTCATAAAATAGGTGGTGTCATTCACGAAGACGCGTGCCTTGACTCGTAGTTTCATGTTATTAAAGGTTAGATATGACAAATCTGCGCGTCGTCATGGATGACACGAACTATAGAACATTTATACATGGACATATTAGGACTTCCATGTTATAGTCAGGTATCCATAGTAAAATGTATGCAAGATTTATATTAAAACGTGCTGTTTACATACATCACCACCGCGTGATGTTATATGTTAAGACGTAACTATGTAAAAAAAAATGAAATGGCGAGTAAACATTAAGAGAAAAACATCTAAGGCACCATTAAAAACCGAGGTTTTCGCAAACCGGAAAGTAAACTTGTTAAAATACTTTTATTTAGTTAATTTTGCTCAACTTCCTGTGTCCCTGTATTAAAATGAGTAAAAGTACCTTGAACAAAATTTGCTTAACGTCTTTATTTCATAATTATACGTGCCTTGTCGTTTTCGGCGGCCTCCGGATCAAACTTCCTAAACACAGGCTTTAAACCGCCGTTCTTCGTTTTATTTTTCAGTTCACCTATAACTGATCCAAAATTAAGACCAGTTGGGAACCCGGATTGTTTTTGTAAACGTTTCAGAAAAGGTTTTTCTTCGGCCCCGTTCACCTCATCACACACATCTTGTTCGATAACGGGTTCTTTAGACAAATTAATATTATTCAACTGTTTTATTCTGTCAGATGCTTTGTCAATAGACTCTTGCAATTGTAACGCCCTATCACTTATAGTTGGCTGCTTAACTGGTTTTATATCTACAGGCGTTATGTTTAAATCCAGTATCTGGGGTTCATGTTCGGCCTCTGATTTGTCTAAAGACAGGTTTTGTATAATCGTTTGTATTTTGTCATCATTTAAAATAGTTTTCTCGAGGAACTCAGTCAATCGTTCCTTTGGTGGACTCTCGCGCTTGAATATTCTATCATTAAGAAGTTTTGCTTGTTGTTGCTTTAGTAACGTGCTTGGTGAAACTTTGTCTTCAGTATTCAAACTAGCTATGTTTAAATTATGCAACTGGTTGATGCCATTATTGTTATCTTCTAAATGTGTAACTTCTTCGATATTTTTTGTAGCAGGTACTTCTGGCAGCTTATTTTTACCATCTTCGTTAATTTTATCCTGGTTTGCGGGTTCAACATCTTCTTCTTTTGGTATTAATGTGGTACTGATCACATTATCTTTAACGGCTTCCTTTATTTCAGGTGGCTGTTTCGACACCAAAATTTTCCATACCAAGTATGCCAGCAAGCACAATCCAAGTAACACTTCGTAAAACATTTTGAGCAATACCCACAAATCACATCACTGACTAGAATTTGTTTTACGTGGCGACACCACAATTAACACACTATTAACGCTCCATTTGTAATAAAGTTCCAATGAAGCAATCAAAGTTACTTGCACACTTTACAACTATGCACCGCACCTAATTCAGAAATTGAATAATCATTAGGCTAAGTAATTGATAGGCTAGTGTAATGGGCGGAACAGAAAACAATAACAAAGCGGGTGATGTTACAGCTGGTCAAACACACACTGGTTGAACAAGTGCGTTATCACCTGGCAGCGGACACGACTACTATAGTGACTCACGCGCACCCCGCGCATGTAAACACAACCGCGGTAGCCACAACCTTATGACACATCTCGGATGTATACATTCCGAGTTATAGGTGCGCCGAGATGGACCTTGACTCGAAAATGTCGATGAAAAGATGATATATTGACCTTCAGGTTAATTGGCTAGCAACCGACTTTATAACATCATAATGACATACCTATTAAACTACCAAACAAAGCTATCGAATTACAACGCAATAATTTATTTATTGATAGCCACGACACGAATCATAAACTCGTGCGATCTATTCAAGGATCAGTAAGCGAACATCAACAACGCAGAAACTACTTTTAACTCGGACGAAATGACACCTACTTAAAAGAAAACGAAGACGTAGTTCATAAAAACGGAGTTATCATGCTAATTCATTTAAGTTTCGACAGCTCGTCAATTATTTAACAATTTTCTGTTTCCTCATTCGGTAGAACCATTGTGATATAACATAAACTGTCATCGAGTTTTTATAATTTTAAATATAATGTTAAATAAATACTGTAGTTTTCCTCACTCTGACGGCATTCCGCATATCTACTTGGATATTATACGCAACAAAGTCTTCTGAGGCTCGCGCTCACCTAATATGTCAACCTGTCCGAACCTAATGTGTATACCAGCAAAAACTTATGGAGAGCTTAATTGAAGCTATTCAAATTTACATGAGATGGTTTCGGCTGATACTGGCCAAAGCAAAAACATTACAGATAATTACATTAGCATAGGTGATGAAATCATTCCAAACATAGGATGAGGATGTCCATAGGGGCGCTTTTTTCCTCTTATTGATAATTAGATTAATGATAATGACTGACCAAGACAAAAAATATCAACATACACTCCAAGTCAAAATTATATAAATAAGTTTATACGACCATAAAAGCTGTGATGTGATGGATTTTCATAGAAAAAAAATAATAAAAATCATAACAGAACATTTCAAAGTAAATAACTGAAATTATGGTTACGATAATTGCCAGTTCTAAGGTTCTAACCAAGGGCGTTAGGTACCTATGTAAATTTTTCCAATTTTCTATTTTTTTACGTTTTTTACACTATATTATAATGTTTTAATACTTAAGGTGTATTTTTAATCTTTTGGGGTTGCCATATGTAAGTTTTGGTTACCAATATACAATAACAATAATAGAAACATGAGATTTTAAAGAAAAGAACGTTGTTTTTGACCTGGAATGTACACAAATCAATGTGCACAATATTACCCAATACCATAATTCAAATCAATCAAAGCAAGACGCTAGTCAAATAAGTTTCAATAGAGAACGATAAGGGCGATATAGGACGAATCCATTAAATAATTGTAATGTCTGTTAGCACCACGCAATCGGAGATTGAAACGTGCTTGACATACGCATAAGGACATTAGAAAACGACCTGATTGTTGATGACCCTAACTGCTATGCATATTGATGATTGTAGAATGTAAACACTATGCCAAATATAGCAAATGATATAAGAAAGTTCATTCTGCTAAGGCTCATAAGAAACAAGGTCGTGAGATAGATAAATTTGATAAGGAACGATAATGATCCGCTTCAAGCATCTCACGATGTACACTAATATAAAGGATCGTTAGTTTCAATTGAATATTGAACTGGAGCAAACGAAACACTTGTGTAAATCGTAGACAAAGAGTCGATGATTAAACAAACATGAGAGCAATAAATACAAACTTAAAGACGTCACGTAATCCGAAAATATCACAAAGTTTTCCACTGGTTTACGACGCGCTGCGTTTTAGAGAAAGCGATTTTTCAAATTATAAATTCGCAAAAGACGGTACGCACGGCGCGGGCGCAGCGGGCGAGCCTGCCAAAACAACTGACGGTGCCGCCGCGTCTCGCTGACCAGTTGGGTCACTGTCGGGTGCAATGCAAAATAGCTTTTTACCAGACTCCGGCAAAGTTAAAAAGAAGGGTTATCATTATGATTTTAGCAGTCTATGTGGGTGGATATGACACTTTAGCGTGAAATCTGAGCAGACATTTATGAATGATGAATGAGTTGTCATCGATTGTTTCTTGTGGCCTCGTTTATAATTTTTAATAGAATCGCCAAAATTAGGAGATTTTATATAAAAAAACAAACAGTATCGGGTTAGTTTTCGGGTTAGGTTAGTTTAAAAACTTATCGCTCCAATGCCGATTAAAACTTAACTATACTTCCTAGTATTATCCTTAGTATGATTTTTTTTTTCCGGAATATCATTATCTAACACTTAATAAATAAGCATAAAAACTTTTTTAAATCAGGGTACGAAAAAAACAAACAACTCAAAATACCTATCGATGGGTCCTTGATATGATATGACTAATTAATAAGTCACATATGGAGGTGTCAGACAATGTAAACAAAGAATACACTGCGCATACAAGAGATTAAGGCAATCAAAATGATTACGCCGCATTATAATGCATTTATGCAAATGCCGGAAGCTAAATCCGTTCGAAGTAATTATAAGTCAGCATCGCACTTGAAATGTGAATGTACGCATTCTATTATAGGCCTTAAGTAACACCGTTCACACTGTTCACTATAAAAAAACACACACACACACACACAAACAACAAACAAATTATAACAATCCGTAAACCTTATTGTAAAGGCATAATTGCAATCGGGAAATGATTTACTCGTAGATATTATATTGGTATTGGTTTTCTAAAGCAGTTATTAGTCTCGCTTATTGATTATAAAAAAATGGAAGTACCTACAGTACACGCACGGAAAAATGAAATATGGGGACTAGATCCAAGATGTGTTGATGTGTGCTTTGCCCTTTTTTACTGTGATACCTATAACATACAAGCGCGAAGCACAGTTTTTGATATGAAATTGGTAACACATTCTGTTTTTAAAATACGCGTCAGTCTTTATTCTGCGTATATTTAAACAAACGAAAACGATACTGTGTTGAATTTCGTGTGAAATTCAGTCTTATTATGATAATGAAAGTTTAATATTTTTTTAATTAAGTAGTCTGTTCCTTGATAGCAGTTGGTTCGCACGATTTTACGGATATGTGTTACACAAACTCGTTAAAATAATTGATTTAAATCGTCGCCGTACTTAATTTTCTAGTGCTTTCATTTTAATAAGATACCTAATTCGAAATAAACTTTAAAACTTGAAGCATAACATATGAAATATGTGAATTGACCTTGAATTGACAAATCAAAGTAACCCTTCAGGTTTATCCTTTGAGCTCTGAACTCGCAAATGTGACTGGTATTGTACTCGTAAAGTACTTTTCGAAAAACCCACGATTGAAAAACACACTGACAAATTTCGCTAGTCATACGAAGTTAAAGATATTTGACATATTCCGCATGATTGTTCAATTTCATAATTATAGTCAATGATGAGTTGATGAGTCATTTGTTTTATATTTCTTCCTCATCTCCTTTGATAAAAAACAAAACGGCTAAAAGCGTTTACGACACTAAAAGGTCAATACGTGAACAAAGCAAAAGAATAAGTCTTAAAAGCCGCCAGTCATTATTAAAAAAAAAAGAATAACATTATTAAAAAATAAAGAGACAGAAGCGATGATAAATCTGGCTGACAGATATTTAGTCCAAAAATCGTTTTGGTCAGGTGCCTGTCCAGCGATGCTTCGCGGGGGCCAAATTGTATTATTAGACTTCGCACTAACGCCAAACATTATGTAGGGCACTTTCATAACTCGCTGGCAACGGTTTCGTTGGTTCAGTGTCATTTAAAATTATTGATCTAATTATCTACCTGCAATTAGAACATGTTTATTTACAAACAAGCACACTGAAACAACATGTTCTTGCGCTTTCAATTAATTTAATATGAACAGAAAGTCATTTATAAAAGGTATTTATATAAATGACTCGGATTGATCGGAAGATCTCGGATTAAAGTAACTGATTTATGTCTATTATTCCTATTACAACGTTGAGACCCTTTGACAGACTCTGTACTAGAATATCTCCAGATAAAATATATCGGTAATAGCATAAAAACAAGTTCGTTAACATGTAACCTTAATTAACCTTAACCAGTTCCAGTAGTTCTCTCCTTCGATACATTGGTTGTATATATAATTTATAATTATTAATAATTAATCACAATTATAAGGTAAACAATGATAATGCTATCAGTATGTGAGTACCCTCATTATTCTTTGTAAACAGTATCAGTATGATGTCCCATTTATCGTAATATATCCGTCCTTTTTTAATAAGTAGGGAAGTAAGAATCGGATGCTTCAACTATAACGTCAAATAAAACTGCAGTGAACACGTTTTTAAAGCAATGAAAATAAACATACACAATAAACTAACAAAAAAGTTTTGGCAATTTTTTTATGTATAGTACAATTTTTTATCGCTGACTGTACTTTTCTTTGCACATGCAACTAATACTCATCGAGGCAATTCTAAAAACCCCAAACACAATTAGGTTGCGTTGTTTTATGACCGAGTTCCTATGGCTACCTCCTGTCTTCATCATCAGATCAGCTCGATGGTACCATAATATTATATTAAACAAAGACGTTAGCTTTTGCAAAAATAATTAAGAATTGCCATTCAAACGAATTATTTTCAGTCTGTTGAACGAGTGATGCTGCTGATATCTCTCATCGCGGAGACGCTTTCATTTTTTAAAATACATAGTAAATCTTATAAGCAATTATTCTCATGCCATGCATTTACGGCACAGTGTACTGAATGATAACAATAGGTTAATGTATAACACACACACACACACACACACACACACACACACACACACACACACGCGCACACACATTACGGTTATCTATTACAGCGGTCAATTAAAACTCAAATCACTAGTAATTAAAAAATAAATGTTTTGTTTACACATGTAACAACCACGGGCTACTAAAATAATTATAGTTATATTTAGAATGCAACGGTCACACATCGTTTTGGGTCGTGGGTTCATTTTCACTAACGGAAAAGTAAGTAAAAACTAGAAACAAATTCAGATTGAATTTGGGTTAGACGTCAGTTATACAGGTTGAAAACCATCCCCTATTAGAACAAATTGCACAGTCCCCAAAGCAAAATGTTAAGTGAGTCAAACGTTAGGTGTAATAGTATGAACAATGTTGCTCAGACAATGTTTTCCTCAGGGAATCTCCTACACTCTACATTTGACACGAAAATGAGTAAAAATACTGACGCGTGACGCCTTGATTAGGTTACGTAACATATAGTGAGATCTATACAACTGCGCTTATTATAACTATAGTTAATTTTCAATATCCAACCTGGGTTGAGTAGTAGTTAGGTAGAAAGAAGTAAATGCTCAAAATTACGGCTAAAATTTGAGTGAACAACAAAATATTGTATGTTTTCGCGTGATAGTTTAATACAAAGTTTTTTGGTATATACATTTTTTGTACATGATTTTGCATACCATTTATGGTTAAACATGAAAACTACTGCATGAACACCTATGTACTGTAAGTACTGGGTAATATTTATTGCAAATAAATATTTCTTATTACATTACATATATACATTAAGTTAATGACTTGAAGAATGATGAAATAGACAGAAGAGTCAACTGCAGTTGGAAAAAAATCTGGGCACTAAAAGAAATTTTGAAAGGGGATTACCACTTAAAACTAAAGAAAACTGTAATAGATATATGCATTTTGCCCAGCCTAACTTATGAAAGCCAAACATGGACTTTCACCAACAAAATAAAACATAAAATTGCAGTTTGTCAGCGCTCGATGGAAAGAAGTCTATTACATTTAAGAAAAATACACAAAGTAAGAAACGAAGATATAAGAAAGAGAACCAAACTAACAGATTCCCTTCAGCATGCACTGAGACTCAAATGGAAATGGGCAGGTCATATTGCTAGACTTAACGATATAAGATGGACACTTAAAACAACAACATGGTCAGGACCTATAGCACAAGGAAAAAGAAAATCAGGCAAGCCACGAAGGCGTTGGGCAGAAGACATTTATAAGGTCGCAGGTGCAAGCTGGATGGAGTCAGCCAAAGACCGTGAAAAATGGCATAAGTTGGAGGAGGCTTTTACCCAAACGGGGTCCATATAAATCTATCATTCATGTTTTTAAAATATAATATATATAACTGTTCAAAATATGGAATAAATAAAGCTTTAATAATAATAATAATAATAATAACATTAAGACTATTTAGTGCGCTAAATCTGTTGACTGTGCGCTGTACACGCAGATAAGTCTGAGCCTGCGTTGCGTCACGACGCAAACTGGTTTGACCAATGGCTAACATTACGCTGCGCTTGTGCACTTATTGCATTCCCGTTCCTGTCGGCCGGTGTCGTACAGTATATTGGGTTCAAGAGACAATAGACACATAGCGAAATATTCTAAGACAGTGGGTACGAATAGTGTTGGTAGGAACTTAAGTTTTTTAATCTAAATTTTAAGAACTCTACTTGTTTTTACGAGACTCTGCGCTGGAAGAAACTTCCGAGTCTTTTAAGTCCTTATCGAGTCTTTTTTAAGCGCAACTCAAAAGGTCTCGAGCCTTCCGAATAAAGACTCCGTCAACAAATTTAGTTTTTATCTAAATACTAGTAGCAGTAAGAAAATAAAATAAGCTATTAATTTACATGAAGAAAATACATTATGATTTTTTTGTACTCGTAAAAAAAGAGTTCTTTAAAGAACTCTAGTTTAACAAACACTAATATAGACCGTAAAGACCTTTCATATTCAATATAAAGTTGTATTATTATTATGCTCCAAAGTTTTGAAGCTATCGGAAACATGAAACCATCTAAGAAAGAAAATGTGCATATATCGTACACTGCCTTAATAAACATTATACTTTTAAGAAAGCCAACTTAAAATACTAATGTCGTTGGCTTATATCGTTGGTGTATTTAAGTAGTTTATAATTAATTTATGTGTATTAGGACTCTAATTCTTTCAATAACAATTTCTTTTAGTTTTAAACGCACCGCCTACAATCTTTTCCGCTTTGCCCTAAGGTTGACTGGTAGAGAATGCCTCATGGCATTAAGTTCGCCTTTTGTACATTAAGTTTTTCTTTTGTGCAAAAAGTTTAAATAAATAAATATACGTGACATTTTTATATTAAAAGATTAACCAAATAGTAGTATTACTCTAACTAAACCAAAATGCTCTTGAAACAAAACGATCTTCCAAGGCTATTCCTAAGAGGACCTTAAGCGGCAACCTTTTAACTATCCGAGGCTGCAAGCGCATGCGTCGACCTCCTTCCGCGACCGCATATGGCAAGGGTTTCAAGCCTGACCATACATATTCTCGAAATATTTACACGTGCCAGGTAACCAGTGTAACTAGATCCTTAGCTATACGGATGCTGACAAATGTTGAATTTTAAAACGAATTCTAAGTAGTAATCGAAAGAATTAAAACAAGGCAAGTTATCTTAACAGTAGAAAAGTTTAATTGAAGAATTTGCGTATGCCATTTATCTGTCATTTCTTGCATGCAATGGCATCTCTAGCAGTTCTGGCATTAGGCAGTCAGAATTAGTATCTACGGATGTTCAATTATCAACCCTTCCATTCTTACTTTTTTCTGCTTTTTTTAGTGACGGAGATACTTATATAATTGGCCAGACCTCCAGACCAGACCAGGTTAGGTACCTCTAACCGTACAACTCAAAACACGGCAAGACGGTAATTTTAATTTGAATAAAATAAAGATTCAAATTACAACAAACTAGAAGGTATTTTTATGGCCCTCTGATAAGCTAGAAGACATAACTAACCCCCTAAGTCCCGTTGTGCCTTTTAAAATGCCAATTCAAATCGAATTTTGAACTATAAAGGAATAAAATAAGGTTCCAAATTCAAAACTGTAAGAATGTCTCTGGGTCTTAGGAGCTTGGTAATGTAATGTAGTATCTCGCATACAGGTTTCCCTGTAGCTCGGTAAGCGAAGTTAATGGTGATGCCGTGTATGGCAAGGAATGGAAACGTAAAGGTAATGTGGGGCTGTATGTGAACCGCATGGTGGTTACGAAAATAAGGCCAAATATGAAGCGGAGGCTAGCCAAGTAGCCATAAGGAAAATGTGGAATGTGTGTGTTGGGAGTCTTTTGGGTCGGTGACGAGTCCTTTATTGTCTTTTTTGAGCGTCAACAATTTTAGGTTTTATCTAAACACTCGTAGCAGTAAAAAGTTAAGTCTTATTGTATAGTGTACTTAACCCATGAATGATGAATTTTACATGAAAACAATACAAATTGAATTTTTTATCCTCGTAATGAAAACGAAAGGACTCAAAGAACTCGAGTTTAACCAACACACACATTTTGTTTTTTTTTTTGTACTCGTAATGACTTCTCGGGTCCTTTTATTGAGTCTTTTGAGCGCAACTCAAAAGAACCCGGGCCTCCGAATAAAGACTCCGTCAACAATTTTGTGATGTACATATACAGTAAAGAAAATAAGCTTTATTTTATGGTGTACTAACCCATGAATTTTATAAGAAGATCATGCAATTTGTTTTTTCTTCTATAAACAATGAGAGTTCTCTGAAAAGACTCTTATCTCTATCAAGTCTCGAGTCTTAACCAACACTAGTGCCGAAATGAAATATCTTAGTTAATATACCAAAGATGAGAGACGTCGTTCAGATGAAAGATGTCATTGATAAACTGAAGACTAGAAAAGCTAATCTCGATCCTTTGAGACATTTAGAAAAGTACATAAAATGGGTTATACGTATAGTTAGTAATAAATGTATTTATTTATTTTATTTTATATTTATTACACATAAGAAAACACACTGTACAAAAGGCATTATGTCAAATTTAATATGCGGCAAATTAACTAATCTCTATACCTACTAAGTTCAGTGGCATGGGAATTTAATCCCTAAAAGCTTTTCTATTTGTGTTTACAGATTCTATACCCAGGAGTCCACAGAACGTTCGAACTAAATTAACAATTTCAAAATGCTTTCAAACGTAGCTAGCTTGGAAAGAAGTTGTATATACTTTGAAACCTATTATAGGCTGATTTTTATAGGCCTCAGAAATGGAAAATTTTCTAGTATATTTTTCTTGGAGTAATTTTAGATAGTTAAAAGCTTTTTAATTTTTGCATACAAGATATATTATGGTACCATAGGGCACTGCTAAAAATGGGTTAGATAAGGGGGTGTTATTTTATGCATCATCGTGGTAAATTATCTATTTATATACAACAAAAATCTTTTATTTTCCTTTTGTTTTCTTCGGTAAGAAAAACGAAAGGACTATGGGAAATAAGCGCACACATATTGACGCCACCTTGAGAATACTATATGGTATATTATTCAAATATACACATTCATATACTCATATCATATGCGTACATATTATTGCGGGAAAAATCAAGTTGCTCTCAAGAAAAAGGAAGACCGAGAAAATATTAAATGTAAATAAAACAAAAGATGGCAGCCATAAGGGAATCCTGGAGGCGACGTCTTATTATTACCTACTAAAGCAATTTCCTTTATTTACGATAATGATGTCGGTATTGACTTATACGAGAATTGTTGATTCGACACGGAAAATATTTACGTATTGAAATAAACTCAACGATTTTCCTGTCAAATAACGCCACCTGCCGCCTCGAGGCGCAACTGTCGAGTATTTAATTTCCGCCATCACACATAGATGGCGCTGTCACCAGATCTAATAAACGTTTACTCCGGAAAAGCGCAAATCCAATTTCTCGCGCCAATAAATATGGAACAGATTTGGTACGATTGGAAGGAAAAAATTGGATGCCTCTATTGGGATATTTGTCTAAGTGTGCGGGAATCGAAATATATTTCGTATTTATAGGAAGTTTGTTTAGGGGTGGATTATTGTGTTTTTGTTCCCCAGTTTATTGCCTCCGAAGAGCCGAGGATTACATAGGAACTTCGTATAAAATAAAAGATACTCGATGCCATATACATATGCCGTATACATGAGGAAACATGACATTTAGAGACTAAAATGTCATATAAACTTGTCTGGATTTCGCCTAGTTTCAGAGTTAATAGGTACCAATAATAAAAAAAACATCTTATTGTAATATTTCTTATTGACAGATGTCAAAAAGAGACAAGTTACCTTTGCAAAACTAGGTTTTACAAAAAAAAGTCGTAAAAATTCATTTTCAGTGCCAGTTTTACTATAATATTAACTCTTTATGTACAAATACATTCAAAAATTGGAAAAAAAATTTTTTTTTTTTTGGAAAAAAATATCTAAAACTCATATAACATTTTTTCCTTCTATTGACCTCAGAAGTGCGTGGTTAAAATCTTTCGGGTTCTATACACGGTGTAACACATTACACTGTTAGTTATTTGATGTTTCTGAACATTTAGGTCATATTAAATAGTTAAGTTTTCTTGCGGATTATAGGTGTATCAACTACTCTTATACACCGTGTTTTTATTGAACTCCGTTAACTTCGGGGCATGAGCTGCTACAGCGGTAGCAGCATGGTAATTAGAAAAAAAAAAAAAAACATTTTTTTTTTTGTTAATTTTTTTTTTTAATAATTAAATGTTGCAGATAGCGTTGTTGTAACACGGGCATTACATTTAGCTCAACCATATATATATATAATATACTCAACCAAACAATTGAAAACTATGACATATCAAACATCGATCGTCAGAGATAACGTACGTTTAGTAGCAAATGTATTAACTCGTACTAAACACGAATAAATATGTAAACAGGCCCTAAGTGTACGCGCTCGTAGGTGCGTGAAATGGAGTTAATTAGAATACCGGTGTCTTTGAGAAAGTTACTTAATTTAAGCTCAGGAATGCACCCTTGAAATTAACGGAAATAAAAAACACGGTGTATTTACCTCACGCGTCGAATGATGGTCCCTATGCCAGTTATTTTTTATATAGAGTAGCTGTCACGTAAAATATTTTGTGTTATTATTTGGAAGTTTACCACTTTATACGACGCGTGCCTTGACACGTATTGTCATGTTATTAAAGGTGAGATTTGACAAATCTGCGCGTCATCGTGTATGACACGAAGTACACGCTTAACGCTACTCACATCTATCTAATAGCGGATATTATGCAAAATTCTGCGTAGGAGGCACCAGTGCATACTGAGGGTCTACCGCGAAACGCGAAAATCGAAATTTCGTTATCTGCCTCTCTATCATTCTTGGATATTAGAGCGATAGAGAGGCAGATAACGAAAGTTCGATTTTCGCGTTTCGCGTTAGGCTTCTGTAAACAAACCGACTTGATGCATCAATGTCATACTGGACACTTATCAAAAAACCGTTTAAGGCATAGTATTTATAAGTTACTCTATGGTTTACAATATGTGCTAGTGCTGCTCTCTGGCGGCAGAACATTGCAATAATAGAGCCTATGAGCCTCATTCATAGGAATATATAATTCTGAATTTTTGCCTCACAATATTTCACATTTTCTAAAACATTTCTGAATTAATGTCACAGGTTAGAAGCAAAAGGTCGAGGTGATTGGCATTTTCACGTTCTTTTTATAGCCGTGTCATTTGGATAAAAATAGATTAAACTTTCCGCGAGCCGTGCCTTACTGTTGCTACCTTTTTACGCTATTCACTAAATATTCTGTCGCCATTGTGAGTTCACCAGCGGTAGCAGTATGGTTGCATTTTTATCACTTGTCACTGTGCCCCGTCACTTGTTAAAACGTGACAGGCGTGGTGACAAATGATAAAGAGCCGACTATCGTAGCCCTACAGCACAGCATGATCTCGAAATCTTCAAAAATGTATACGTAGGTAATCGTTTACCTGATGTTTACCTGAAATAAATAAGTAATAATCGTAATAGTAAGAGCTTAAGGCCCCGTAGATTCGTGTTCTCCCACACTCACTGAGCATAAGCGTTCGCGATATGGCTGTGTTAGGGTGACCAAATCTGATTTCGGGTTTTACGGGAAAAGTGCATTGAAAATACGGGATTCGAGGTTAAAATACGGGACAGGCCGTTTTTTTTAATCAATATATTTTTTTTATTACAAAAAAATGTCATAATCAATTAAATATCCTATACAAATGCTAAATTTCTTAATGACAGACTGTAGAAAATAATGTTAAAAGTTTAATTTTTTTTTTCATATTATCTGGAAAGGAAAATGTGAAATAATCAACTAAATAACCTATACAATAATTGTTGCTAATTGTTTTTGTTCAAGCTGTAGGTATCTTTTACTGAGGTGTGCCGATAAAGAGTATTCTATCTATCTAATTAATTACCCCTAAAACAATCATAAATCAACAAATTGTAATTACATATTTGAATAAAAAAAGATGAAAATATCAACTAAATAACATATACAACAAATTCTGACTTTCGAATGAAATACCCTTAAGGCGCAGGGTAGGGCAAGGCATTATCCATACAAACTTTATGCAAGTTTTATTCGTTAGTTTTGGCACTATAGTATTTAATTTCATTTTTTGCTTGTATATATTTGATATACGCAGAACTTGATGTAGAAATTTTTCTTTATTTAAAAAATAATACAAAAATAATACATCAAGCCCTAGCTAACAGAAAAATAAGCATATTTACCAAAAATAATAATTGTAGCGCAAACACAAACGAAGAAAAACGCGCACAAAGTTTGTATGGAAAGAGCTTGCCCTACCCTTCACCTTAAAACAATAATAAATATTAATAAACACAATGTTCACCGCTGTGTGCGAGAAATTAATATTGTTCCAATAGGTATTTTTATAATTGAATACCATTGAATCATTAAAGACAATGTACTGTCCAGTATTGGTATTGCCAAATTACGGGAAAATGAAAAATTCGTGCCTGAAATACGAGACAACCCGTAAAATACTGGACACGTATGTTCGTAAATTTTTTTTTGCGCGAAAGTCAAGAAATCAGGTTTCGAATCGATGAAGTCACTAGAGAAAGACCTTAAAATAGCTAATTAAATGTTTGGCAACCGTATTGTGATCTAAAAAAGCGCTGACTGAACCTACTGCACCTCAAGCTGGTTTGCTTGAAGCAACGCGCCCAGTACGCTTTGGGAACAGAAAACAGATGGGGATTATCACTGGTTCTGCGAGTCGAATTCTCAACGCCACTATAACGTGACCCCTAGAACTATCACAGCTACGCTTAATGGGAAAAAGCTTAAACTGGTTTTTCCTTGGCCTTCGACGATTTTGAGATAGGTGGGTAGGTGGAATTTCGGCTGACAAGGCAGCCCTGAACGTGACATTAACATTCTGCCCTTTAGTTACCGGGTGGAAGTTTGAGAGGTCATTCGCACTTTTTAATATAGGTTATACTTGGAAGTGGCCCGTAAAGTTGGCAAAGGCCATCAAAATGCTACCTGTAATTGTTACACATGTTTTTATTTTTCAATCTTTACTGCCTTTCTTTTTTTTGCGTTTTTGCCTCTCTCTCTCTCTCAGGTCGGGCCCTCATGTCCGAGGATTGTGGTTAGGTTCAGGGTTGCATCTGGAGCGGATGATCTGCCTCATCCGGTTTCTGTCCAAGGTGTCTTTGACGGCCGTGTAGAAAGCATACTGTTTCAACTTTTACCCGACTACATTTTTTCGTTTGGATAAACTTCCTTTTTGTCAATAACCGTGTCAATACAAAAAATAAACTAAAATATGTATTTTTAATTGACTCGTGTAGCCCAGCTGACATAAGGCATATTTTTATCGACTTGCAAAAAACAGGAGGTATATAGAACCTCCGTAATAAAGAAAGAAAGAAGCCCATCTTTGGGTTATAGTTTTTCCATCTTCTTATAATAGCTTACTCTCTCCCTCTATAGGAACTGAATGACATTTTGTCCTTCATCTTATCCCAATTATTTCATGTTAACAAAACACAACGCCATCTTTTGTCTACTGGCTAAAACATCTCCGCAAAACTGCGGTGAAACTACGTCATTTAGACCCACGGACCTAAAAAAACAAAAATGTCACCGTACCATAAGTCTCTTATCACATCGTAACATTCCTTAATTTGGAGGCTACACGGCCACTTTCCTCGTAAACCACATATGGCCGAACTTACCCCATAAGGGAGGAAAGTAGGTGGTAAATTGCGGCCACTGGACTCATGTAACGATGACATAGCAATAAAGAGAGCAGGTAATAGATGGAATGTTGGGGAATCTTCGATATTGGTTTAGGATGGTACTTTTAGGGCAAACTAATATGTTGGAGGTTATGATAAATGCTTGAATATTAGCGAAGCGAGATTTCTTCGTTTTATGCATCATACAGAGGTTTAGATTCGCGGCCTTTTTGTAGACATAGCCAAAGTTCTTTTGGATGGACTCATAATATACGACTCTTAGGGCCAGTTGCACCAAACTGTCTATCACCATTAAAGCATTCGTTAAATTTTATTGTATGAGAAGTTTCATAGTTAATCCGCCGCGGCGCGCCGGGTGACGTTGATCAGTCCGTCAAGTGGGGATGGTGCAACTGGTACTTATACATGGAAAAGTGATGTTTTCGTGTCGTTTTATGTCGTGAAACGTCTTAACGAATTTTGTCATGAGCCGTATTTTAAAATAAGCCCTTTGAAAAAAGAAAATGAGCCCTTTTGAAAAGACCCTCCTTATGTTACATTTCTTACTATATTTTTTTCCTCCTTTTGCGCTTATAAATACATTTTTCACTTTTATTAGTTGAGCTATAACCCGATTTTTTTCTAACCTCAAAAGTTCCTATGATATCTAATATTGCGGTACAATAATATGTAAACGACACTATAATTCAGTGCATAGTTACTCAGATTTAATTTTGGAGGACAAAAGTAACCACTACTTTTGAGAGACGCAATTAAACATTCAAAGGTATTTAACATTGATTGATTTGATTCATCTCACAAAGTTCCGAAGACAAATTGAAAGCGTACCGTAAATGATCGAGAAACGAAAGCTTTTATCGAGATTTACAAAGCAAATATAATAAATCACTCTTCAATTAATACGCCAATGGTTAGCGACGGATGAACTAAAACAAAAGGGTGATTTAGGTTAACGCGCTTCAGGGGTAGGAAACTGGATCGTGACCTGTCAATATTAACTTTTCCTTGGATCTAATCAACTCTTTAATGTAACTACGGAGACCTTAATTAAATAGATATAAAGATTATATTTAAACGTGCATGACAGGGATGTGTGATCTCACGCGATTTTGGTATTCGTGTTTAAGTTGTGCAAAGGCGTGGTGTAGTAATTATTATAACACTCCCTGCCGGAAAACGACGGCGGCGTAATATTAGTGACTTGTAAAATTTTGGCGTGTAAATTAAACCAAGTGAACTACTATTTTAACCACAAACTAGGCTAGGGTTAATGGTAAATTCTTATCACACACACTTTTTTATTTAGGTTAAAGGTCAAAGTTTTGCCGTTATCATTGTTACCAAATTCCAAAACGGAACAGGAAGCGCAATGTTGAATTGATAAATATAATCGTACGTAATTTATCACACTCTTCTCTCAGTGAAAAAGCATTTTTTATTCTATTAAAAACTGCAGCTTGGATTTTAGTAGAAAAATACTATGTAATTATATTTGAACTTAGGTACTTCCCGTTAGGAAAAAAACTAAGAACAGGACTTCATAAAGTTGTAAATAAGAACACGCACATTAAAAAAAATTGGTCAAATCATCACGCAACTATTTCAACTTCGCAGCGAAAAGAGACCAAATTTTGATGTGGAAGAATAACGTTGTTTAGTGTCAAAACCAAGATTAACTCAGGTCACGCGATGTAGATAAGGATCGACCTCAGTTTCGTACGAGATTTTTCACGATATCATTATTGGTGGGTGATCATCGTTTGGTAGGGGTGTGGTTAGGTTTATCAGTGACGTTACGAGTATGATAACGCGTTTAACGCAGAACGGTTATCGGAATTCTATTATGAATTTTGGCGAAAATGTCTGAGTACACGTAGCCATTAACGGTAGATAAAAGAGATGAGTGTATTTAAATAAGCTCGGTTGTGTATATCATTAAGTTAAATGTTAGAAGGTTTAGCACTTATGTAATATCTACTTTTAAAAGTAACAGGTAAAAGTAAGGGTAAGGGTTCGTCAATAGAGTTTCACCATCGACGTGAAAAAGGTTGTAAACCCCTGATAAACATACCAGTATCGCTAGCAGTGTCAAACTGACATATTCGCTAACGTATGCGTAACTTACTTTCTATACATCTCGCTCGCACTAATATGCGAGTACGAGAGAGATACATAGAAAGTAAGTTACGCACACGCTTATGAATATGTCATTGTCAAACTGATGGTAGCCCTAAAGAAATGCTGCTATTTTATTATTCGACTCACTCTCCCCAAAAGAAGTCACAGCTTCTCGTTTTATTCGAGCCTTTTCCGCACGCTTCCCTCGAGTTTCGAACTCTAGCTGTCTATTACTTCCTATCGGGCGCTAAGTGACAGGCGGCAATGCTGTGACATTAGTTATGGTGGAAACGTAGGTGACGGATGGAAAACTTACTGTACCACTGTTCATGGGAATTGATTGATTGATTGAATGTTTGAATTTCTTAAAGGAAAAAGGAAATTCATGTCTAAAGTTCGTGTCATTCAAGAAGACTCGTGCCTTGACACGTAATGTCATGTTATTAAAGGTTAGATTTGACAAATCTGCGCGTCATCGTGGATGACACGAACTATACACGATTCCTGTAGGGCTAAGATGGTCGGCTCTTTATCATTTATCACCATACCTGTCACGTTCTAACAAGTATGTAAGCGCGAATGTGACGGGCATAGTAACAAGTGATAAAAATGGAGCCATGATGCCACCGCTGAGTTGCTTTGCGCGAAACTGGCTTATCTCTGAAGTGATAGACTCCGATGCTATATGATAATATACATTGTTTTATAATCTACATGCTGACGAGCGGATAGGTAAAACTGAGAGCGAAGGAGGCTCGTGAAAAATTGATGAGGGCTACAGAGTCTAAATAACGATACTTATTGGAAATCTAACACTAGAAAAAGTCAAAGTCATGTTTACCAGATTAATGAATTGAGTTTTGCAGAACTGTTACGGTCTTTTACTTCCCAAAAATATAGGCGGCGATGCGTGCATTTTGTATTCATACAGTCGCATTGGATAATATCGAAGTGGCCAAGGTGCTAAAAATATCTGAACAAGCGCTTTAACGACCAGATAATAGAGGCTTTGTTCAGATATTTGTGAACACCATTGCCGCTCCAATATATCTGTTGGACTACACATTAATTAAGTAAGGTGGGAATGAATCTGCTGACATCAGGTGGAAAGACTTCGTGGGAATTTAAATATGGCTTCTTAGTAGAGGCAAAGGATGAATGGTTGTGTTGTCGGATACTGATACTTGAAAAAGGAAAATATTATTAACTGATTCATAATTGCGCCCTCTCTCTTATCAATATAATACTAATACTCGTATTAATCTAATAAATACTCCGGTGAAAATCGGTCCAGTACGGTCATATGCTCATTTTCTGGTCACTAAGTGTCTGAGCGATTTCCACAGGTAATGATATATTTTTTATCCTCGGAATTTTGAACTTTTCAATTTGATGTTACCGGTATATTACCGATCTGTCCTGTGGTTAATTAAATGTGTTCTCAATGAATTCCCTTCAGTGAAATCGACAAAAGCCAGAGATATCTCCATCTAACACTGTGCCCTTGACAATAGCTATTGATTTTGAGCGCCGAATTTAGTTACGGATATACCTTGCCTGTATTACAAATACACGATGTGTTTTTATTTTATTTTGTAACGGATTTACACATTCCACTTATGGATGGTATACATCTCACTGTATACATATCTCTCGATCAACTTTTACGTGAAATCGGTGCAATTATATATCATTAACTACACCTAAATATTTTTACACCCATAATAAAAAATCTCAATCATAATAAACTTTTTTTATAATATAGGCAAACAAGCAGACGGATCACCTGATAGTAAGCTATTACCGCAGCCCATGGACACCTGCAACACCAGAGGGGTTGTAAGTGCGTTGCCGGCTCTTTTCTTGAAGGTCGTATCGGTCCGGAAATACCGCAGGCGACAGTTCATTCCGCAGTTTAGCTGTGCGGGGCAGAAAGTTCCTGGAGAAACGCTCAGTTGAGGACTGATCTAACTTAATCCGAACAATCCCTCGAAGCACTCCTTGGTATACATGCGATATAAAATGAGAGCGAGGCCACATCTCTACGCAGAGCCAAGGAATCAAGCCTATCCGAAATACGCTGGCAGTCGACAAATCGAGTCGCTCTTCGTTGAATGCGGTCCAGAGGGAGAAGCTAGTTTGGGTAATATTTCTTCAAGATATCGAAAATTTCTATAGTAACTGGGTTGCTGGGTTGGTAACAGTTATGCAGTTTTAAAGCACTCTAGGCTAGGAGAATGGTAGGGTACGGGGCATAGCTGAAGCAGAGTGGGCTATTTTTTATTTCTACGCTATCTCTTGGAAAAAAGCTATCCGTATAGAACTAATTTTCTTAAATGTTATTTTTCTCGTAGCATCTCGGTTATGCCACTAGCTGACCAATAAATGCCACTAGCAGACCAATAAATGCCACTATCAGACCAATAAATATCTACGTACTGTTAAGGCTCTTACTACTCTGTATAATGATAGGAAAAATGCCATATGGGTATAAGCTGACAGCACTCCGCGCCACAATAGTTTTCGAGGAGCACTCAGCGACGGGGCAAAGCTGCAAGGTCTGCACTCTACTCGAGTGGGGTATTTTTATTTCGACGCTGTTGGAAAATAACGATCAGTTTGGTACCAAAGTTTTGAGTTAAAGTATCAAACTATTTGCAGAAAATGTTACGTAACGGAAGGCTAATCTCGTATAATATATTAGCCCCGATATATAAGTTCTCATCTAGTCAGATAACTTTCTAAGTTACTCTCATATGTAGGTATGGAAAAGGAAGATAATTCAAAAATACATTTGGCGTTGAAACTCTAGGTCCATGGGGTCCCAGCGCGCACAAGTTTTTTGGAGAAATCGCGAAACGTCTGGTTGACGTAACTGGTGACCGAAGAGCTGGCGGCTTCCTCGCACAACATATCAGTATTGCGATACAACGAGGAAATGCCGCCAGCATCCTTGGTACAATGCCTCAAGGGCCTATTTTAGATTAAGCTAGTTATAGTAATCATCTGTATATATCCATTATGTATATTGTTATTGTCAATAAATAGGTTTTTAATTCAAAACCTACATGATTCTACAATCTACACGAAGAAAATTTTAACACAATAAGTAAATCATACTTTGTACGAAGATTTGTCGATTTACTTTTTGAAATTATTTGTTTTATAAAAAGGGTCATTATTAGGGAAAAAGGTACGATAGCGGGGCCAGAGATATACTGACAGTTCTGAGTCAAATCTGTAAACGCAGTGCAGAAGTGCAGAAGAAGAGCAAAATTAACAAGACATGAATGTTTTTTTTTTTTTCAATCACGATATGTAGCAAGCCAGTACTTACATTGATCATGTTCTTGGCGCGCTCTATGGCCTTGGTGTCCTCCTTCTCGGGGCTGAGCCGGCACACCCTGGCACGCCAGTCGTTGGCACCCGCCGCTTGCAGAGCGGCGAGCCTGCAAGAAAACACAATCGGTATTACTTCCATGTCTACTAAATGTCAAAAAGGAGTACCTACTTAGGGCGGCACGTATTGCAACCTTATGAGGTACAGCACATTATAGTCCAGAGAATATGGAAATTCCTAGATTAAATGGGATTTGATGAACTTTAAGGGGCTCCCACAATATATCACTGATCGATGTGGCACTCAAAAAGGCCCGTAATTCAATAATAATAAATAAGTATTACTTCCATGCACCTGTGAATTTTAGTATCATTACTAACATGTTAATTAATCCTTTATCTTGCTACAGACATGACCACTCAATGACAAAAAAGGAGTACCTACTTAGGACAGCACGTATTGCAACCTTATGAGGTACAGCACATTATAGTCCAGAGAATATGGAAATTCCTAGATTAAACGGGCTTTATATGAACATTAAAGGACTGCCACAATAGATCACTGATCGATGTGGCACTCAATAAGGCCCATAATTCAATAATAATAAAATGGAGTACCTACTTAGGGCGCCCGTATTGCAACCTTATGAGGTGCAACACATTAGAGTCCAGAGAATATGGAAACGGGCTTTGAAAAACTTTAAAGGGTTGCCACAATAGATCACTGATGGATGTGGCACTCAAAAAGGCCCATAATTCAATAATAATAAATAAGTATTTTTTCCATGCACCTGTGAATTTTAGTATCATTACTAACATGTTATTTAATCCTTTATCTTCCTACAGACAACAAAAGGTCTCTCAAACTGAACTTTACCCGACTGGGTCTTATCAGCTCATTAGTAATCACTTTTCTTAATTATTTCAAAGGTTAACAAACGTAATCTACATACCATCGTCTCGACTAAAATTCAGTTAAGGGTTGAGAGAGACTTGTTGTTCGTATACTTGTAACAATAAAGTTTTCTTATCAATGTATCTATAGTTCGTGCCGTCCACGGTGACGCGCAGATTTTTAAACTTTAATCTTTAATAACATGAAAATATGAGTTAAGGCTTATATTTATAAAGGCGTGTCGTCGCGAACGACCCGATCTATAACAAGGTTTAAATAGGATATTTTTACTATAGAATAAAGCTTTAGTGATTCGTAAAAGCTTTAATTAAGGGACGTGTATTTCAAGTTGGGTTTTACCCGATAACCATGTGGGTGGAATGAATCATGAAACAAATGGTTTTGTTTTGTTGATTGTAAATTATTTCCGCTCTTTATACTAAAATTAACACGAGCATAATGCTGATGGTTTATTAAACAGACTTGTACTAAATAAACAAGGTGAGGATTTTAGTTACGGAGACAACATTTTCAAAGTTTTTCTGCTTTATGAGATACTTACTATTTAGGGTCCTAAGCCCAAAAATATTTTGAAAATGGAAATTGCATTCAATTTGCATTTAAGATTTCTTGGCTTAACAAGGAAGTTCTATCATTTACGCATACAGAAATCTTGCCAAAGTAGTAATCGAAATGCCATTTTTATAGGGTTCCGAAGTCAACTAGAAACCCTTATAGTTCCGCCATGTCCGTCCGCGGCTTTGGTCTGTGATCGTTAGTTCTAGAAAACTGCAATTTGGCATGGATACATAAATTATGCATGGCAATAGAACGATAAAATAAAAACTACAAAAATATTTTTAGGGTACCTACCTCCCACACAAAATGTTCTTTTTACATTTTCTTTTGTCGCGTTAACCCAATGGTGTGGGCTATCGTTGGATAGGTCTTTCAGAATACGAGTCTCCATCAACGTTTTTTAATAAAGTGAATAGTCCCCCCCCCCCCTCTAACTTTTGAATCATAGGTCCATAAAATATGAAAAAATACGTATTTCAAAAGCTTAATATAATAAATACTTTCGTTTTCGTTTCGTTTTTGAGTTATTGCACAAAATCTATTCTGACACAATTGTAACTACGGAACCCTACATTAAGCCTAGTTCGACATGCTCTTTGCCGATTTTTCTTAGCCTATTATAGCATCAAACTGCATGTCAAAGGTTTCGTCTCATAATACACTATCTATATCTATTACCTACTCTATCGGAGGGTAGTCAAACCGCAGATACGGATGGAAGCTTTCATTCTTCAAGCCAACAAATTTATACGAGTTTTTAAACCAATGAAAACAATATTTGCGGCTCTTTGTGATGTTTACTGCGGTAGGCTATTATTCTAAAAAGTTTGCCGACCCCTGAGGCCTATTCTCGAACCATATTAGGCTAATATTATTCGTGTGTTGTCATGGAAACCCATACGTTTTGACAATTTGTAGACTAGTAATTATGGAAGGTAGAGGCAAGGAACAGAAACACCTTAGGGAGAATTGGTGCAAAAGTGTCCAGCTGTCAGCTATAAATAATAGTTCCAAATCTCTCCAGAGTAGCCCTAGAGTAGCTAAGAACCTAGGCGTTATTGACGGAGTAAAGTGCGCTGACTATGATTAGATTTTTTTCTCAAGTATTCTAGGTATTGTAGCGCCACCTATTTATGTTTTTTTGTCAGACACTTTTTGGTATATGGAGATTTTGTTCCTTGCCTCTCTCTACCTTTCATACTAGTAATATTAGTCTAATACCGTTCGAGAAATGGGCCCCTCTACAGAAATTGTTGAGTACGGAGTATAATATAAGGTACTCTAAAGTATAATACGAGTAGGTATGTTATCATTATGAGTTATGACCAAGGTATTAAATAACTAGTGCGAATGACCTTATAGGAAGATACGGTATTGTGAGAACAGTAAGGAAACGACTGCGATAATTAATGCATCGGTTGCCGTGCGACGGAGGAACATGTACATTTACCTGTTTGGTTACAGTTGCATATCTACAATACCGGCTACTAATATATCATCCTTGTGTTTTATTATATGACCATGTATAAAGTAAACCATTTAGGTTATTTTGTAGATTGCATATTTTACTAGTAATTTTATACAAATATATTATGAATACTACAATTAAATATTGTAAATAACAATAGGAGACAGCATATTATTAAAAAACTCTAATAAAAAATGAGGTTGACTATATATTATATAAAAAAACCGCTATGAATAAACTATTACATGAGACAATTTTTTCTCATTGAACGCACAAGGGACTACGATCAGAATACCAAAAGTAGCGAGGTGGAAATCACTTACAAATATGAAAAAAGGTTCTACCGTACATGGAGGTGATATTATTGGCCGGTACTGTAGTTAGGGCCTGTTTCACAATGTCCAAGTAAAGTATTGGATAACTAATTAACATATAAATTAACTGCCAGATAAAACCTCCTCCAAAACTTTGCACTTTATCTTTAAGTGTTAGTTTAAGTAAATAAATAATAAATAAATAAATATTATAGGACATTATTACACAAATAGACTAAGTCCCACAGTAAGCTCAATAAGGCTTGTGTTGAGGGTACTTAGACAACGATATATATAATATATAAATATTTATAAATACTTAAATACATAGAAAACACCCATGACTCAGGAACAAATATCCATGCTCATCACACGAATAAATGCCCTTACCAGGATTTGAACCCGGGACCATCAGCTTCGTAGGCAGGGTAACTACCCACTAGGCCAAACCGGTCGTCGACGTAAAGCTTATTTGAAGAATGTAAAACGCGAACGATGACTTTATTCGTCAGATACTTTTACTTGGACATCTGAAACAGACCCTTAGACTAATTGATTACAAAGAAGCGTTTTATTACCATCTGAAATGATAGATTTTAGTGGTACGATCTATTTAACTAAAAAAATTGTTACACTAATTTTATTCATTAGTAATAGTAAAATAGTATATAGGTAGGTAGTTGTTATAATCATCAACAAAGTTCAGACATACAGTGTGCGAGTAGAAATCCTTTGACTCGTAATTTTATTATCAAGCTAGAGTGCCGAAAGAGGAAGATTGCTTAATGTTTTTCGAAGCACACGTTGTATTAGTCTCAAAGAAATACATTTCTACTAGTGGCATCAGTTTCTTTTCTATTGTGAGAGGGACATCATAATAATGTGCGCTTTTTTATGCAAATACACCCGAGTGGGTATGATTATTGAATTTATTATGCATTCTAACTCCATACTTTGCTTGGTTTCTAGTTTAAAAAGAAAGAAATTAAGTAGATACTGTCAACTTTGCTTTCAAAAGCATTTAACCCTTTATAAGGCACACTTAGTTATACGGCAAAAATGACCACTCTGTCATGATGAGACTTGAATAGCGTATTATTTTTAATCTGAACTGTTAAAGGGTTAAAATATAATGCATATATTTACCTTTCGGCGATAGTGCCTCCTCGGTGCGGCATCTCGGCGTGCGTGGCGCTCCGCTGCACGCCGCCGCCGAGCCTGCAAACAAACAACAATAACAATAAGAACTATTGTTTACACATAACAATGATTCCTATACAAATAGGAACATTCCACGGGATTGACTCTTGCAAACGCCCCTATTAGCGATCTTTCTGCGTTATTAATCGATGAAACTATTTAGTAAGTATTTTTCGATATAGGAAAATTCTATACTAAGTTCTTCATACAATTCGCGATTGTACGAGACCTAGGATACTCTGCCGCTGTATGCTCATATACCAGTATTATCCGTCTAAAATTCACTAAAAATGAATTCAGTAGGCGCTCGATGTTCCGGCACTCGCCAATCCGTCAATTAGCAACACAGGTAACCCGCTCTATAAACCGGCAGTTTACATAGCCGAACGCCGGATTACAGAGCGGTTGCATTTGTTCGTGTAATTTCGCTCTCCCTCGGCGCCGGCGTATACAAATCCAATAATCCGGTGGTTCTAACAATCCGGCATAGAGGGAAAATTTCAGGTGCCGGATTACCGCGCGCCTAGTGTACTGTATGTTCATCAGTTTATCGGGTATATTCTTATATTGAAGCTGAACTAAAAATATTCTGAACTCAAGTCTTGTAGCTTTTCAACTGCCATTGTAGAAGAACAATAAAGTGCGATATGTAAATAATATCCACTTGAAATTCTGTTTCACAAAATCACACGGAAAATATATTAAAAATTAAACAGAGTTTCGGAATTATTTGTTCCATAGGATGACTGGGAAGTATCCTAGTTTATAAATGCGAATTATTAGATAACACGTAAGTAGTGATTATTTCTATCCTCAAACCCACACTTGAATGTACTTTATTGGTAGTGCCAAGGTACGCTTTAATTCTCAACAAAATACTCAAGTAAATAATAAAGCACTGAACACAACGTACTGAAATAATGAGGTTACTACAAAATTTGCAGGAAAATCACATACTTTTCTGTGTTACTACATTTAAACAACAATACAATTACCTCAAATGCTCAAATTTTTCTTTCAAAGATTTAAAATTATAAAGTCTATCCTCCATAGATCTCACTGATATCATGACCTCCATTTTGACCACAAAATAAACAAATCTAAAACACTACACTTGTAAACACTTCAAACATTTGATTTTAATTGTAAACCAATAAAATAGGGAATAGAAGTCGTCTGTGTCGTCCGGCGACTGTATTGACAATGACAGAATGACAGATAGTGACAAGTACATTTAGAATGCGTTCGGTTCTGATAACGCTTGTGCTAGTAAAGAGGACGGATTATTATCCTGTTGGGACAACAATAGGTAAATAATGTTTGTTATTGTACTTATTGTGGTGACTGAGGCATAGCTGTAGGAATAGATATGTTGGTAATAAATAAATAAATAAGGGACACAGGCACAGATAGTGTTGGTAGGAACTCGAGTCTTTTGAGTTTAAATTGAAGAACTCGACTTGTTTTTACGAGGCTCAAAGGTTAAAAAACTTTTGAGTTATTTAAGTCCCGAGTCGAGTCCGTTATTGAGTCTTTTTTAAGAGCAATTTAAAAGGACTCGAGTCTCCGAAGTCTTTAAACTTATGTTATGTACATCCATGAGTTTTACATAAACACAAATCATTTCGAACTTATTTGTAAAAAAAAATACAAGTTCTCCGAAAAGGACTCAAGTCTCTACAAAAGACTCGGACTCTAATAAGTTGAAAAGAACTCGAGTTTCGTCTTAATTATAAGTCTGAAAAACTGAGTCAAGTCTTAAAGCAGAGGACTCAAAGAACTTGAGTCTTAACCAAGACTAGGCACAGATCAACCTAGCCAAAAACTAAGCAAAGCTTGTACTCGTACTATGGGTACTAGGCGATGACATACACATACTTATATAGATAAATAGATATTAAATAGAAGCCATCCATGACTCAGGAACAAATATCTGTCTTGATCCCACAAATAAATGCCCTTATGGTGATTAGAACCCAGGACGATCGGCTTCATAGGCAGGGTCACTACTCACTAGGCCAGACGGTCGTCGATCGATAATTATATAATGTAATACATGTATAGCCTGTCCGATATGTAAGATCAAATTCGCCATACATTTACTATGGCGTACTTGATCTTAAGAAAACGGACAGACTATAACAAATAGACCTAGATTCCGTCTAAGCTAACATTGCACCGATTTGTACGGAACAAAGTAAGGTAGTGTCATTATAAACGTCATACTTACATAGAAGATGCCCTGCAGAGTTAGCTAGGTCCGAATCTATTTTCTTTGACTGTGAAATGTAAAATTGAATGGCCTATTTTATGCATTTAATATCTGGGAGACCGAGCAATGCTCGGAAAACATAAAAACTAAAAATGCGCATTTTCCCAGCGATAAGACCTAAATCTTTTTTTCGCTCCCGAAAATCCCCATATAGCAAATTTCATCGAAAACGTTAGAGCCGTTTCCGAGATCCCCGAAATATATAAATATACAAGAATTGCTCGTTTAAAGGAATTAAGGTATAAGATAATGATTTTTACCATACGAATATACAAATAACAAATGCGTTTGCTAAATTCACATGGTTCCCTCGAGAACGGTTAAGAAATAGTCGCTAACCAAAGGATTTTAGAATTTCACTCTAAAAATATACCACGTGGTTTACTGTGTAATATAAATAACAATACTTTAATTACTTAATTAGACATTCGTTATAATTTGAATATATAAATGTAGGTAAGTATCATGTGTAAAAAAAAAGATCTTATCACTAATGAGCGATATTTTTCAGACCACCTTACAGGTAAGTATAATGAAATTAATGAATTATTTAATCACGGAGACTAGTTATATACATTCTCCAAGTCGATATTTTAAAGCGTACCGGGTATTAAAATTTAATTTAGGTACGTTGTGTATAATAAGAGCATCGAACCAATTAACAATGTATTATATTTTACAACATAGATAAGTAAAATGATACTTTAAAACACAAAAACCTAAATAACTAAGACCTACTTAATAATTAAGACGTAATGAAACTTAATTTTATCTACAAGTAATATAACTAAAACTCTAAAAGATATTTATATTAATATTTTATTTGGAAAGAAAATTTAATTAAGTTTTGCAGTACTACATGATGAGTCCTTTTCATATTTTCAAATATCAATATTCTTGCTTTCAAATTTGAAATAATATTATTACTCATTCCTCAAAAATCTTAATGCCTTAAGATTAATTAATTATTTTGTAGAGAATGCCTTAAGGCATTAAGTCCGCCATTTGTACCTTCATGTATTGTGCAATAAAGATTAAATAAATAATAAAAATACCTTAAATGCAGTCTCTTAAGGAAGTACTATCTTCAAAACGAGTAATACGAACCGTAGACCGACAACAAAGAATCCGCAGGCTTTCAACAATTTCAGTGAAGGCTGTAAGCGAGCGCGCCTGGTGGAGGCCGCGACGCGACTGTAGGGCGGGCGGGCGGCGTACTAGCAGTCGCGAGTCACGTTCGAGTTGGGGGTGAGATCCCAGGTATATTTACAGTGTAGACACGCCACCTATTTTACGGTTTTTTTGTATTTTTTAAGATGGAAGAATAGCTTTTCGAATCTAACGAAATAACGGTCATTTTTCTATGAAATTCCATTTCGGGAGAAAACGGTTTCCTCTAACTAAATCTTAAGAAATCAATTAGATTTTTATGTCGATCGCTTTTTTTTTTTTTGCAAGTTGAAAAAAAGGAAGACCTATAAACCTACTTTTTTATTGTGTCAATAACATACTAAAAAATCATGGAGAATGGAAAATATTTAGAAGTGGAAAAACGTTTTTTATTTTTGTATGGACGATGTGGTTCCTTCTTAGCTGCTGTTAGATTAACTTGGAGCTTATTGGGCAGTGATTATAGGTATATTTTGGATTTCAATTTCAATCAATACAAACAAGTCGTCTGACATTGTTTCTGAAACGCTTTATAATTATAACTGAAATGATTCCTTGATATTTCGTTTAAGATAAGATTCCTTTATTGTCAAAACTGTGTACATTTAGATGTTGTGAGTAAAAGTCCAAAGTAAGGACGCTATGCACGGAGAATTTCGCACATTGACTCGCCTGTATTTCTATTGCCGATATCGCCGGCAGTCAATGCCAGCGATATCGTGCGAGCGGGAAAGCAATATAATTATGCGCGTGCGATAGATAGGAAATAGCCGGTCAATGTAAAAAATTCCTCGTTAGTACTTAGCGTAGTAACTCCTTAATAGTGGACTGGATTTCTTGGCAAATGACACTTCAAGCGAAAAAAGAAAAAAAGTTGAAAACGAAAAACTACATGTCTAACTTTCGCTCCTTGCGGAAACTCTTAGGAAAAAGTGACAGTGAAAACCTGTAGTACGGTCTGAATGCACCACACAATGTACATGCGAAAAAGCCACCTTGCAGCCAAACGCAGCTTTTACCGGCTTCACTGTTTACACCGCGCAACCTCGCATTTGTTTATCGCTTGTTTTTCGAATTTCAACTTTAACCCTTGACAAACATGGTTTGTTTTGGACTGGAGTCAGATAGGAGGTTTCAAAAGTAAACTGGATGCAATTAATCGTAATCCGACCCGACGTATTATGTTTCGGTAGTAAGTTTTATTAGGTATACAGCTCGCATTACGGGATATAATTGTCAGGAAGTGCTGGAATTAAAACAGAGCACCACTTAGACAGCACCATAGTTTAAATGTAAAATGGGATATTATACGAAACGGCAACTAAACGTAATAATTTCGACAAGGCAACTCTTTAAAAAATCGAACTACCTCTGACAAGTACAGTACCTATAAATATTATATGATCTGGTCACGAGCCCCTTGCATATTCGAGTCTGCACTCCAAGAACGAAGGCGAGGGGTTCGGGTACCTAATAGGGTTCGCCTATGATTTCTCGGACCTTGGGTGCACTGTGTACTGTATATCTGTACACTCTTCTCTTGGACTCTGGTCTCGAAGGAGAAAGCTTAAATCAAACACCTTGCTTAGATATAAACAAGAAGATTATGTTTAATCTGGCTGAACTATTACCCACACAAATCACTCTCGAAATGGAAAACAAAATTAATACCTTCTAAAAGATCCCCTTCCCTAAATTAACATATAGTTTCAAGACATTCCGTGATATCAAACACAATCAATCAGTTACAGACTTTAATCCGCTTCACTCCAAACTAGACATTTAAACCATCAAACTCGCAATAAGGGTTGCTAAGCAAACCATCAAACTCGCAATAAGGGAGAATGCTTAACTAACGCTTTCCAAACACAGCTAACAAGGCAAGTTGAGTACACTCGGACTGCGTTGGGGGTAAACAAAGGGTCTGAAAACCAAACAAATTCGAATGACTGTACACGGTGACGCGGATTTTTGTTAGTAAAAATGTGGAGAGATAATATAATATTCAGTGGCAAGACTGGCAAGGTGTACGTAGAAATTCATTCCTGTCTGCTTGTCTCTTTTGAAAGTCGACCGCCTTATCCATAAAATTAGTGACCCACCCGCCTTATCCATAAAATTGTGCGAAGCCGGCACAAAAAACTTAACAAATTATACACACGTTCCTCAAAAATCACTCTATTGTTAGGTGAAAACCACATGAAAGTCCGTGTAGTAGTTTTTGAGTTATTCGCGAACATATAGATATACAAACAGAAAAACGCGGGGGGGGTACATTGTTTAAGTAAAGAATTCAGAGGACCTACTGCGAACATCAAAAATCGAAATTACGTTATATACCTCGACGCAGGTTACGATTGTGGACATTAGTTATCCACTACCACGACCAGTGTAACATGCGTCGAAACGTCGGAAATAAAGATAAAAATAAATTTGCGATAGACCCTATACAAAATAATATGTGTTCAAGAGAGAGGTGGGCCACCTGGCCTGAAAATAGCTATGTATCTTTGGCAAAACTCACAAAGGATGCAACGAGAATCAAGCTGCTAATGACCAAAAACATGCAGGCGTAATTACTCGCTCGTTTATATTAGGTTTGGTGGAATGAGTTCTGCATTTGGGAGTAATTGAGATAATAAAGTTTATTAAAGTAATGCTGAATAAAGCAATAGCTAAATAGAATATTTGTTGATATCGTTTCAAATGTTCAGTAGATGTTATTTTTTAATAAAACACTTACGCGCACATTACCATTAAATATAATCTTATTTCAAAAACATTATCTATACATACATTATAGTAAATGTGTGAGTTATTCTAAGAAATACGGTTTTTAATATCTCTGATTTTAGTAAATTTTGATGAAATTCTGAGATAAAGTCCAGAGTTTCAAACTTGCCCAAAAGTGACAGTTCCAGTTCATTAATTATGCTGCCACGGCAACTAAGCCTTAAAATAACATGCTCGTTTGTATAATTAGCATCAGAAGTAGATAAGCTGATGATAAGTTCAAAATTACCAGTAGGGCTAAGACGGTCGGCTCTTTATCATGTGTCAACAAGTATGTAAGCGCGAAAGTGACGGGCATAGTGACAAGTGATAAAAATGGAACCATGCTGCTACCGCTGAACACAGCATTTTCCCCGCTTAGCAACTTCTGCTATAGACAGTATCTGCTCTTTCGCCAGAATTTTTACCCCGTGTTGTAATTCCAAAAAGGCATCTCATCTCCTAGTTTACACATGAACGGTTAGTAGATACAGTTCGCTGGCATTGTCGGCAAACAAAGGGCGTCGGGCTCGAACGCCCGCCAAGCGTCGGGACTGACTGTACAATACATGCGCGGTGTTGGCGCGATATTAAAAATAACAATAGGATATTAAAAAAAAGTGTAGGTTTGTAGTGTTATGCAAAATATTTAATATACAATATTAAATAAACGCTGTACGTTTTATGTATTTTTCTCGGACTTTGGAATCAAATACGCATCTATTTTATTACAATCATAAAGGATATGTCTATCTAAACTAAGGGAAATATTTGCATAGGTCGGACCCAATTTACAAATACCATAGATCTCGCTCTTAAGAATAACAGTAGACGTTGCTGTAAAATGAAGAGGGTCTACACAATTTTACGGCATTAGGTAGCCAAGCAGATTTTCGATTCTTATCATGTGGAATGACTGGAAGAGAAAAGAAAATCCAAACGAAATAAAAAATAATTCTATAAATATGAAAACTCGCTTGTACCTATAGTCCACACAAACGCTTAAAGTAATTTCCCCTTTGCAGATAAAATCAAACAAATACTCGAATCAATTAAACAATGTTTACCTACACAAAGCTTTGCAAAAACAAGGCTAAAAACGAAACCGCAGTAAGTAAGTAAAACCAACCGACGACGTACAAAACGCAGCGAATGCAGAAAACGAAGTAATAAAATATTCCTGACGAGCTTTCAAATAAGCAGAGTGCGCACAAATTATCAATAAACGATCGCAGGCACATTAATTCAATATTTATTTCTCTTTGAAGTATTTCCCATTCAACCATAAATAAAAGACTCGAGACCTAAAATGCGTTTTCATATGTCATTCCATTATCGACTATTAGAATTCCTGTTAAACATTATCGACATGATTTTTAGAGTGAATTTGAAATGGAAATGCGAAATTTGCATTTTTATGCAAATTTTGGTAAGAGGTACTAGAAGCACTTGCTAGTGCGGTGCAGAGTTTTAGTGATCCTATCAGACCATACCGCAGTCGAGTATTGCAACCTGTGCATATATTTTCAACGCTTACCGAATGCAGGCGAATCGAAACCTCATGCAAACCAGTTTAACGTCCACCTTGAGATGCTTATCAACTACATGTAACTGAAAAGCGCAATTATACTGGCTCGTCTCAGCTGTGGCAAGGTAAGCGATTTTAATCACCCTTGTACGCACACTAGCCCAACCTCGTATTTCCCTTCGAAAATAGCTGAATTTCCACGGACGCACACATGCAAAGCGCAGGACGTCGCCCGTCTGGCGCGATACCTAGAGGCTAGCTAATGTGCTTAATGAATAGTGTCCAGTTGGGTAACTTTAATCAGCGGACTTTAACAATAATGAGGGTCGGTGAACTCTCTTTCATATGTCTAACCAAGTGGGGATAAAAATACTAATAATACTCAAACTAATATTCTTAAAATACTATGGAATTCTATAAATTTATATGACTTGGATGGTGTCAACAATTTACTCCATTAGATATTTATGTGATTTTCGACATTAGGAAATGTAAGTCTTGGCGTATTCGGGTTCCATTCTGAAAATTAATCAACTTTACTAGAATTTTGTACTTCTTGTCATATGTCCGTTTTCCGAAGTTTGTTTTTCTACATCATAAGATCGTACCCAAACCCAAAAGCAAAAGCTATTTCTCCGGTTAACAATATTAAGTGTCTTATCGTAAATTATCACTATCCAACTATCTTTTCCTGTAATTTAATTTTTATCATCAAATGGTTTGCCAAGGAATGCAGAATTTTCTGTACCTAAGTAGATGCTACGCTTGGTGCTCATAATTATTATCCTTTTCAAAATAATACGAGACGGTCGATATGCCGTAGTTAAAATTGAATAGGTCTTCTCAAAATATGCATATGAAGTGAATTCACATTACACAAACTATAGACCCCACCAAGTCCCGAAATCGAATTAGGGTAATTAATATGCAGCAGGTCTCATCTGCGTTGTGACTCAGGTGTAGTAAATTGAGTTAGTTAAAATGATGTTGAACTAACTCTCGGAAATAAGAAAATGTTGGTTAAAGCTTCATGCTAGGAGTTTAGGTAGTTAGTGAAGTCTGCTTAAATAATGGATAGAAATGCTTGTGTACTTGCTTTCCGCTATAAACTACGCTTGAAGTTAACTCTATTGAATAGTGAAATAAATAATATAATATCAATATCGGTAAATATATTTAATATGTCTCGTGTAGCTAAGAAAAATAAAAGAACGTCGAAATAGAAGATTCCTGGTCGGAAGATTTTACTTATAAAAATCTCCTTCACATTTCAATGAATCATCGTCTAGAGCGTGACGTCCCGAAAGGTTCCAATATCGCTTTGCCGCCGGAAAAGCCTAGAGTTTGTTCGTGTTTTATGCTCCAATGGAAACTTTGCGGTTGTAGAACTGTGTATTATTCGAAAATACCGTATTTTAAATTAATCTAAACATTGCTTTTACGAGCTCTCCAACAGTTTTCAATTAATGTTCATCGAATCCTTTATCGTCCATGTCCGGACAGTCGTAAATCTAACAACGTTCCGACCAGTTTCGATATCAGCCGTCCGCCGGAAAAGCCTGGATTTGGCCGTATTTCAGGCTCCAACATAGACATAGTTGTTGTAAAGCTATGTATTCGTAAATACTGTATTTCAAATTAATCTGAACAGTCCTCCTCCTCATAGCTCCTCTCAGTTCACAATGAATCCTTCATCGTCTGATGTCCGGACAGTCGTATATTGAACGCGGAACGTTCCGCCCAGTTTTGATATCGGCCTACGCCGGAAAATCCTCGAGTGTGCCCATATTTCAGGCTACAACTTGGACGCAACGGTTTTAGAGCCACGTAAATACTGTATTTTGAAATATCGGTTACGAAGTTCCTGTATTTATGGCGCCTATATTGCGCCACGTAAGTCACAGTAACAACTACACAACTGAGAAGAGTGTCAAAAGCGATAAAATGATTATCGGTTTAGGGTCGGCAACGCACATGTAACTCCTCTGGTGTTGCAGGCGTACATAGGCTACGGAGACTGCTTACCATCAGGCGGGCCGTAAGCTTGTTTGCCACCGACGTAGTATGAAATGGCTATTTTGCTTTAACAAACCTGATCTTTGACAGATAATAATAATATACCAGTGCGTAATCATTAATAAATTCCCGCCATACATAGACATAGGTATATTTGTTCGCCAGACTTATCAGCCAGATACGTATATCCCAAATACAGAGTATTTCCGAATTTCTCACTCCCAAACAGTAACTCAACGTGAAGTTATTCGCCTGCATGCGAGCCGTAGATTTACTGGCCTCTGCGCCACTGAACGATAAAGGTTTTGATGAATATGAAAGTGGATGAATGCAGAGGAAGTTTGCGGTTAGCTTTGCTGACGTTGACAGAATATGACAAAGAGTTATTGGAGTATAAATCAATTCCACAGACTTTTGAAGTCGATTAAAGACTGCGATTACTTCCAGATCCCGAAATGGATCACACACCTTTGTTACCGTAAGAATAAGGTATGTTGTTTGTTTATGTTTGCAACCTACAGACTGACTTAAATGAACTAATGCTTGTGTCAGTGACAATGACAGCGATGTTTGTTAAGTACAGACGCTGTTGAATTAAAATGAATTGTGTAACTATAGGGTGAGCTAGAACAGAGTCACTTGAAGCTGGAACATGTGTGAACTCATATATGTAAAATGTTTTTCTAAAATAATACAATAAACTCAGTGTTAACATAAAAAAAATCACTAACAGAAGCATAGGTTCATTTTAGAACATCTGTAGTTACGTTCGGTTACAAGTATAAACAAACATCGTTGTCTACATTATGACATATTTTTCCAACTTGGATGTCACTATCTATTAGTTGCTGACGGAAGCTTGATATACATCGGTTAAAAAAAAAAACAACGATCAGATCAATTGAAACAGAAACTGCTAGGCGCATGTCAAAAACAAATCATCAATTTTAAAGCGCTTACTTAATTCTGACTTTCGTCAGGAAAAATGCATTTTAAAACAACTGCACTAAGAATGAAATTGCACAATCATAGTGACCAATAAACATTGTCAGACCATCAAGCGCATTGGTGTAATTGGATCGAATGGGTTACGCGTGTCATCGGATGCGTTCGAAACGTAAATTATAGGACCCTCATTGATTTATAATAATTGTGGTTGTTACATAGGTATAGTACCGAGTAATGGGATATATCATACATACATATTGTATAGTTAGTAGGTATGTAATTCCGACGGAGTCAACATCAAATATATCGGAATAAATCCTTATTTCTATGGTAACAAAGGTCAGTTACGATATGTCCGGCGACTTTGGCCGTCACTATCTATTTGATGCTGAATGAATGAACTGAATACGTAGAGTTCCCGATGACAATGTAATTAAGTATACGAGGTTATACCGATGTATTGTGTATTCTTACAATATTTTTAACAACAGATCCAATCTATAGGTACAAATCAAGATAAGGATTAGCAATCGAATGCATTAACTTATGATATGGTGATAATATTTCGTCAAATCAAAAATATCATCATACATGTGTTCAAATACAAACGACTTATTTGATTAATTTATAGCAATGCTGCTAAGAGTTTTGAGGACTATAAAACTTCTTCTCAGTAAGAAGTTGTTCAATGAGTGCATTGGACAAGCCATCAAATGCAGAGAGCTAACTTAGCCATGCAGCGCTCGCGTAGTCTGGAATTTTAGCCAACAATGGCTCTAGACTGCAAAGAAAGTACTCCATTATACACGGTGCTACATGAAGAAACTGAAAGATTTTGACAGTGTATTACTGATCACATTTAGAGACTAAAATGTCATATAAACTTTTCTGGATTTCGCCTAGTTTAAGAGTTAATACCAATGTAAAAAAACATATTCTTATCGTAACTTAGTGCAAAACGCCTTTTTGATCGCGAGGATGCCATTATGGGACGTAGTCTAAATATCCTTATTGATAGATGTCAAAAAGTGACAAGTAACCTTTGCAAGAACTACTTTTAACAACAAAAAAATCGTGAAAAAATATTTTCAGTGCCAGTTTTACCATAACATTAACTTTTTATGTACAAATACGTTCAAAATTAAAAAAATATATATATATTTTTGTTGGCGAAATTTACTGAAACTCATATAACATTTTTTTCCTTCTTTTGGCCTCAGAAGTACGAGGTTAAAATCTTGCGGGTTTGTATGATGAGTATGTTGTCAAAACTAAAATAATTATAAAAATAAATAAACAAAACCGCAAATGATACTGGCTGAAAATAGTTTCTAATAATATAGACATAGAATTAATAGTACAGGCCAAGTAGATATAGACCGAGACGGTCGGATAGGGATACGCGGCCGGCAACCCCGTTTCTCGCCGAGATTTGTATAGTGATTTTCTCAAACATGCAATGAACAAAAAAATAAAGAGTCAATTTGTTTTATTCATAGGTTTACACAGCTAGAAACAAATTACAAATATACTAATATTTGATGGTTAAATGCCAAGACGTTGTGTAATAATTTGACGTGTGTAAGGCTATATGAAATTCCTTTACATAATCTTCACTCATCGCACCGGATACGTAGTATTTCAGGGCCTAATTTCAAATGAATCATGTCAACATTTCATTTCAAGTTTGAGAAAACACATATTTCGGTATCGCCAGTTCATTACAGAGTTTACAATTTTACCAGAAGAGACCAGTATTTAAGCTTCCTATATAATTATATGCCTATTATGATCGGAATAACGCTTTGCCTTTGACATCTAAGTGACAAAAACAAATGCAAGACGAGTATGACAATTGCATGCTATCAATAAATGCATTACAACATCGCAATGGAGACGTTGTGGACTGTCACGATGACAGCCATTAATAACAATTGACTTACTTGACATCGCCTATCAGATGTAATGTAGTAGTATTGGTGTAACCAATGCGTTAACACTGTGAACCTGTGTGAGTTGTCTATATAACACGTCTTATTTAGAGACTTACCTCCCTTATTCATTAGACTTAGCTCCGTCAAATACACAAACGAAACAAATTACATTTAAGAAAACAAACAAAGAAGTAAGTGCCACGAAATGAAACGTGCCATGTTTGAGTTATAATTATGTATATATTATGTATATTTCTAGTAAACACAAAATGTCAAAATGACAGGAACCAACGATTATCTACGGCATTATATACTTGACAGACGTTTACGAATAATACCATTAATTTAAACAAGACCTAAATATATCATTTACCGGTACTGTGAACATGTCTAAAAATGTGAACTAATATGATGTTTAGTGTGGGATGGAAAAGGCACTTGCTATGGTAAAAGGAGAAGTAACATTAGAAAACCGAACACATTCTAATTAAATCGAAAAACACATTTACACAAACACAATTAAACTGTCACATTAAAAAACTACCAATCTATTGAAAGATTGGCACGATGTCATTTCACTACGCGATATATTAGACTAAGCAAAACAAAATTAACGCCAGGTATTGATAACGATATTGATACCTATTTGATAAGCGGGGAGTACAATTTTTTAGCTAACTATGTCTTCTGACATTGCCTTTGCGTTTTATGAAGAACGGGAACTATTTGGTATGTGTAAGTACAATCGATATAAAATATATCGTTACACTTTTATACATCCCATTGTGGTAAGACGAAAAAGGTATGTATTGACCGGGACAAGTGGCCTACTGGAAGAGAGGCCTATGCTCAGCAGTGAGCGATAAAAGGCTGATATGATGATGATTGACTATGTGAAAAGTACGTGTGGTGGAAAAATACAAGCGACAAGTTGGCAACATCACACGGCGTGAAAAAAATGTAATCTTTCGTAGGACGATATCTTCGAAATATATGACAACACTCAACTGTAGGTATATTTTCTGGTTTAAAGGGTACCGAGAGAAAAACTAGTCTATATACAACAACTCGAGCAAGAAATTGCAAAAAGCATAAATATCACACAAATTAAAACACAACACAAACATACAAAATAAAATGATAATATTACTCACACAATAATTAAAACAATGGAAAAGTTTCCACAAAACAAACCTATACATCTTGTCATTAGTCATAGTATGCGCCGTAATGCACTAAATCTTTGTATGGTTTATCGTAACCTTAATTCAGAACGATAAGTTATCAATTTCCATTAAGAATCGAACCATCAAACGATTAATTTATTGATATGATAGCCGATAGTAAAACGCACTAAAACGCTTGTAAGTAATAACTAATTATTAATTTAAAGAATTTTATGGTGCCCAAATATAAAGTGATTTTAAAAATAAACGCCATATTTTTGGTTAACGATCTTATGAAGGAAGTTAATTAAAGCGAGCCAAATGAAAGCGAATTGGCTTGAAATGCCAATAAATTGTGGTTTACCTAATTACGCTAACGAAGAAGGAAAATCTAGCAAGCTAAGCAACCCAACGAATTTAATATTTAAATAGTAGCCTAATATAATTGGCACTCTTTTCTAATGGGTATTTCAGAGGCACATACTTTATATTAATCTGATTAAACGCTATGCATTGCTATGCATTATTAAAGTCATAGAAGTTCTTTGAGCGCCATGCACCGGAAAACAGGGCATTACCGGCATGAACAGCATAATGACGGAGCCTACCTCCGAGGCTCTATCTATATTCCCGTAACTTACTAAGCACATGCGAGCAGTTGTCTCTAGAGAACCATGATTAGTGGCATACGGATAAAGTATAGTTATCATGAATCTCGTCACACATAAGAATATATTAGTCACTCGAAGATTATCTTAAGAAGTGATACTTACTTCAATGGTATTTAACATATTTTTCATCAGCAATCCATAGATCTATGTACCTCAGAAATTTGGAGAACGCATGAATTAAATGCCACGTTGTAATATTTAATTGTGTCTGACTGATGTGTGATATATATATTCCTTTTCAATTCCTACGTATCGAATGGCCACCGCAAGTATATTGGGGCAGAGACAAACTAAAAAAAATATAGCGGGACGACCTCGACGCATCTTGCAGCGACTGGCGTGAGCATGCACCAAATCGTGATGAGTGGCGGACGAAAGTGGAGGCCTTTACCCAGAAGTGGGAAACAAATTAGGCTATTAAAAAAAAACAAGCTCACGTTTAATATTCATGCCACTGCCAGGCCACATCTCCTAACAATCGGCTGATGCAAGCACCGGCGCTCGGCAAGCCATGATAAATACTCCTAGTAATAACGACGTCAAAGGCATACATCACGTATTAAACACCCCTGTAATTTAGGTGCGTTTTATCGTTCGGAAACCGGCGATACGTTCCCCCACGGACTAAATAAAGGACGGCATAAATAGCCGCCATTATCAACGGTTGGGATAATAACAGGCGCTATAACCATATTTATAGGTTACGGGGTATATGTTTAAAGAAAATTTGAGTTTTAGAGGGAGTTGTCAGAGGACAGTGACACCACTTCGCAACAACACACAACAACATGTTCGTAACTTTAATATTTTACACTAGCAAAAAATAAGATTACTGTCATGGCTTTTTATAAGATTGAAACTTTTACGATGTTCTACTTTTCTTCTTCGCTTTATATTTATCTTCATTAATTCAAGACTGAATTAACAAACCACAATAATGTTGTACGGGTTCCTATCTGTTTCGTATAGATGCTAAATGCATTAAACATTGAGTAATTCTATAGAATTCAGCCTATTCATAACCTGTCATTTAACGTGAATATTTCCTACACCGTCTATCTCAGCTGAACACCGAATGTTATCACACACGGGTCGGATCCTTCCCAACTTGTGACGAGGGTAACACGTTTGAACAAATGAAACATACAATATATAAAACATATCGACAGAACATCCTGACTGCTTTCCGTTGGAGAAGTGCTGAACTGTAACTATACGGACGTGTCTAACATCGAGTAAAAATCGTAGCTTATTTCAGTTACAGTGTGAGTGTAGCTTTCACACAAATACTGGGTAGGTCAACATCCTATATAAATAAGAGCTCAATGCCTAATTTAGACGGTTCAGAACTTGCATGCGATTTTCGTTACACTGCAGTATTTGGTCGATGGGTTGAATTCATTGTAGGTACTCTGTAGTTAGCAATGTATTAGATATTGCATGCAAGTTTTCGCGCCAGTATAATGAAACTTGCTTTCACAAGACTGCCAATATGCCAATAAAACAAAATAATAGTGCGCTCACCATACAAAAATATAAATAACTAGGAAACGTATTAAATGAAATTCTTATTGCTAAGTATCACATTCTGCGCATAAATTGCAGTTATAATGGAATCAATACACCTTACACCAAACATCACTAACTTATCAACCAAACCAGTTTCCCTCCAACATCCTTAATCCCTAATTGGAGTAATTCAGAACACTCTCTAAAACTCGCATCCTCGTCCTAGATAATGTAAAAGCTTTCCCCACAAGTCTCACATACTCCGGTAACTGTTTGCCGACAATGGCAACTGGAACGCGCTTCCGTAGTAACTTCCATGCCGTACAGTTGGAACTAATGCACTTTGCTCGTGTAAATGGATTCAAGTCATGTGTGTAACGTATTGAAATAGGACATGGGATCTATAGGAGTAAGTTTACGTTTAAGTGTGCCGAGTAAGTGAATGATTGGATTTAGTGAAGAACAAGTAACGCGCTAATTTGCACTTTAAGTATTTAGAAACACTCGTGGACACAGGCTATACATGCTTACCTCAAAGCTAATGAAATACAAAGAAAACAGTAACATTATTATGGTTTCTATAAAATGTTTAGCTAACAAAAAAATAACATTAAAGGCACCGGTGGTTTGCTAACCCTGCATTTATTTTATCAACATACACTCATGATCACACGGGTTTTAATCATCATCCAACCTAAGCAAAAAGACAACTCATCAAGCCAACACACTTTCGTTTGTTTATGTTTCCACGACTCATCCATCTTCCATCCCCATATGGTAATGCCGGGTGTTAATTACCTCTCCCCGTGCAGCCAATAACTTAGAAAGCACATTTATCCTTTAGGGTTCTTATTTTCTGCTACTTGGTTGTGTGGAGGTTACAAAGGTTTCTAATCAGGGGATTCGTTAGGGTGTGCCTTTCTGTAGGGTGTAGGATATAATACCTAGTGTAGTAAATTATGGAGAATGATGCGACGAGATAAAGTGCGATACTACCTATTAATCCATTCATTGTTTATATATAAAATTATGCAAATAACTATAGAATGCTTGCCTTTGTAGAGTTAAAAGATGAAATTTCTGTTTTTTTCTTTGGGTACGTCAGCTTTTCCGTTAAAATGATGAAAACATTTTATTTACAAAACACCAATTTAGAAAGGAAGCTTGATATTATTTTCACGTAAACATTCCTCCTAAACTGCTTTAAGAGATTTGGACAAAGAACAGGAAAACTTAAGCCGCATAAACCGGGAGGAAACGTGTAATGACGAGGAAAACACGGAGGGTACGGAACATTTTATATAGCAAAATATAATAATACGCTAACAGCGAATTCAGCAACCAGTCTAGACGGGGGAAAATTGCAAGAAAAATCCCTACGCTTTCTTTATTATCCGCGAAAACAATCGTTTGAAGTGAGCAATCGGAGGGGATTGAGAAACTAACATGAGGAAAATTGAAACTACTAGGAAATAGAGTGAAGTAGCTGAATATGCGACTTATCAGCGAAATATGTCTAACATGTACATTCCACGAATGTTCGGCAAGACAGGCTAGCGACAAGATTGCCGGAATATTCCCCGGATTTCAGTTTATTTTACATAAAGCGACGTCTGGCGTTCCCGGCAGTCACGATCGTTATTACTGAGGTATTGAAAGACGTGGTCTGTATGTTGAGGCAGCTAATGATACATTCCGACGTTCTTAATGACTGTCTGCCTTTGCACCCTCTGTAGGGATTTATCGAGACGAGCGGAAACGTGTTTCAATTATGGTTTAACGCCTGTTGCAAAGGTGCACAATGTATTATGACAGATTACTTATTGCTCTTATATTTTATAAGGCGTAGCTGTTCATAAATAATTAATTAATTACGGCGTGTAGCATATGCACACGTGCATTAGATATCTTTAAAAAAATGTTGTATTAAGCAAAATCGTCGGCAAATGACACCATGCTCATAAATAAAAGAAAAAATCACTATCTATGAGTTTGTCTCGCCAGACAGCGAGTTTTGATATTTTTCCTTTGTAATCATCATGTTATTCGATTGTTTGCCTTATTCTATAGCAATAGGTAATTGTACTCTTATTTTAAACGCAAATACGGTAAATTTTGACGACCGGTTTAGCCTAGTGGGTAGTGAAGGTAGGCAGGAGCCTACGAAGCTGATGGTCCCGGGTTCAAATCCTGGTAAGGGCATTTATTCGTGTGATGAGCATGGATATTTGTTTCTGAGTCATGGGTGTTTTCTATGTATTTAAGTATTTATAAATATTTATATATTATATATATCGTTGTCTAAGTACCCTCAACACAAGCCTTATTGAGCTTACTGTGGAACTTAGTCAATTTGTGTAATAATGTCCTATAATATTTATTTATTTATTTATAAGACGCAGAAGAACTCAACTCATGTCTGCTTGAGCTCCTAATTTACGACTTGAAAAAAGATTCATGATGGCACAACGGCTAAAAGAGCACATAAAGACTTGAAAGATAACGCCAAGCTTTAAAGCACGTCTTTGCAAAGTACAAAGAACCTTCAGAGCGTATGTAAGCAGGTCCCAAAGAAACGTAGCGGTGAATATATAGGTATATTCTTAAACGCCTACAGCTCGGGATGCGTGCCTGAGCACAGGTTGCCCCGAGGGCCCTTGATTAAGACGGGCGGCCGCCTTCGCCATCTCGAAAATGAGGAAAAGATTAAAAACCCCAGACGTGTACTCAGACTCGCAATGAGAGATAAGTCTCCTTATATATCCTGCGCATTTAAAGAAACCTTATTGCTGTAAAAGATAAGGGTGGTTTTGCTGTGAAATTTTAGAGATAGTTGAAAAGGTAAGGACAAGTCTTCCGGACCAAGAGTTGGCAGTTTATTAAAAGTGACAGGTTATTAGTGAGTTTTACTTTAGAAATCCAGGGTAGGATTGAAAAATATTTATGATTAAAAACGTCTTTGGGACACGTTTTATGATTTTAATTAAGAGGTGTGAAGGAAACGGTTAATTTTAAATAGCAGTAAAAATAAATTTGAATTACGATTATGCGTACGAAAGTCATAAAAAGTTAATGATCGTTAGCGCTCTGATCCAGTATTAAATTTTGAGTTGATTTATAAATAACCAAATTTATACTTTAGCTTAGTCAGGATTTGCTTACCGCTTGCGTGGGTGTAAAAAACTTTGTAGCCGTTAGCCGTACACATTTTTATTTTAGGTTTAATGGATTATTATTTATTTCGTAAAATCTTAAAGCGTACATTAGTTCACAGATAATTCGATAAGAAATGGAAAGCTGGCGTTAATCAGCAGGGCTTGTTGGCAGCGGGTTGTCAGGGCGATAAGTTGATTTCTAACGCTCCGCCGCACCGGAAGCCCGGAGGCGTTATTCCAGCAACCAGCAGCTAGATTCTTTAGCTCACCATTATAAGTGAATTCTCTGGTTGTTTGTAGGCACATAGGTTTACTGTTTCCTGAGGCGGTTAATAAGAAGATATTATGGTCAACTAAAAACTGGTACAAGGCTTGGTGGCACCATTCTAACTTGCACTAGAAAATCAACGCAAAACTTCTTTAAACCTTTATAGATAAATAATAAGAAGTTATAAGGAAAAAATACATTTAACCGATTTGCAAAACCGAAGTTATCCAATAAGAGCTTCGTGAACAAAGTTTTGTACGGTGACTAGTCGACTACGAAGCACTAAACATGACCAACCTACAACATCAGCTTTTTGAATTTTTGAATTTAAGCAATATTTTTAGGACTATCAGGTGGTATTTAATGAGAAATGAATCGGTGATTTCTTATAGTAATCTAGCCCGTTAATGGGTTAACAACCGCCTGAGGTAATTAGTAGACCTATAATAGGTATAGTTGCTAAGGATCTTGAGGTTACTCTAAGCGTACGACTCGCCAGAACTAGGTGAGAACTTGGAATAAACGTCGAAACCCTGCATGTCCCTCATGTTTAATGGAAGCAGACGAGCGTTCGACTGCAGTAACTAGTATAACTGCGACTTCTAGATCCGTAACATGAGTCGTAATCGGGTATCATACTTATACTAGTCATTCGGAGGCAAAGAGTAGTCGGCATTCATTAAAAGTATTATACACGGGAGGTATAGCCACGAGCAGGCTTGCTAACCAATTACGTGGCCTGATATTAACTGTTGCTTGTAATAACGTTACTATAAAATTAATTTACCTACTTTGCGAAAGCCATCGGTTTGGAAAATTACGATATTATAACGTATGCCACACAAAAAAAATATTTTCGACACAATATGAAGGTCCAACTTTTGCAATTTAAGTCTGTTAAAGTCTGTTGATTTTACATAACAAAATTTCCCTTCTCAACTTTTCCCACCGGTACCGAATTATAGTCAACCAGTAGAGAAGTAATATTTTGAAACTGCGGATAAACTTTGAAAACCTGTCCCGGAGCGGAAACAACAGACCGTCACAACACCGGACATAGGAACAAAGCGCGTCGCGTCGAGATAGCCACCGATGCCTATTATACTGACATTTACATTAACTGATGCTACCGTTTGTATTGTCGTTTTGGTTGGATGCAGTAGATGGTATCAGCTAGGTATGGCAAGCGCAGTTGGAACAGTTATGTGATTGCGGATGTATAATTTGATGTGTAATATTTGTCCCTAACTCACTACTATGTTTGTGTGCAAAGGGCAAGTGAGTACAAGCTTTTGGATGCAGAAAAATAGCATGAGGAAACCGACTTCTAAGTTTTTCTCTGGTTTCAAAATCATCTGATTATGATTATGGCTTTTACTGTAAAAAAAAAATAGTACCTATACCAACTAATGGGTGAACCAAGCCCTATTATATAACAAAAGGATTTCCCTTTGATGATGGCTATGATGAGGAGACGGTATATTCTAATCGGATTTGGGTAATTATTATGTTTCATGTCCATCATAGATCACACAAAATGCTTTCAATATACTGAACAAGGGACGTCTTATCGAAATAGTAGTCCTATTATACTGACATTACTGACGTTAACATTAATCGGTGCTATCGTTCGTTTATGCCGTTTTGGTTGGGTGCAATGCGATTATTCCCCATGGTTACCAAACAGAGGAACCAATATAAGTCGCACAGCAGAGCCGAATAGGAATTGCAAAAGTAGGGATTTTATAATAGTTCTTACGAGACCGAGTAGAGTATTAATAAAATATGGATACCAACCAGTGTAGATAGAATCAAATATGAAACCGCCCATTGCCCAGTTGGGACTATTAAACGAATGATGCATTTTTGAAAATTATACTTTATTGCAGCATTTTTGAAACAGGAACATGACACCTAGCCCCTATTTTATGCTGAAACTATCTGGGTAAATGGCAATACCTTCACATATTTACGTCAGTTTGCAAGTAGTAAAACGGATATAAAATCGAAGGCTACGTAGTTATTACCTACTTAGGGCTAAACTTATCTTAAAATGGACGCTTCTCCGCAAATATGTCTAAATGATTTGCAATACAGATTTTCTGAATCCGATTTCTGCAGATATTAGAGGTAAGGTGGGGTAAGACAAACATAGTTTATTTTGTTCGGGGCAAGACAAAACAGTATGAGGATTTCATACAAGTATTTGTCTTGCCCCAGTGATAATCTTAGCCCACCTTACCTTAGCAAGTCCTAGTGGCGTCCATTTTATATTTCAGGCGTATACAAGGGTCATAAAATATCATTATAACGTACCTATAGCTCGATCCAAGTACACTACGTATTTTACCGACTATTTTTTACCGGTTATGTCATCGGTGTAAAAGTTATCTACATTACTATCTAAATAATGTACTTCCTGTGGAAAATCTTTTAAAATATGCAGACTTGCGATTGCTATCTCTAGAATTACGTTAATGTGTATGCAAATGTATAAGTATATTTAGTAAGCCTACACAAAAATAAATATAACACACAAATGCAATAAAGTGAGCATCGAAAAATCACAAGCGTAACTCTTAGTATCATAATGATGACATTATTACATAATGCTGTAATCGTCGCTTTTTAGTCACGCTTCGATTTTTAACTTAGCAATTTCAAAATAGGATTTTATGACTTTCTGCACCACATACAGTAGGTATAATGTAGACATTGTAGATAAATAGGGATTATAGGTTTAATATATGCTCAATCATTCACACTATTTACAGTTTCCCAGTATGGAGAGAAAGTATAGGAAATGCACTCGTTTCTGGCTGGGTTTTCCACCGTTTGATTGATTTTTCGATGAATTGGATGGCGATATGTAAATACTTTCCTAACTTACACGCAACGTACAATGAGCTACTTAATTTTCAAGTGGCAATTCATTTTCTGGTTTGATTCGAGGTTTTTTTATTCAATGCTCTATTTGAAGCTACCTATCTCAATTGGACATGTGCCCGGATTTTGTAATTCTGGCTTACATATAAGGAACATTTTACTGGCCCCATTACAGCCTATATATTTGACCTTAATAAGCCCTTGAAAAATAAGGTAATAATAAGAACAGAGCACTATAATCTTGTAAATACGTTATGCATAATAAGGTATGGTATCAATGCATTCATAGTCATAATCATAATGCAAAGCAACGCCCAATGCGATTATCGTAATCGGATATAAATGGGTCAGCACTAGTGGGGTTTGATGTATGCATTTGCAATCCATAGTTACATCCATATTTATGCACATATCATGCCGCCTACAAAATAGTGGGTGAATCTGCATAGGATTTTGTCTTTAGACTAGTTTCCTAAGGAATGTTGTCCTTGTTTAAATTTGTTTAGCAGCCGAAATCAGTCATTTAATCATTTGTTAAACATAAAGACAAACATTTGAGAAAATACAAATGCTGTAACTTTTTTTATGAAAACATACATTACGAGTAATCAGCCTTTAAAATTATTACCTGTGTGTCCGCATAATACACAATTGATCAGCAAAATAATTGATCAGTGAGATTTAACCATTGCAGAGAAATCATAGCGAATTTGAGTCTTGTTTAATAAATCGGTACTTTGTTATCATTGTCACGTGTCAGAACCATTTAATATAAGAGTAAAACAATACAATTAAATACTCGTTAGTAAGATCATACAATATGAGTCGTAGATTGACATAAGAATGTATGCTAAACTAGCATGATGATATTGATGATGTAACGACGGGTCGACGAACCTAGATGAAAACAGCGCCAACCTGTTTAGGCATTAATTATTTTGTATGACCGATTTATGTACGCCTGTCAATCTACGAGTATCATACACCATTATGTTGCACAAATGTCCATAGTTTTATACATACTTACCTTTCGGACTATGATGACCGCTGGAAAATCTGACTTTAAGCAGTAAAAACTCGATACATACCTGTAACAATAACAAAGAAACATTATTAATAGGTAAAAAATTGTAAACATTACTTCATTGACTTCACTTCATAGCAATAAGTTTTTGCGCCGGTTGGAGTTTATCTAAAGGAGGTAGGTAAATAATTCTTATCGTTAGGGTCATTAGCAGGAAACCTTATTATAACAAGCATATGTTACATCCACACGGATATCGCACCAACTTAGCGCATAGTGTATAATATGTTAGGGCGTTTGAGACGCGATGACTTATTACAATTGCCAGTGCTTGCAGTCGTATGGTTTGATATGAAAGAATAGTCATGCCACGGCATTCCTATCACTGTATGTTAAATGCAATAACCTATCCTACGCTATGAGTTTACTACATATGTATGATTGAACATACGCTTTCCGACTAGTTTCCAATTACTATTATTTACGGTTTATTATTTATTGCGTTCGTCCTACTTTTATCTGTATCCAAAATTCTCATACTGCTATTGTGCATATTGATTTGTATTTTACCTGTTAGCTGGAAGGGATGCCTTTTAGGGATGAGTTCGCCTTTGTACACATTTTTTTTGTTTTGTTTTGTCTGTTTTATGTTAACCTGTTTGTGTGCAATAAAGTGACATACATACATACATACTCAAATACTCATTTTGCTTGCGAATCTAAATATGAAAATATCTAATTGTAAAAATGTAGGTATAAAATACGTAAAATTAAGTAACCAAAATGAGTATGTGCGTGACATTCACGAGCATGCGCAGATTTGTCAAATCTGACCTTTAATAACATGACATTACTAGTCAAGGCACGCGTCTTCGTTGATGACACGATCTATAATAAAAAGGAATCTAATTTTTAAGGGTTAAGTTACGCCTACGTGATTAGACATATTGAATATATTACATCATATGTAAAATCACAAAAAAGCTTCAAAATCGTGCTCGGACACGATAACTATTTATCGAAAGTAGAACCGGCGAATATTGACTGGACACTGTAAATTGAACAAACACATTGACTGGACACTGTAAATTGAACAAACACATGTTTCAAATTGCAAAGGCAGGTTCTGCCAGGAGTCAGAGGAGACTGCAATGCACATTCTCTGTTCTTGTGGACCACTAATGTCAAAAAGAAGTACCTACTTAGGGCGGCACGTAATATTGCAACCCTATGAGGAAAAGAACGTTACGGCCCAAAGAATCTGGAATTTCTTGGATTCAACGGGCATTAGTAGTGAACTTTAAAGGTCTGTCACAATAGATCACTGCTTGATCGACGTGGCACTCAAAGGCCCACGTAACCCCAATAAATAATAAATAATCGGCTAAATCGAGAGTGCTCAAGTGCCCTAACTCTTCAACACAAGTGCATAGCAACTAAGTACTCGCACGGTGCAGGCTTCAGCGATCGACACCCTGCACTCCGATGCACCGAGAACATAAGACATTGTCGCTAACGCGTTCATGTGTAATATGAGGAAAATATAAGAGGCGAATGTTTTCAGAGCTATTAGACTATTGTAAATTCATTACTTGTTCCATATTGTTTTTGCTCCCTCTATGACATAAATATAAGACACCCTCAGATACAAATGTTCACTACACACCAATTCCTACTCTTTACCATCCCTCTTAAATTTTTATTTCTTATATCATTAAAGCCATAATTCCGCTAATTAGTGTAATAATTGATTCTTTTATAAAAGTATACGAAAAAAAACGTAAGATCCGACTGAAAAGTTCTAAAAAATGCACAAAAAATCATTGAGTCTACAGGAAATTCATTACCATGCTGCCAAAGAAGCCGAAACATACAGAAAAAGGGTGACGGTTAAGCCTTAAGCCATAGTATCGCTGATCGCGAACGAAACTATTTGAAAAAAGATAATCCCGGCAAATGAGAGGTTAATAAGGCAGAGGGAATATAAGTATTTACCACTACGATTTAGACTTTATTTAAAAATGGTGGAGTTTAATTTTGTGTAATTTCTGACTTCTTTCTGCCTTATTAAATCACCGAGAAGTAGGTAACTACAACTTGCATTACTTTCTGGATGATCAATAACAGTAAGTAGTACAATTAATGGCACGAATTTGCAATTGAAATTACATCGACCGTTGATCAGAGATACTTCTCGATATTAAAATGGATAAGAAAGATCTTATTAGATAAGCTCCTCACAATGGAGATATTAATAATCTTTTAGTGGTAGCAACGGTAACCGATAGATACGCTAATGGGTGACCTTGCTGGTTATAGGAAGTCAAGTACAAATACATCAGGTCGAAGCTAAAGGTCGCTAACTTTCTGATTTAAGATAAGTAATATAAAGTTATATGGTTACTAAATGTCAGTGACTCATTCTTTAGCTAAGATAAAACAAAACCAAGTCTTAATAAAATCCTGCTCTGCCTATTTTTTTTGCTTCGGATTTGTTTTTATTTAATTTCAGATTCATGACTCCTCTCGATTCTTATTTAGAAAAAAAAAGCTATTCCATAGTACATTGAGTTATTAATACTATAAAAAAGCCATACCGAACTATAAAATGGTCGCAATGGCAACCCGTACCACGTGACCAAAACGTCGTAATACGTAAATGCATGGCACTTACGTGTTTAGATCGCGAGATTCACGCTCCGCTTCTATGGTTTGTTGTCAAAACAAACAAACTCATGGCGCAAAATACTTTTTCTCTGTGCCGGTTTTATACGAAGTAATAATAGTTCAATGTTCAAAGATTATTATTTTTACCTTTCTGTTACCTGTTTCCATAAACGTCATGTGACCGATACGACCGGGAAATATTGATAAATACACAAAGGCCGAAATACTAAACATTTTATACAAGTCAACGACCATAATATGTAGTTTTCCTTGTATTTCAACACAGCCCAATCAGACCAGGCCAAAAATGTAAGGAATGATTCTAAATACTTGCTGTACCCAACAAGGTACATAGAAGTTGCATTGTCAAAGAAATTCCAATCGCGTGTACCTAACCGTTGCATCAAGTGAAGACACGAACCGATATCAACCTCATCTCTGATAATACACAACTATTACGGATCACCAGGTCGCAATTCCACTGGATTTCCTGTCGAACGCCTGGAAATGCAGGGCCCGGTCAACCACAAGCACGTCGTAACAGCGTCCATTAAATTCAAGTTTCGAATTCCCTTTCCCAATTCTCCATTGATACAATTTGGAGCCGGTAGACCGCACCATTCGAACGTGGCATTTGATCATTTCCCGCCATTTTCCCCCGGCCGTTATCCACCCGTATTCCGTTGCCGCAAAATAGATTAGTCGCGTTCCGATTGGAGATTTGTGCGCTGTTAATGATAAATTATTTTTACAATTTCATATTTAAATTACACAAAAAATAGACAAGTTTAAAAAGCTGTTTACTTAGTTTCCATGCATGTTTATTCCAAGTTGGTTTCAATGAACGTGTATATCAATTGTTCGCTATGAATATTAACATTTAAAAGTAAGTATAAAAATATATAACCTTTTACGTTTACAATCCTCACAAAAAGAACACGCGTCAAAAATGCATTCACATAAAGTTTCATCGCTCTAATAAGCCACGGCTTATAAATATTATAATATAACTTCAAGTTTATGTTCAAACGAGATTAAAGTTACAGTGTTGCAACTACAAGGCAAGCCGCAGCAGGTGCCCCGACAATATTCCATGGCAGACATCGCGGTAATAAATAACGAAGGGAATCTATTAACATTCGAAAGCACTAAACTAAACATCGAGCCACAATTGCAACGGACATTAATAATCGAACGATAACTATTGCGCATGCGGCCTTGCATCCACCGCAGTTTAAGATTTTACGAACGCTGAAGTTCTTTTGGGCTTTACAGAAGGTTTACAATCCCTTAACCTCAGTGCAATATTTCTATAGTTTTGTTAAGCTGTAAAATAGTAAAGCCTACCTAAAATGCGATTAGAAACTTTATCATCAGGTGCAAAAGGCCTTCCTGCAAGCAATGCATCTGAACTACCTATGTAGAATGTTGGCGCAATGCGGCTAAAATGAGAAGTTGATGTCGCGAATACTTTCAGGGAGTTTCAGAGGTTATTCAAATTAGTCGAAGCAGATTACTCGAGTTGAGTCATAGATTGCGGTAATAGTCACTTAGCGGAGTCATTTCGAGTGTTGTGATAAGATCAAAGTGGAGTTAAACAGGTTGGGAGATAAGGCAGAAGATTTGCGGCTGGTTAATTTCGGAAAGGGCTTAGTCATTATCTTGCGTCCGTAAGCTACGCGGGGTATGTGGATATCCCAACACAGGCTCTGATAAAATTCAATACTTGCTTCCACCCTCCTTTATAATAAACCCGTATACCTACATAACTTGCGCAGTTTAATATAGTCTTTGGGTCTGATTCAAATTGCAATTTACAGAAAAAAGCTCATGTTTAATAGATCGGGTTTCATTTTTAAACATCAAGTTTATTTTCATTGGAGACACCTGTCTCAAATACTGAGAAATGTAGAAATACCAGTTAGTTCCGTGTACGACATCGAGACCTTCAGAACAGCTATTTGTGTTTGTCCAAGCCGATTCGAGTATTGGGAAACAAATATTTGAACGGGAACAAGTACCTACTCCCAACTTGGGCAAACCGGATCCATCCCGATTCGATTTATTTGAAATGTTGAAATGCCACTTTAAAGCTATTTCGTCATGTTAACCGGGCATTATTTCACGGACATGCAGTATTTCCTTCTAAAGAATATTGAGCCACTACTCCACTAGAAAGCGGGTTAGGCGTATAAGGAGTATAAACGGGAAATAGAACGCCAATCTGGATCGAATATGGCTGCATTCTCGCACGAGCCTTCAGTTGCGAGATCCTACGCGAATATCGCAACCAGCTTGACACCTTTCAACTATTAACAATTCTATTAACACCTACAGTACCTATATTCTTAGGCGTTTGTCCTCGTCCCTAATGCAAAGTACGAGTAAATGGTATTTCAGAAGATAAATAGCGATAGTCAATATACATCAATAGTATTTACTAATTGTCTATGTTAGTGTAACAACTAGTCAGGGATTATGAAGGGTCAGACGAAGGTGAAAGCTACAAAGTAAGGACTGGTTATGGTGAAAGGGATTAACGTCGGATGTACTTTGCCTACGCTTGAAGATACCAAGTTGATGCAGCAATATTTCGTCAGTCATTTTAAGAGAACTTGAGTTATTTTTTTATGCCAAGTTAATCACTGTGAAGGTTAGTTACCATTGCAAAAAATCTCATCTTCGAAGAGCAAAAACCTAACGCAACATTTCGCACCTGCGATCATTTATGAGTTTATCACAACCATATATTCAAATGTGGCATCCATGAGTAACACCGACCATTACTTTCATACATACAGCATTAATTCTTTACCAGTTTATCATATCGTAACCAGCCAGGCTTCACACCTCACCGCAGGTGGTCGGTCTGGATATGATACATGACGGGATATCGTGGTAATGATCCCGACTTCTTATTATAATACTAACTTTATTTCTCAGAAACAAAGTTGCTTTTGTGATTGGAGAATTGAGTAAGATATGAGGTTTTAAAAGTAAACTGTCGATATCATGGTAACGATCGGTTAGCAACATTGTTTACGGCCGTAATAAGTGGCCATCTTTATGCTTTCGTTGTTTTATTGTCAACAGTTTAGACGCGCCTGTCCTTTCTCGGATGAAAGCGAAAGCGTTCAACTCGCAATAATTAGTGACATAACCACCATAGAACAAAACTAGAGATCCGTAACAGGCTTAATAGCAAAACATTTTGTCACTCAATCACGTTATGGCAGGCAGATGGTGAGTTTATCAACACTGGGTATAATTTTACCAGTCATTAAAATCACCATGTGTTACTTTAAAATCATCTGAAGTCAATTAAAACACATTTATGCCATATCAATGACTATCCCACCTCAAACGCATGCGGTCAAAATAAAAAATAAAAATCATGAGACATGACGCAATCTAGCGTCCATTTGAGCCCTCTTGACTGCTTATTACCCATTCCTTTTTGCCTTTTAAACTCAAAGGCCAACTCCCACAAGCCCTTTTACTTCAATATTCAAGTACGTCTAGCTTGTTCTAAAAACTCAAATAGCCGTGAGGTGTCGCGCAAGGGACGCTTTTGTCACGGATGCTTCAAAAGCTGTTTTCAAAACAGTTGAATTTCAAATGACCGTTTAAGTATGCGTTGCATTAGATGTAATGCACGACATGACAGTAAGTGGAAGAATCGTTAATGACGTACCAAGAAGGTGACTATAACGAAATAACTTAACAGCTGCTTGGAATACAATTGTTTACGGTAAAATGGTTTTAGTTTTATTTTGAGTATACCCTACTTTGCCTGTAATGCACTAGGTACCTAAAGCCTGGTAAAATTCTACTTGGCTCTGAGTTAGTGTCGCAGCTTACATATGGCAACAATGTGTATAGTCAACTAAAATGACAATACAATTTTAAAACGTTGTTTATCGAAATGCTACGCAATCCATCGTCCTTTTATTGATGTAAATGTTTTATTGTATTCAAAACAATCTCTGACAATCTTTTTTGGCATATTTGTGGTAAAATCATTGATAATTGTGAAATCTTGCATGTTTGCATCATTGCATGCGACATTTGATGACTTTCAACGTCAGTTGTCAAATCGTCTCCTTAACAGGAAAATAAATTAGTACCTACCATGAAAACCCGCAACATGGCGAAGGCCAAATAAAATACGTTAAAATTGCCTGTGATCTAAAGTAGGGCTTAACAGTTTTAACACCTTTTCTTTAGTTATACAACCTCCTTGTTGACAGTACACTTAACTGCTACCTAACACGTAACAGCCAATGACCACTAACTATTGCTCAGCCTCAAAATAATGTTGGACTTTATGATGAAAATTATACAGTGGGCTTACGATTCTGATGAAACATAAGAAGCGAAACAAAAGAACATATAATAATCAAATTTGAGTAAATCACACGTATGGATAATTCAAATGGGATTAGGAACTCTGCGTACTTATTTACGCAATATCACTGGTAATATCTTAAAGAATTGCAATTCATTGCGACTGTGAACACTTTTGTTTTTGAAGCTAAACCCAGAAAACATAAAATTAATACATAACTCACTAACAACGAAGTAGAATAGGAAGTCGGTGATTTTATCGGTAAACAAATACTACAACAATAGGTAGTAACGATCAATAACAATAATACTCAGAAGCAATAAAGAGACTCGAAATTATCGTTCTTTTGTTGTGATTGATCTTGACATAATTTACGAAAACCCTACACAACCAGTATGCGAGCTGGAAGATAGAACAGATGAAAGTCCTATATTAAATAATATATATATCATAATTTGGTATTTATATACAGACAACTGGTTTTATTGTTTAAGTAGAATATTAGTTTATGTCAACAGGACTTCTAGCATTGCAGACAATGTTGACCAAAAATTTTCCACAAACACGGATCAATATCAGTGTATTATTGTTCCTAGTGGCTAGAAATCTTGAAACTAATTTGGATCGCTCATTAATGGTCGTCTATTGGGAAAGAGATTTCTAAATTTTCAAGAGTAAAAGTTGTAGCAAATCAAAATTCATTACCACAATTTATCTCACCTTGTGGTCACGCATTAAAGGAAAATGCCTCGACCATTTTCTTAATGAGCCGATATCAATTTCGAAGCGGATACGAAAATACTGAAGATTGCTAAAAAGACGTAAGATAACTCAGGTCAAATGAATAATACTTCATTTTATGGTTTACAAGATTTATCGTCGAAGCCTATGATTTTACGTAACGATAATAATCGTTTGAAACAAAGTTGGGAAATGAAGACAATTGTAAATGTGATTTATGTAATAATCTTAAAATAAGTGTGAAATAGTGCGTTAGATGTAAACCGTTCTACATGATATGTAGTACATTAAGATTTCATGCATGATACCTCAAAAGAATTTAATTCTTACATTATACGTTTGTATGATATGTACTCCTTGAACAATTATAATAACGCCGACAAGTATGCACGGTGTTTTTTTCTTTTTTTTGTTCACAGGAATACTGTGACAGTATCTCTCCCGCGATATAGACTACCCTCTTTAATTAATACAGTTAGAAAAAGACGGGTAGTCTATCTCGCGGGCGATATATTGTCGCGCGCTTCCTGTGCTAGGCCTACTGCCATTCAGGTCAGTTGATTTTTATTTTATTTTTCATAATAGAGTTGTTGTAATACGGGCATTATATTTAAATCCACCCAACAATTAAAGAAGGTGACATAGCAATGACATTTCGAATATCGATCGTCCGAGATAGTAATTGCGTTTAGTAGCAAATGTGTAAACTCATACTTAACACTAATAAATAAATAAACAGGCCCAAAGGCAGTGTACACGCTCGTAAGGGCATAATCAGATAAAAATAAATAATTGATTATCTCCAAACTGGAGTTAATTAAAATACCGGTCTCTTTGAGAAAGTTACTTAATATAAACTCAGGAATGCACACTTCAAATAAAATTCTCGAAAAAAACTACGGTGTATTTGTTTGATTCCATCATTTTTAGGCTTCCATACCTCAAAAGGAAAAGAGAAGTCCATTATAAGATCACTCGTGTATCTGTCTGTCTATCCGTCCATATGTAGCATATGTTGCTACGAAACTGACACGATTGAGTTGAGTTTGAAATTTTTTACAAACATAAATCGGAATTCCGAACGGACGTTATTGTAACATGCCTATTTAATTTAGTAATAGTAAATCTATAACAAAGCATTTTATTCAAAGTAATTTTTGACAATATTGGACTTTATTCCTAAGTTAATAAGGGTCGTAATGGCCGATTTTACTTTATGCACTAGAGCAAGCTTTATGCCGCAAGCACGCAACTTAAACATCAACTTTACGAGCATGAGAGGGAAAATAAATTTTCAACATGTCACATTTAGGAGGTCAAATAGCAACTTTAGTTACACGAGTATTTTATATAAACATCGAAGATATATGTAGTTTTCCCATATCAAAAGGTGCAGTGAGATGCGAAATTTCATGGAGAAATTATGAATGAATTCATTAATAAAGTCGTCATGCACTTTTACAGCTGATGGTAGTGATGGTACATTATGGGAACTGCATTAGGTACGGAAAACCATATAAAATCATACAGTAGGGAAGAATCGTACGATACAACCGACTCTCCCCTAATTAGTTATTACGTAACGTTGTTTGCAACAAATAGCATTACAACATTATCTCCACTGAGCCGTAAATAATGGACCCTTTGACCTCTCATACAGCACTGTATCAGAGAAAGCGGCTTTCACACGTAGGTACAAGGAATAGACAAAGGCAACTCTTTTTATGAAGGCACTGACCGGTATGAGCACAAACACAGACGAGTTACCTTTTAGATGGAACATGTACGATACTTTGCGGTCCAGTTGCATACTATAGTTCGTGACATCCATTAATCCACGATGTCGCGCAGATTTGTCAAATCGTATCTCATTCATGTGTGACATTTTATTTTCTTCATAATCAAAGTGCTGTCATAACGGTTAAAGAGGTTTAATCTTTGTTAATTGTGTTGTATTGTATCTTTGTGTTGTTGGGTGTCCATGATTGTAGATACTCAAATTTTTCCTTGCCAAAAAGTTAACAGAAAAGAAGCGTGATTGTTTTACTTAATATGATGGTGAACGATTCATTAACATTTACTGATAGTGTAGGTTGTAGTCCTGCTCACGTCTCATGAATTACTCTGTATGTTATTTGTTAACACGAAAATTCGCATTCGTATATTACAGAATTATCTCTTTTTATAAAACTGCTATTCAATTTCTCCAAAATATCAAAAATGCACAACGATAATATTCAAGTTTTCACTTCTGCCGGCATTGGAGTACAGCCCGATTTTTTTTAACGGAACCTTCCTAAATGTATTAGAAACATTAAGAAACAAATAAATATAAGTATTGTATCAAAACTTATAGACACTAAATTATAACCATCGAAATTAAAAATGATCATAATTGTCATTTTTTGGGGATTTGTCAAAGAGGCTTGTGGATGCGACTGGGGACCGTAGGGCTGGCAGCTTCCTCGCACAGCGCATTAGTATTGCATCCAGCGGGGTAAAATCTAACCCTTAATAACATGACATTACGAGTTAAGGCACGCGTCGTCGTTAATGACACGATCTATAACCAAGTAACAAAACAATAAATAATCTAACTTGTGCCTCTAACCAACCAGAGGCCTATAAAAAGGTATTTCATCCCATTATAGTTCGAATCTTTTGAAAAATCATAATTAAATTTTTCTCGGCACATTTTGATTTGTGGGCAGCAGGGATCGGAACCGGTATTTTGCAAAAACATCGAAATAACCATATATTTCGGTTTATTTTATACTCTAAATGTAGGACTCAGTTGTGTTTTCAGATAACGACTTCGTATTATTAGATTGCCTAATTAGAAATGAAGTAATTAACAAAGACGTTTTCGTTCCCATACAAAAAATACCGGTTTCCGATCCCTGGTGGGCAGAGTATAAAATAGACGCGCCTTGTACGCGCATAGTTCAAAATATCAAGTAAAGAATTGAGTTACATTGAAAAACTGTTGTAGTACAAATTGGTGTCGAAGCAACTAATAAAGTGGTACCTTCCATGTACAAGACTAGGCATTGATGGTTGCCGCAAGTTTACGTATACGCTTTACCATGTTATGTCTACGGGAGATGGTCTACGAACACAATGAAATTAAATAGAACACCTAGCGCGGTGAAAATAAAAAACTATGTTCAATTTAAACACCAAGAGTAAAGTAAGGCATACCTACTGCGCTATACAGTATGAGCAATTTCACAAGAATTTCTTTGTTGTAGTGAACTTTTATTTTCCTTATATTCGCAGAACGTCACACGTTATGAATTAAGTTAAATTACCTCAGGTATTTGTCATTGCGGTTACTATCAAATATATAAATTAGGTTAAGTACCTATGCAGTTTTATTTTGTGGTAAGTATTGTAACTAGTTCATGAATTGTAACGAAATTCCCACGGTTGTAAAGTTAGCTGACGGACTTTAAAATTGGTAAGTACTTTCTGTATGATTCAGCAATACATATTTGTTATTAAAACAGATAATGTTCTGCGTAATGAACTTTTCATATGTGAGTTCATGTTTCGATTAAGTAACAAATTGCTTTTTTTAATACTGAATACAACATTTAGATTAAAAATATTATTGTTAAACTTCCATCGCGACCAAGCAGATTGTCACTTGAACGTTGCTTCAAGCTTCCCAGTGACTGATACTAGCTTAACATCAAGTATGATATGGCGTTGCAACGCAGATGACGCATAGGCAATTATTTTGAAAGTTAAAAACCTTAGCAAGGAGAAAGAGATCGCTTTATGCGTCAGAGGCGATCAACGTGATTATCATGACCTTTGGCAGTCAAAAAACGTTTTTGTTAGACAGATAACCTTCTGTACGTCACTACAATTACTCTGTGTTCATTCTGACGTTTGTTCTCCGTAAGTACATGTTCTAAGTGCTTAAATACATACGTACGTGTAAATACTTGGCATTCTGCCTACTTCTTAACTTTAAATGGACTTCCTTCATATTACGTAAAGATGGGTGGTCCTGGTCCGGCGAAGTCCGTCCCTCGGGTAATAATGGAATCATTGAATAAATTGGACATTGGACCCATTGATGTTTGCTATGCTATAATGAGGTTATTCTACGTTTATTTTAATCTATTAAGGTGTACAATAAAGAGTATTCGAATCGGTATTGTATTGTGTGAATAGTAAATGATTAGGAGCTTCCATTCTTGATTGAATTGACTTAGATGCATGCCGCAATTTTGTTAGGAATTTGTAAACATTTCTTTGTGTGTTTCTTTAATGAGAATAATGAGTTATCCGAAGGTAGTATTTTGTTGCAGTTATAGAGCCTATTTAAGGGATCTAAAACAACTACATAAAACTGTTCTGATCCCTATAATCTAGCCATAAAATCTGGGTAAGATTTCGAAAACTTATAAAATACATATGCCGCATGGTAACCAGTTCAAAATATAAGCGTACATGCTTTAATAGTAATACGGTCTTATTTTGAATGACACAATCACAGTGCATACGATTTTTGTCAATTGAGCCGTCAGTTTACGACTCCCGTCAAAGGTATGAGTGCGCATCTCTGTAAAGTTTGACGCCTGACCCCTTTAACCATACAGCAAGCAACAAATACTCTGGTCAATCTTGTAAAAAGATTTGACCGGGACTCTATTTCCAGGGACATAAAGGTGAAGTTTACCGTTATTGTGATATGTTTCGCTTACTGTACTCCATAGTACTTAAGGAGATATTCCATTAGCTCAACCTGTGAAGACGAACACTGCACTTAGATAGTCCAGTTAAAAAGTGACATCGATACTCACAACAGTCATGGGTAGTCGGAGTCCAGATTTACATTGGATGGTAAGAGGCCGACGTTTAGTGTTCAACAGTAATATTATGCCTGTAAATGTGGCCCTATTCTCACGTTTCACGTGCAAACCGTTACTTTTCGCTCGAGTAGTTTCCGTGCGATTTTCGTACACTAAATAAACCATTTAAATTGAATCACGTTTGTTACAGACAATTAGATGTCATTTGCTGTCTACTTGTTATGGACCCCTGTTGTTAAGAATAAGTATATTAGGTCGGAAGTCAGATGACAAAATTGTGTCTTATAATGTATGTATGTTTTAAGTAGAACTTCTAAATTACTTGAAACTTCATTAGGTTATACGTGAACTCTATCGTCTGATTTTAACAAGTGTATGTAATGAAATGTTAATTTTTTTATAAATAATAAATAATTGAACCAGATTGTGTCTTTTGACCACTATTTTATTAGTTAAATATGTAACTGGCAAAACAACATATATTCATTTTCTAGTAAATTACCTACAGTTCACCAATTCAATTCAAATCTTGACAAACTTATGCCTCAAATGATGGAACTAGATTTAAAAACACCCACGGCACAAGTAAAATGTTTGGCACAACTAAAAATAAAATGTTTACTGTGAAAGAACAAAGTTAAATTTAGATGCCCTTAATAGTACTTTTATGATCCTCATTACTGAGCGCGTTTGGGATTATTTCTTTAAAAGGGGATTTTTATATTAAGACGCTTAAAACAAAAATAGAAACACCCAGCCTTACAGTCCTTGCACAACACGGCACTTAATGCGACCATAGACAGATTGAGTAAGCTTGTGCGTTTAACTTAACAAATTGCTTCTATGGCTTAGCGAATAGTGCTATTAATAAAAGTCTTACACGTAATAGTACCACTTAGGAGTTCACTGCCAGTGGCTTTAGACCTTGAACATGTAGATACTTAGATTATACCTACTATTGACAGAGCGAAGCGAAGGTCTGTTTCAGATCGGCAAAAATGATTTCGTATATCCGGATGGTCTCTCCTACAGTATCCATACCATGAGTCACTGACGTCAAACGGTGTATCAAACGAGCGAGATGCATAGAAAGTAAGTTACGTTCTCGATAGAGTTGTCAGTGCCGAACTGGTGGTAGCCACACAGGTCGCATTGCTCAACCGATTCTCTTGAAATTTTATGAGTTGTCTATTTACTATAGTTATATTATCGTTACGTTATCACATTTTTTGCTGCCGTTGACATAATAGGAAAAGGGCCAAAAGCGAGCAATATTTATTATACCAAGTCTTAATATTGTTTTTACTTTTTTACTTCTATCATTTATGAATTTATCTTAAAATTATTGTGTTATTTGACAACATTAAAACATACAATATATCTAATATTTTATATATTGCTACCTCTTGCTAATATAAAACCTGTATTCAGTGACAATATTTCATAAATATATCGTCGGGGATAGTGCAATACCGCGTAACTAACAAAGTCGTAAGAGTTCGAAATTCAAACAATGTACAAGGTAATTGGACCTTACTGCATTTGTTAGTTACGCGGTATTGCACTATCCCCGACGATATCCAAGAGTTACGAGTAATGATTTTGGAAGAAGAGTTTAAAATAATGTTGTGTTACCTCGTGTTTTTAGACAGAGGTTTTAGAGAGTCAGAGGTCTAACTCTCTAAAATGTCTAAAGAATATATTCGTTTCCGCAATAGTTTGTCGACCCGAAAGCTTTAATTTGCATCTACTTGAAACAAAAACACAACCGAATCAAGGTTTTTCGTTCACAAATAACGTTAAACCGTTTTTGAATTGTGACGTAACGAATGTGCACAGGTGAACATGTTAAGAAAACCATGTAAATACTGTAAATATTGGTACAGTTTTTCGTACATCTTCACTGATGCGTCAAATTTAAACTCATTGTTTTGTTGGGTTGGAATAAAATTGCATTGACCTGTTGTGTCTACTATTTTCTTTTGCGGTGTTTGGTGTTTTGAATGGTGCATAGTGTGTGGGAAGACAGGATGGAATCGTGATTGGACGAAATTGGAATCGTGGGACGATATTTGTATAATCTGACGATATGTTCTTCCAACCGACACGCTTCTCTGAAACTGGACCGATTTGTGTCATTATAATGAAGAAAGATTAAACTACTGTATTATGCCATTAAATAGACTCCTACGAAAAGTGCATTCGAGTTCTCGTTTATAGTAAGCAGTTCATTTTGTTGACAAAGCCCGCGCGTGGTATACACTCTCGCATCGAATGTGTATACCACGCGCCGTTTTCCTAATATATATATATATATATATATATATATATATGGAGTATAACTTTAAATGTTTATTGGCATTTTTTGGAAGTTAAGCACAATACTTTGTTTAGATATGTAATATTCTCGAAATAATGATGCATTGCCTTACTTCTTTAATAATTATTATTTTTTAATTCAAGCCCAACCTTAAACTGGGCTTAAATGTTATTGTTCGTGTCACCCACAATGACGCGCAGATTTGTCAAATCTAACCTTTAATAACATGGCAATACGAGTCAGGGCACGCGTCATCGTAAATGACACAATCTATACATTTCTAATTAAATTGATGTACTTAATTTCAAATACACGCCGACGCTCAAGAGACGCCAAGTGTGGATAGTGGCCCTAAATATGATAACAATGCTGACAGTGAAAATTAATTACAGTTACCGCCAACGCTATGCTATATCATTATCGTGAATCGATTTAAAGGTGCACTCAATAAGAGCCCGTCGAAATGTCGCGTGCAATTAAACTGAATTACTCGAAACCCACAACCCTATCGGGATCTCGGTTAACGAGATGCGCGCACGCCTGTGCTATTCACAAAACCCACCAATCACATCAATAAACCAGTATAAGTGTATACTTTGACTATCAAGGCTCGAAAAAACGCCGTTATTTTGAAAACATAACCATAAATTAAAACCCCTTTATGACTCGAAAATGTTCGTTAACAGTCTACGGACGTCATTGGGACATATTTAAATCGTTGACATTGGTATAAGGATGTCTCTGTTGTACGGAACAGGGCTATGTTTTCAAAATGACGGGCTTTTTCCAAGCCTTGTTAATTACGCATATTACTTATGGATTTCAAGATCAAGTTATGCTAGCGACCTCATAGTATAGAGAGAATAAATTGTGAATTTGGAAGGCGTGGTTCTTAATTCGAATAAAGCATTTTTTCCTTTAAATGTATCATTAAAGATTCACTAATATTAATTGGCAATTATACTGGACAGTAAGATATATTGGTCAGTTTAAAGACAATAACAGTAAAAGATCACTTTACTGTTATTTCGGTAGCAATATAGGGCTGCTACTGCCAACTTTCATTTTTGGAAAGGAAAACTGGTTTAAAAACAAAAGACAAGTTACCGTTGAGGTTAAAGAAAATTATAGGGTTTAAATTAAGTAGGCCAAAAGTCGCATTGTTTAAGTGTGCATAGTGATTTGTGTATACTAAGTATATATCAGCTATACCTGGGGTTTGCAACCCGGATCCAAAATGTATGAAATTATAAGGATCTGGATCCGGATCCACGGACCTTCCCATAAATGAATAATAAATAAATATTATAGGACATTATTACACAAATTGACCAAGTCCCACAATAAGCTCAATAAGGCTTGTGTTGAGGGTACTTAGACAATGATATATATAATATATAAATATTTATAAATACTTAAATAAATAGAAAACATCCATGACTCAGGAACAAATATCCGTGCACATCACACGAAAGGATTACCAGGATTTAAACCCAGGACCATCAGCTTCATAGGTATCCCATACGTTTAATATCCGTCATGTAAACCCTAGCTATACTTTTATCGTTTTTACAACTCGTGCATTTTCTGTACCTCTAGTGTAAATTTAATCGACATCATAACGTGACGAACGCGTTTGCGTTAAGTCTCATTTTGTATAGGATTTTGAGTTTCCAAAACGTCCCGCTTGGCGCGCTCTTTCTAAATCACATACAAAATGAGACTAAACGCAAACGCGTACGTCACGTTTCGAAATCGAATTTATTTACACTAGGGGTACTGAATCACAATGTACACTCACGGTATTGGATGTTTTGTCACTTTTGTACCTGTACGCCATTACATAGAACCGAAAAGTGACAAACTACCGTGACTGTACTTGATAATTGCGACAAAATGTAATATTATCAGTAATGTTAGCGATAAGATACTCGTAAATCGATAGCAGTTGAGGTAGCACTTTCCCTATTACAAATACTTCATTGCCACTGTCATTCATTGCATAAGAGTGCGGAAAGAGAGATTAAAAAACAAGATTGTTTACAATGCACACATAATGTGTACAGAATTAATAAGTAGTATGACGAGTATACAACGAAACTAGATTTTCGATTATTATTATAATGTAGGTACAAATTAAATAAGGGTGAAATTTTAAATACGAAACTTGAGTAGAAGAAGAATAATTTATGGTGGCTTTTGTTTTGAAATATCTACATATGTTAATGTTCGTAATAATTACTTATATTATGGATATTATTGTTCTTGGGCGTAAAAATATTAATTGGCGAAGAAATTCATAAAATATTATATGCTATCCATAATTTCGATTTGACATTATTATTCGTGATTCATGTGTGTAATAAAATATTTAGGTCGGGATAATCGTCAATTACTGGCCACTTTTGTATCAATTTGTTGTAATTGGGTGAATCAACTTTTTTTGTTTTGTTATCCTGTCCCGTTGTCCAAGGGACAAGAGTGGCACAGTTTGTTTGAAGAGACGTTGTATGCCGTTCTATTAACATGCTTAGTAGGGGGCCCATTATGGACATTGGTTATAACGACCACAAAAACGCAAGTTTAATACATTTAAGTACCATAAAATCAGTATTTTAATGAACTTTTGTCCCCTGGACAACTAATCGTAACCATGGCAACGAGTGACGCTAAAAAGTTGATTCTCCCAATTATAATTTTGTTTATAAATACAATATACATTTTCAAGTCACCTTAAAAACGTCAATTTTTTGCCAAAGGACAATGGGCACTTTTGTATGGGGAGTGTCCCATGGATGTATACTGTTGAGACATATGTCGTTTTAAAGCTCTTAATCGTAGTATTATTTTATTGTATGGCACCAACCTTGGACCACTTGCAGGGACCGAGCTATATAAAAAAAGAAGTTGCGCATATAAGCAGTTATATTTCCTTATACGCGGGATATAAAAAGTTTTAGCGTATTTTATTCGAAAGAATATAAAAAATGCTTTATGTTTTTTGTATCAACACCAATGATAAAGTATTTAAAGGGACACAATGTACAGTTTTAAAAAATCGTCATTCTAAAAATTACTTGATACACAGCGAAATAAGAGTGTATACAAATGCCATGTATATCATGTGAAAAGTATTTTTATAAGCTATTTTTCGTATAATATAACTGGGGTCAAATCGTTGCAGGGACCAAAATAAAACCATTTAATGAGTTAATTAATTGTAGTTAATTACGCCATAACTTTTCTACTCAACGCCAGATGTCGCTCTAAAGCAAAATTCTACTTGACGTAAAACATTTATACATAGCGGTAATCTCGTCAGTCTTACTCCATCATTTTAAAAAGTATAGACTAGTTTATGGATTTCTAAAGTTATGTCAAGATGACTCTGAATGTAATATTGTCAACAATAATTGTCAAAACACGCAATTTAAAATATTCAACATTGTAATTACAAAATAGTATATTTCTAATACGCTATAATTTTCTCCAATCGAAAGGCACTCCATTCCATTGATCTCAGAGAGTATGCTCCTTGATGATCTTCACTATTCATGGGGTAGGTAAGATAAAAGTATTATTTTTTCTCGTATAGCTGCTATGTAGCGTTCGACTCCATGGAAAATAAAGGCTCCAAATTATATAAAAAATGTAGCATATATACAAAGTGCAATTTAGATAGTATTCCAGAAAAAAATGCGCCAATGTAAATGCTGAAAAGTTTCCTATCGTATTGTCGAACAAATTCATATCTTCTGATCTTAAGTTTGGATTGTCCTACCTAATCATTTTACATTTTATTGTTTTCAGAACAAGAATTATTTTACTTCCCACTGTCTATGTAAGGGGACTTAGAGCGGATTCATACTTTACTATACGTGTCGTGTCGAATGATAGTCCCTATGTCAGTTTCTCCAATTCTATTTTGCGTAGGATAAGTTAAAAAATAATTAAAAATATGTGTTACCGTATTTTTATTCGTGAAATGTTACCTATATTTCTAAGTTAATGATTGTACTACACTTCCAAAAATATGTCTGACAAACATTTTACATGTAAGCCATTTTTCCATGTAAAAATGAACTGTTATAGGGACCATCTTTTGAATTTATGATAATTCATTCATATTTTAATGTACTTGGGTAATATTGCAGGCATTATATCAGCACCAAATAAATGCTGTGAACCAGATATATAAAGTGTTTTAAGTGGCGAATAACGTTTCCAAATCGCATTTTCTTTTGACATATCTTTCTTTTTTCTTTTTTTTTGCTCTTTTTTTCACGACCGGTTTGGCCTAGTAAGTCGATGATCCTGGGTTTGAATCCCGGTACGGGCATTTATTTGTGTGATGAGCACAGATATTTGTTCCTGAGTCATGGATGTTTTCTATGTATTTAAGTATTTGTATATTATATATTATTATGTCGTTGTATGAGTACCCACAAAACAAGCCTTCTCGGCTTGCCGTGGGACTCAGTCAATTTGTGTAAGAATGTCCCTATAATATTTATTTATTGTTATTATTATTGTATGTCCGGTAACAGAACTCCCCAGGAGCACTCGGGTGTGTAAGGTCGCTACTTCCCAACTTATTATAATTGTTATTACTTTCAGCATTTTTAAGTTGTTCATCGGACACTGAGGCCATTGAAGTTTCAAGCTGGCGGCATCAAAATGGAGTACCTAGGTACTGTTTCAAATAAATGGGTGGTAAGTAAGTACATTTGGTGAAGTGGAACTGCTGATGTTGATCAGAAACGGAACTCTTCCACGCGCGTGATTTGTCTTCTTTGTTAAGTTTGTAGCGAGTAAGTTTCAAGTACCAAGGTTTTTAGGAACCTTTGTGTCAAGGTAAAGGTCTGACGATGGGTTCCATGAGGAAGCGAGGGAACACCTCAAATCTTATAGGCATATAGTCATTTTGGATTTTCATCAATACCTTAAGCTTTTTCATTCCCACTAGTGGCATTTAATGAAGTGGAACTACTGATGTTGACCAAAACGGAACTCTTGAACGCGCGAGATTTTTCTTCTTTGTTTTTTTTTTATGATATAAGAGGCAAACGAGCAGACGTCACACCTGATGGTAAGCGATTACCGCCGCCCATGATGGACACCTGCTAAACCATAGGGGTTGTAAGTTCAGTGCTGGCCTTTAAGATTGGAATACGCTGTTTTCTTAATGTTTTAAATGTCGTATTGGTCCGGAAATACCGCAGGCGACAGATCATTTCATAGTTTAGCTGTATGAGGCAGGAAGTTTCTAGAGAAATGCACAGTTGAGGACTGCCAACCATCTAAGTGGTGAAAATAAAAATGTTGTAGCGTAGAGCGATGATGAAAAGATGCGGCAAGGATTAATCCGAGCAATTCGATGGAACACTCGCCGTAATAGATTTGTCCTGATAAGTTTGTAGAAAGTAAGGTTGTTAAGAAACATCTGTGTCTAGATCCAGGTCTGATAGATACCTCAAACCTTATAGAAATACATATAGTTTTTTTTGGATTTACATCAATATCCTTAGGCGTTTTATTTAAAAAAAAGCTACATTTAATCAAGTGAAACTGCTGATGTGTTCCAGAACGGAACTTTTCAACGCACACGTTTTGTATTCTTTATTAAGCTTGTAGTGAGTAAGGTTCTTAAGGTGTACTTAATACATCAATGTCCAGTTCAGATGATGGGTTTCATGAAGAATCGAGAGAATTCCTAAAATCTTTTAGGCATACATGTAATAATTTCTGGGATTTTATTTACATATCAAGCATTATTATTAAAAAAAGTGTCATTTGACTAGAAGTAACAGCTGATGTTGACCAGAATGAAACTCGCCAACTCGCGCGCGATTTGTTTTATTAGTTAAGTTTGTAGCAAGTAAGTTTTAAGTATTAAGGTTTTTAGGAACATTTGTGTCAAGGTAAAGGTCTGATGATGGGTCCCATGAAGAATCGAGGGAATTTCTTAAATGCTATAGGCATATATGTAGTACTTATTGGATTTTCATCAACATATTATCAACTTTTATTCACAAAAGTGACATTTGATGATGTGGAACTACTGATGTTGACCAGAACGGAACTCCAAAGCGTGCAATTTTTCTTCGTTAAGTTTGTAGCAAGTAAGGTTCTTAAGAAACATTTTTGTCAAAGTACAGTTCTGATGATGGGTTTCATGAAGAATCGAGGGAATTCCTAAAATCTTTTAGGCATACATGTAATAATTTCTGGGATTTTATTTACATATCAAGCATTATTATTAAAAAAGTGTCATTTGACTAAAAGTAACAGCTGATGTTGACCAGAATGGAACTCGCCAACTCGCGCGTGATTTGTTTTATTAGTAAGTTTTAAGTATTAAGGTTTTTAGGAACATTTGTTTCAAGGTAAAGGTCTGATGATGGGTCCCATGAAGAATCGAGGGAATTTCTTAAATGCTATAGGCATATATGTAGTACTTATTGGATTTTCATCAACATATTATCAACTTTTATTCACAAAAGTGACATTTGATGATGTGGAACGACTGATGTTGACCAGAACGGAACTCCAACGCGTGCAATTTTTCTTCGTTAAGTTTGTAGCAAGTAAGGTTCTTAAGAAACATTTTTGTCAAAGTACAGTTCTGATGATAGGTTTCATGAACAATCGAGGGAATTCCTAAAATCTTATAGGCATACATGTAATAATTTCTGGGATTTTATTTACATATCAAGCATTTTATTAAAAAATTGTCATTTGACTAAGTGTAACAGCTGATGTTGGCCAGAATGGAACTCGCCAACTCGCGCGCGATTTGTTTTATTAGTTAAGTTTGTAGCAAGTAAGTTTTAAGTACTAAGGTTTTTAGGAACATTTGTGTCAAGGTAAAGGTCTGATGATGGGTCCCATGAAAAATCGAGGGAATTTCTTAAATGCTATAGGCATATATGTAGTACTTATTGGATTTTCATCAACATAATTATTATAAACTTTTATTCACAAAAGTGACATTTGATGATGTGGAACTACTGATGTTGACCAGAACGGAACTCCAACGCGTGCAATTTTTCTTCGTTAAGTTTGTAGCAAGTAAGGTTCTTAAGAAACATTTTTGTCAAAGTACAGTTCTGATGATGGGTTTCATGAACAATCGAGGGAATTCCTAAAATCTTATAGGCATACATGTAATAATTTCTGGGATTTTATTTACATATCAAGCATTATTATTAAAAAAAGTGTCATTTGACTAAAAGTAACAACTGATGTTGACCAGAATGGAACTCGCCAACTCGCGCGCGATTTGTTTTATTAGTTAAGTTTGTAGCAAGTAAGTTTTAACATTTGTGTCAAGGTAAAGGTCTGATGATGGGTCCCATGAAGAATCGAGGGAATTTCTTAAATGTTATACATATTATCAAGTTTTATTCACAAAAGTGACATTTGATGATGTGGAACTACTGATGTTGACCAAAACGGAACTCCAACGCGCGCAATTTTTCTTCGTTGTTAAGTTTGTAGCGAATAAGGTTCTCAAGAAACATTTTTGTCGAAGTACAGTTCTGATGATGTGTTTCATGAGAAAGCGAGGGAACTCCTCATTCTCCTCAATTCTTATAGGCATATAGTCATTTTGGATTTTCATCAATATCTTTAGCTTTTTTCATTCACATTAGTGGCATTTGATGAAGTGGAACTAGTTATGTTGACTAAAACGGAACTCTTCAACGCGTGAGATTTTTTCTTTTTTTGTTTGTTGTGATATAAGAGGCAAACTAGCAGACGAAGCAACTGATGGTAAGCAATTACCGCTGGCCATGGACATCTGTTACACCATAGGGATTGTAAGTTCGGTGCCGGCATTTAAGATAGGAATACGCTCTTTCCTTAAAGTTTTAAAGATCGTATTGGGCCGGAAATACCGCATGCGACAGATCATTTCATAGTTTAGCTGTATGAGGCAGGAAGTTTCTAGAGAAATGCACAGTTGAGGATTGCCAACCATCTAAGTGGTGAAGATATAAATGATGTAGCGTAAAGCGGTGACGGAAAGAGGCGGCAGAGATTAATCCGAACAATTCCTCGGAACTTTTAAGTTTGTAGAAAGTAAGGTTCTTAAGAAATATCTGTGCTAGACACCAGTGTCTAGTGTCTAGGTCTGATGATGGACACCTCAAACCTTATAGAAATACATATAGTCTTTTTTTTTCATCAATATCTCTAGGTGTTTTATTAAAAAAAAAGTTATATTTGATCAAGTGGAACTGCTGATGTTGTCCAGAACGGAACTTTTCAACGCACGCGTTTAGTATTCTTTATTAAGCTTGTAGCGAGTAACGTTCTTAAGGTGTATTTATATCAATGTTCAGTTCTGATGATGGGTTTCATAAATAATCGAGGGAATACCTGACATCTTATAATTTCTGGATTTTTATTTACATATCAAGCATTTTTATTAAAAAGTGACATTTGACGAAATGCAACAGCTGATGCTGGCCAAAATGGAACTCGCCAATTCGCGCGCGATATGTTTTATTTGTTTATTTTGTAGCAAGTAAAGTTCTTGAAGACCTTTGTGTCATAAGGTCTAGTTCTGAGGATGGGTTCCATGAGAAATCGAAGAAATTCCTCAAATCTTATAGGCATACAATACATACAGTAATGTTTGGATTCTCGTCAACATATCAAGCATTTTTATTTAAACAAGTTAGTGATATTGACCAGAACGGAACTCTTCAACGCGCGCGATTCTTATTCTTTGTTAAGTTTGTAGCAAGCTAGGTTCTTAGGAAACATTTGTGTCAAGGTCCAGTTATGATGATGGATTCAATGAGGAATTGAGGATTTTAAATCGATTTGAATTCTCAATTGGGAGGAATTGAGGATTTTCGTCAACATATCAAGTTTTTTTTATTTGAACAAGTGACATTTGATGAAGTGAAACTGCTGATATTGAGCAAAATGGAACTCTTCAACGACAAGTATTTTACCTTAGGCGTTTTTTTTATTTTATTTCGTTTATAGCATGTAAGGCTTTTAAGGAACATTTGTGTCAAGGTCCAGTTCTGATGATAGGTTCTACGAGAAACCGAAGGAGCTTCTCATATTGTATAGGATAGGCATACATATAGTCATTTTAGGATTTTCATCAATATTACAAGCATTTTTACTCAATAAAGTGACATTTGATGAAGTAGAATTGCTGATGAAGAACGGAACACCTCAACAACTTCCAGATTCTTTATTTTTATTACTCTCCTTTCTTTTTCATTATTCTTAGAACAGGTATTTCTACTAAGTGAACCGAACTGCTACTATTAAAAGTAGGTAGGTAGGTAGGTTAAATAGGTTAAAACTGTAAGGATTATTATGTATAAGTAGTCTTTCTTTTAATTAAACATAGGTAAGTAATTCTATTTAAGTATAAGTATCTTTAAAAAAACATCAATCGACTCTTATCTGTCACTAGTTCCAGTTTCAGAGTATAAAATCCGGGTACACAGCCACGGCTAGCCGGGTAGCCAGACAGTTCGAATACGGACAAGTTATTGTGAATAAAAAATCTTATCGTCTTGCAAAAGTTATTGTTATAAATGTATAGGTTAAGATAATTAGGTAAAGACAATGAATAATTAAACGTATTATAAATTGACACCAATATCCATCAAATAGTATAACTAGGTATGCTAAGAGCGGGCTTCAGGCCATTACGTCGCACCTTTAGAATGAAACTAATTTGACTCAAAAAGTACGACTACTTTATATATGTAGTTTGGTAGAACAGTAAGAACTCACTATATGTGTCTCTTTTTCATGCGGTGAAATCCCCCCCACCCGGAAAGGGTAGCGACGCCCATTTTATCGACTCTCGAGTCGACTCCAATCTGATACTAATAGTAAGTAAGTACTTACTTAGTAAGCAAATTGTAGTAGTCATCCCTTCTTAGTAAACGGACGGAAGTATTGTAAAGATACTACTTTTTAACCGACTTCAAAAACTTTTTTTTGTATATATGTTAAGTAAGATCTTCGTCATTTCTGAACCAATGTTGAAAATTAGTTATTGTTTGAAAGTGGGTATATAGTTCCAAGATGGTCCTTTTGACAAAACCACGAGGAATTAAGGGAACTTCCCAAATCTCATAGGCGTTTTTTAGTTTCATCAACAGACCAGGTATTGCCATTCAAAAAAGTGCTATTTGAAGAAGTGGAACTTCTGATCAGGACCAGAAAAGAACTCTTTAACGATGGGTATTTCACGCTAGACGATTTGTCTTCTTTGTTATGTTTGTAAAGAAGCTACTTGCTTAACGAGGTTTAAAGAATATTTGTGTAAAGGTCTAGCTTACATCATGGTTTCCATGAGGAATTGAGGCAACCTCTCAATTCTTGATGGAACGTAAAACTGTTTATTGACATAATTGTCGATAGGTATCCCATCTGTTCTAATTTACCCCACTTGACGGTACTTACATGAAAAAAAAACTTCTCTTAAAAATAGGAAACCAACTTCAAACATAGGTATTAGAAAACAATACAAAAACTGTTATTGTATTTTCAGAAACCATACGGAAATAATGAGGTCCTTCGACATAAGAAGAATCGAACATGGGCAAGATAAAGTTCAAGAAAAAAGCAAATATAATGTGTACTTGTGTGTAGTCAAAGAAAGTTGAAAAATAAAGCATAATTAATGGCCATAGAATACAGAACCGATACACGAACATTAAGACTATTAAAAATAGACATATAGGTTGATCGTACTACTCGAACTAATGTATTTCTTTTGTTCAATTATATTATTGCATTAAAGTTAGATTCTCTAGATATATATTATTCATAGGTTCTGTATTCTATACGAATTGTTTTAGTGTAATTATTGTACTAAATACCGTTGACCGCCTGTCAACAGTATTTATTTCTACATTACTATCACAGAAGATTTTAGGTCCTACAGTAGTTTTTGAATTAGTATTTACTATGGACAAATATTGCGAAATGTGAGTTTTTACCTAAAATATCAATCTTTTGTGAACGTGGTGTAGAGTATATACCGCCTAAGACTGAAGTAGCTACGCGGGCAACGTTTTCAAAATAGAATCGTGTTCATCGACCATGAAAAATATGGTAAAAATAATTAGGTACCCGTAGACCCGCTGGTGAACACTGTTTATGATAATGATAACACTTAAAATAAACCCCGTGGACCCACCAGGAGAACATATTGGAGAGACTAGAGATAATACACCGCTTTAAGGGCGGTCGCACTCGGCATTGACATCTGGCGTCTAGATGGCGGGTGGACCTCAGCGAATTTCAAAGAAATATTTATAAACATCCAATGACGTTCGGCTCGGACACCAGATCTTCAATCTCCTGATTCCTGTGGAGTCTCCAGGTTCCATCCTCTCCACGTGCGAGTCCTAGGATTTTTCGCGCTGCCAGACTCGGGCACGTAGTCCAGATGGGTGAGGATCGTGCAGCCTGGAGGGTGTACTCTGAAGTTCCAAATGGCCGAAGACCGTCTAGACGTCCTAGGTAGGTCCCGCTGGAGAGACGAAATGCAAAAAGACCTTAGCGAACTCGGCGCCGCCGACTAGATGGAAACGGTTTGGGACAGAGAAGCGTGGCGGTCTTTGGTGTCGGAGGCCAAGATCCACTTCGGGTCGCTGCGCCATAGCAGTAAGTAAGTATTTATAAACATACTGTACCTTCTGTGTACCTAACCCAAAACGAGATATTTAAGAAAAAGTCCACCCGCCATTCTGACGTCAGGATTGCGGTTGGACCTATGAAATCTTGCATTATACCGCACTAAAAGTATGTAGTTATATGGTACAGTCGCCACCAGATATATCGGAGTGGCCGAGGTGCTCAAAGATCTCTAAACACGCACTCTAACCTCTTGACAGTAGAGGCATGTTCAGATATTCGTGGGTACCTTGGCCGCTCCGATATATATGATGGTGACTGTACCTTCAGTGTACCTCTGTAAATAGAAATAGAAACCGGTGTACCTCTCCCCAAAACAAGGTAGGCTAAGCTCATGCACAATATAGCTGCATACTTTTAGTGCGGTATAATGCAAGATTTCATAGGTCCACCCGCCATCCTGCCGTCAGGTTGGCGGGTGGACCGTTTTGTAAAATATCTCGTTTTGGGGAAAGGTACACTGGTTTCTATTAAAGGTACACTGAGGTACACAGAAGGTACAGTCAACGTCAAATACTTTGTAGCAACCAAAGTAACCAAATAGTTCGGTACACCATATATTTAGTATGGTGTACCGAACTATTTGGCCACTTTGACTGCTACAAAGTATTTGACGCTGACTGTACAATATGTTTATAAATATTTCTTTGAAATTCGCTGAGGTCCACCGCCATCCTGACGCTTACCATATATCTAAGGACCGACCTTAGGGGCAATAAGGATAGTGCTAGTTCAGTTGTGTCATTCACAAATTCGAGCCAATCGTGCTGTCTAACGCAACTACATGCGATCAATCGCGTGCGTAATGCGAACTCATCAACCAATCACGTTGTGGTACTTGTGACGTTAGACTGCACGTTTGGCTCAAACTCGTGTGCGTAACACCGCTGTACTGGCCCCATTCTTATTGCCCGTAAGGCCCGTCCTCAGATATATTATGTCAATGACACAGTCGCGATTTAAAAAAATCATATTGCTTCTGCTACCAAATTGTTGAGCATAACGTTTTCCTATCCATAGGTTCCATCTGTCCAGTAGGATCCACCATCTCGATCCACCAGATTGAAGAGATTGTTACTTAACTGATGGATCGAGATAATGAAACCTACCGAATAGAGCGGGTCGATTGGATATAACAAAGTACGCTTATATGAAACGCTACTCCGGTGTGCGAGTGAGACAGTCAGGCCAATTTGAACTTGCATTTGACAGAAAACTGTCTCCATCAAACGCTACCAGTTCCATTGCCGGCCTCTTCGCTGCCTTCTATAGTGGTTCAATCTTACCTTGCTTATGAATAAAAAGGGGCGTGCACACCGATATTAGAGTAATATTGGAATCATATCAGTTAGTTGCGGGCGTCTCGCTCGCACAAATACATGCGTATAAGTGCGAAATGAACGCACGAATGACAGCTAACTGGCATCATTCCAATATTATTCTAAAATTGGTTTAATGTCAGTTGCGCTTTCGAATTGGCCTACATAGCGATTTCCTTAGCCTGCACACCAGATCGGCGTGTGATCTAGCTAATGTAAAGCCCCCTCATTAGGTGCTTTTAGCCTTTTGAACGGCAAGAACACCTAAAGATGTGGTGAGAGAAAGCCGCGCGTCCCTCATGCACTGCACTAGCTTTACAGCTTGCATTGCGACCAATGTATGCCGCTCACCGCCCCGCCGGTCGCGTGGGTCCAATCCGCGGCCCTAGAAGACGTACTTTACATATAAACAAGAGCACGCGAACATTTTGCGAGTTGTGTATGTGTACTTGTGTTATCTAGGCGCACAAACGGTTACAATAACAAGAAGTGTACACCGCGTGTGCAGTCCAACACGGGAGCACGGGTGCGATTCGAAAATAACGCGCTAGCGACGCATTACGACATTGATACTTTACCCTTTGAACGCCATAACAAAAACGTTACTCACATGCCAAGGTCACGGGCGCAAGTGAGCTTGAAAGTGCATGAGTATTACATTAGGGACTTTGACAGCGATTATAACAGCTATAATCATTAATGTGTTCATGGTCCTTAAATCATGTCTAGTGACGGCGCATTTAGGTGTTCTTGACGTTCAAAAGGTTAAGGGCGTTTGCTAGCTGGCGCTAGTGCACGGAGCGGGCAAACACGCACAGGTGCTTTTGTAAGTAAAATCAGTCGCACGCGTCCGCGCCAGTTAGCGTTGCTCATACTGTAAGCCGCACGCCCGCTCCATGCACACGCGCGACGTTGCGGACGCCCTATGCCCTAAACCTTACTTGAAAGTGTGAAGGTTACTCTGACAGCGGCTATATCAGCTATAATGTATTTATGACGCTTTGAGCATAGCTAGTTACGACGCCTTAAGGTATTCTTGGCGTTCAAAAGGTTAAGGGCGTTTGCTAGCTGGCGCGAGTGCACGGAGCGGGTGCACGCGCGCGGGTGCCTTTGTAGGTAAAATTCGTCGCATGCGTCCGCGCCAGTTAGCGTCGCCAGTTACTGTTTTTCGTTAACCCGCTCCAGCTAGCAAACTAATCGCAAATGGTCTGAGATTGGCCATGCATTCCCTTATCTGGATCTGGATGCACCTATTCACCAATGCTTGCTTTAAAGTAACTTGTCGACTCGTCCTGATAATATTTGTGCGACCGTGAAGAAAATCTATGCCGTCACTTATTTTTCAATTTATATGAAATAAAGATGTTAAATGTATTCAAAAGTTTTTATTTAATAAGGTATGTATAAGTGCTCTGTGCATCCGCACCAGCTAGCGGTGCCCTTAGCAAACCAATCGCAAATGGTCCGAGATTGGCGCAATAACCATGCATTCTCTTATCTGGATCTGGATGCACCTATTCACCAATGCTTGCTTTAAATTAACTTGTCGACTCATCCTGCTAATATTTGTGCGACCGTGAAGAAAATGTATGCCGTCAGTTATTTTTCAATTTATATGAAATAAAGGTGTTAAATGTATTCAAAAGTTTTTATTTCATATGTATATATAATGGAACAAAATACAGCTACTATCTTAGCTTGGCAAGCAGTTAAGAGTCGCTGATGCTTGTAATGTATTCACTGCGTTAATTTTAGGTTTAAGATTCTTTATTCTGACTAAGAATTTGACAATTCACTTACATGAGAACTTAAAACTACACAATTTAATCCTGCTTCATATGGCAAACGAAAGGAACGTTGCTTTGAACCGCGACGCAATCTCAAATGTTTCACTTTTACACAATTTTCCTGCAGAGAAACAAAACAAGTATGTACATAGTACCTTTTTACGATTTATTTTATCGTAACATATAAACTTAGATTTATTTTCTTGCTGCTAATTATGGTACTCCAACTACTCCATAAATACATTTACTTACCTACTTATTGCTTAGGAATCTTATTTCATGTTTAATAATAAGTTTATATAACGTTTCTAGCGGGACATAACGCGAACTTTAAAAAATGTAATGCTTTTTCTACCTTTATCACTCGAATATGTAAGAGCAAGAGAGATAAATAGACGAAACTTACTAGTTCAAGGTAACCACTCGTTTTATTGTCAAAGTTCCGAATTAAACAAACTTATTCTTCGGTGACATTTTTTAGCGTTTATAAGCGACTATACGGATCCAGCATTTGCCGCTCATTCGGTTCTCCTATTGCACGCAAGATGTCAGTACTAGAGAGGATTTGAAAAATCATAATTAAGTAGTTTAGTGCCATTTATTGAGCGGTAATAATTTAAAAATATATATAAATTACTTTTTCATTATATTTCAGGCATGCAAAGTGATGTAAATGGTTACAAAAGTAACTCTATATGAATGACATTTTTTAGTTCCAGTTTACGCCGCAGCGCATGATCAAAATTATTAATATCATCTTCCCTGGACACTTTCGGTCTTTGGTGTCATATAAGTAATTAATGCTTAATTGAAGACCTTCCAAATGGGATATGACTCAATTGTATATACCAATAGTAAAAATTACCCAAACTGCTACCAAGGCTCCATCTAGTGCCAGGTAGAACAAACAAAGCGGCATTTACCACAATTAATTAACGAAAAAACTCGTTTTATTACCGCCCCTGCAAGCATTTGAGTGCAAGTATATATATATTAAAATACCTTATAAAAATGTCTTTTAAATGAGATATATGGCTTGAGTATACAAGCAAGTTTCAGTGTTTAATAGCAGTATTTTTAATTCAAGCATATGTTATATCAACTAATTCCAGCCCTGTACGTACTTAAACGTAAGTAGTGGTAAACAGAAATCTAGAATTTCTCATATTCTTTCATACAAAACACCTAACAACCGGCTACATAACAAGTACTTTGTAAAACAACAGTTTATATTCGCCACTCTTTTTTTTAAATTGCTCAGTCCCTGCACGTTATCCAAAGTTGGTGTCATACAATAAAATAATGCTAAGAGTAAACCCTTTCAAACGAGATATGTCTCAACAGTATACATCCATGGGACAAATTGCCCATTCTCCTTTGTGCCATTATTCATGAGTATCGGTAGCTAGTCACAAAAGGCGCTACTGTACGGCTACCACCAGTTTTGACATTAACATATTAGCTCACACGTAATTTACTTTCTATACATCTCGCTTGCACTAATATGCCAGTACGAACGAGATGCATAGAAAGTAAATTACATAGATGTGAGCGAATATGTCAATGTCAAAATTAGGGCCCATTTCTCGAACCATGGTAACCCATAAGACTTAATGGTTCGTGGACTAATATTATTAGTGTGTTGCCATGGTAACCCATACGACTTGATAGTTCGTGGACTAATATTATTAGTGTGTTGCCATGGTAACCCATACGACTTGATAGTTCGTGGACTAATATTATTAGTGTGTTGCCATGGTAACCCATAGGACTTGACAGTTCGTGGACTAATATTATTAGTGTGTTGCCATGGTAACCCATACGACTTGATAGTTCGTGGACTAATATTATTAGTGTGTTGCCATGGTAACCCATACGACTTCATAGTTCGTGGACTAATATTATTAGTGTGTTGCCATGGTAACCCATAAGACTTGATAGTTCGTGGAATAATATTATTAGTGTATTGCCATGGTAACACATACGACTTGACAGGTGGCAGCTGTACTGAAGTTTATATATGTGACCGCGGCAAGCAATTCGTCCCACTTTGTCGCTTGCCATAAGGACGCTTTATCAGGTTATTCGTATAAAGATACAAACAAATCTCGTCCTTATAACAATCGACAAATTGGGAGGTTTTGCTGGCCATGGTCACATTTCGTCACCCTAGATCACTATCAGTAGTAGTAGTTACCATAGAAACAAGGATATATTTGGCCACTTTGCCCGTCACTATCCTAATTGTTGCCGACTGTACCCTTAGCTAGAAAACGTCACATTTCAAGTAGGGTGTCCATAAATTCCCGTCGCTATTTCGGGACAATCGATCAGCGGTTGAAAATAGTCCCGGAAGCCCGAGGCTCGCCTCTAATTGCCGTGACAACAACGCAGGCGCTCATTATCCTAAATTTGGACCACACCTTCCCGACTTATCAGTCATAGACTGCCTCTCATAGATGCCACATGAAGAACGTCGTATTCTGTCATATAGAAAACATTTTCATAGATTTTTAGATGTTTTGGAGTTGATCTCACATAACAAAAGTTATCCTATATGAGCTATACATCAAATTTACGTCGCGGTATATAACCAAACTTTGAATGAACACCATGTGTAAATAAATGATCGAGGCCGGCAAAACCGTCCCACTTTGCCATAAGGACGCCTTGACAGGTTATTCGTTTAAAGATACAAGCACATTTCGTCCTTATGGCAAGCGACCAAGTGGGACGTTTTGCCGGCCGTGGTCACGTATGTCGAAGATTTCAGTACCCCTAGTGTAAATAAATTCGATTTCGAAACGTGACGTACGCGTTTGCGTTTAGTCTCATTTTGTATGTGATTTAGAAAGAGCGCGCCAAGCGGGACGTTTTGGAAACTCAAAATCCTATACAAAATGAGACTTGACGCAAACGCGTTCGTCACGTTATGATGTCGATTAAATTTACACTAGGGGTACTGGTAACTAACATTAATACACTGCGCTTATACTACAGCTAATTTTGTGTGTGTGTGTGTGTGTATGTGTACAGTCAGCATCAATATTAGCAGATGTAAGCAACGCGCTAAATGTATATGACATCCACTAAAACTTTTTCAAACGTAATTTTCAATGATAAACTTGATAATACAAGCGGACAGGCATCGTTCATCAATGTTTGTATTCAAATGCACTCAACATCTACGAGTATAATGTACATAAAATAATGTACGCTGTCGTACTATTCGACAGAATACGTATCGTATACAGGTACTCCATTTAGTGGATAACTGATCTGTGTAACTAATGGACTCCACTTGAAACATTAAGGTTAAGATGTTCCTCTTGAGACACTTATAACCTTTAAGTACCTAGTAGTGTTTTTGTCCATTCAGAAATACCAGTCAAATAGTCATATTAATTGCTTGAGAAACAATTGCGCTTCAACTATTTATTTATAGAACTGCATTTATAAATGCGGAACTGAAGAAGATGAGAAAAAAAGTACCTAATTTAAAAATAACAGTCGTAATGGAATTTGCACGAGATAATAAGGGACGTGACAGAGCCTCGCTACGTGGCTTATTATATGCTCCTCACAGTTGATGGTTGATAGACCGTATTTCTTCGGAGTAAGGGTTAAGAATAGTCAGCTAACTCTATCTACATTACAATTCTGATGGCTGACTACTGGTCTACTTTATTTTCATGGTATTAAGGTTCATGATCGGTTAGTTGTAGGCAATACATGCTTCTCATTACTAACCACAACTGCAGCGGTCACAAAAAATGGCGAAGGTCGACAACATAGTGCAAAGAACGATAGATGAAGAGATAATGTATGATATTGTAATGCAGGTTATATTTCAGTTTAATTGATTATTTGTTTTGAAATCCAAGGTTTTTAAAGCTATAGTGAATAGGCCTTGACTACAAGATGTGCAAGTTGCGGAAAGACTCCAAAAAGTTAAAAAAGTTCTTTGAAATTTCAGGAAGACTTTGACATGAAATGAAGAAAATTTTCATTTTGGTGATGGACAATCATACAAAAATATGAGAAGCTACAAATAATTTTCCAACTACTTGAAACAAAAAAAAAACTTGTATAATCTATCCAACGGCACATGAGTACAGAACCCGTAAGCTACAACTTTAGCCTGATAGGGACGACTAGTCACACCACAAATTTTCATCAGGGGCCCATTTCTCGAACGGTATTAGACTACTATTATTAGTCCACGAACTGTCAAGTCTTATGGATTACCATGACAACACACTAATAATATTAGACTAATACCGTTAGAGAAATGGGTCCCAGGTGACCATGTGGTCAATCATCAATTATTCATCAGCATGTAATAAAGAAAATTAAAGAAATTATTGGTGTACTTTGATTACCTTGTCATGTAATTAAACTGAAAGCTATGAGAGATTTCATATTTCTGTCACTATGACAACCCAGCAAAGAATTTATATTCGTCGGGCGTACAATACGGCAATCACTGAGTAATGTTTATAAACAAACCATAAGGAAACAACTGCAGTAACGCGTTTAGAACGTAGAATCGATTGACATGCGCCCGTCATGTCGTATTTGAATAAAAAACGTAAGTCACGCCCGAGAGCACACGACCATGGAGAACGATACTTATACACAAGTACATATTTTGTACTTTATTCCCATAGTGATAAGGTTGTATAGTGTGTAAATATTTACGATGCTGACAATTTACACAAACCAAACGCTCCATGCCATCGCAATCTAGATAACGTGGAAATAGCAAGAAATGTAAGCTAACCAGAACAATTGCTTTGAGGAACTAAAGTACAGATAGCCAAATGTAAGTGCCATCGACGACAGAGTATAAATAAACCATTTGTAGACCGTATTGTACCATTATAATAAGCACCAACAACTACCAATGGTCAATTTAGTTATGCTATTATGTATAACGCGTTCTGACATAACATTCCGTAAGGTTTCCCCAGTGGGCGGCGCCAATTAAACAAGACTAATGGTCACATGGTCACAAGGTGCCGAGATAAAGGAAAAGTTGAGTGAACGTACGCCGTTGCACCTTATCTTCGGGAAATGCACTTTCTTAAGTTAAAGAGTGCCTTCCGGAATACAAAAGAAGGTGAAACTAAGAATAAATTCTACAGATCTGACCGCTTTCCGTTGAACGAGTGAAAACAAAAGTAAATTGACGCGTGAGTCGAATGCTAATCAATTTCTACTGAGATGGGATATCTGTTGACAACCAATTTGCAGTAATTGTTTTCTCTTCAACTTATCAACGTGTTAATAACTTTTTATTTGCTATTTATAAAGCATTGAACTTTAAAGAAGATCGATAGTCTGCTTTCTTTTTCGATTTAATAGATTCGTAATTAGTGTGATATAAAGTACCGGCTTTAATGCTAAGGAAGCCAATCCTGAAGAATGAAATGGACCAGTTTTTGACACTCGATAGTGAAAGTCCAGACAGAATAGGTACGGTTAGACACAATGTCATTCGACAACAATAGTTTGCAAATAACAAAACGAGTCCTAGATAGGTATTAGTGATGAGTATGTTATTCTAAATAGAGCACAGATGTTATAGACTCATTACTACAAATCGATTAGACGAACGATCGATGTTGTCAGTTAGGCGATTGCTCTCGTAATTAAATCGATAAGGATTACACATGAACGCATCGCGTCTAACGAAATAATTAAATCTTGTATCTCGTACAAGTGATATATCGTATGCCTTATTTCAAACGCATAAGATCTAGAAGCAGTTAATAAGTTTAGTACAAAAGCGAAATTTACAATAGTGGAGGATGGGCGGGTCGCATCTCCATTCACAGACGAAGGGTAGAGGGTAACGCACCCCGAAGTTCGCAGACACAGACCCGGCCGGCGAACAACCCCGCTCAAGGGCGGAGAGCGACAAACAGGCCGAATTGATTTTATAAATAAGTTTGTTTAAAAAATATATACGCGTATATTGACGACATTTCTGTATTTTTTAACTACTTTATATAAATTATTTTAATAATTTAAGTATACGTATATTCAGTAGGCCAAAGAGCGATGGTTCAAATTTAGCTTTCAAGCTAAGTCAAATAGTGTAAAAATGTTATCTTAAAACACAAACACACACATGATCATAATGATTAGTCAGAGGTGATAATTTATTTACATACGCAACGATTCTCAGCACGATGATAAACAAACAGGAGGTGGTAGTGTAAATATTACTATTATGAGTACTCACTTTACTTAAAACAATGCCGCTGAAGATGCACAACCTGACACCACAGTCAATCAAGGAAATCCATTCTCACGGACACAGCACTTGCAAAACAAACAGTTTAAACAACTTGTGTAAAATTAAATATTAATTATTGCAGCTGAGTATTGCACCAAAATATTGAGCTCTATCGCGGGTCGCGCGTTTTCGGGATATCGATCTGTCACGGTGCGATGCACAGTGAGATCGTGATTGTACCTCTTCGGTTACCACTGGAAACGGGTTTTAACTTGACTATTATGTATCAGAGTCATAGTTTATGTGATGTTTTGTATATGTGGTACGAAAGGTCGCGATCAGCTGTTGCGTGGTGCGGAGCGACACAGTGCGAGCGGGCGAGCGGGCCGCGCGCGACTGACGGCTGGGTCTGCCTCAGCGGCCGGTGTAAGCACCCCGCGATTAACGGATCACTACCTAAAACCCGTACTACGACCATATGTAAACAAACATTGGATTCTACGCTCAGTTTTTAGGCTACAAGCTCGTCTCATTTTAATAACAATAAACACAAGTATCTTAGGTATTCGTAAGGTCTTACTGCACTGCCTTTATGCATCTACAATAGGTAATTTATGTCAGTTATGATCTCATTACATGTACTTTACGTTTAATCTGTTACACCGGAAGGTATAGCTAATACATTTGTAATAGCTAGATTGAGTAATATGACAAACAATAGCTAAATCTCACGGGCTACCGAAAGTAGAAACCTCATTTTCATGGTGTCACGCCATATCGGGCTACTGTTGATCTTACGCCACACCAAGTTAAAACATGGTCATCAACACATAACGGTGTGCGTATTTAGAACTGCGTTATTCTTAGCAGCCTTATATTGTCAACAATGGTACAATTACTACTAGTAAAGAAACGACATAAAAACGAACAAAAAAGGTTCAAAAGTAAGGTAAGGTAAGATGTGTCAATATGCTTCCTGGTATTATTACTATCCCATTGCGTCACATCTGCCGATCTATTCACCGACTGACCTTTTACGTACAGTTCCGCCATTGCAGGACCGAGGAAGATGTAAAATGGCAGCTCACTGAAATTTCATATCGATACATGTATACTAGAATGCTTGACCCGGATTTCGTAAAGATGCTAAATCTCGTTTAGCAAACGTTAGTGTAATGCAATTATCTTGTTTATCAGTCCAAGCTTTAACTAGGACGAGATGTGTGTATAGCTACTTGAAGCTATCAAAATCAATTACACTAAGAGTGTTTTCATATTGTCCGATCAGATATCGGATGTCGGATGATCACCGCTGTGCTCCTGTCCCGCGCCCGCGCCACCAGTGTTGAGTCACCAATCCTACGTTTACCTACTTCATAATTGTAATACCTACATAAAAATTGGCCATGCCGGGACGGTAGGACAGTGCAAAATTATGTACCTTTTTATAAGTATAACGAGCGAGGTCATCGCCAACAAACTGTCTCGCAGTTTGGCGAATATTTTGTTTTGTGGTACACATATTTTATATTTTAATGTTATAATAATAAAATAATAAAAAAAAAATCGAGAAAAGCAGCTTATTGCATGAAGTCCTTCTTTTCTGATTTCAGGTTATCTTTAGAACAATAAACATTTAAACAAGGAACAAGTAAATGTAAAAAGGCGCTTATTAAAATTTATACTTCTTTGTGGTCGTATCCGACATCCGATATCAGATCAGACAATTTGAAAACGCTCTAATGGTGAAAATGTATGTATTGGATAAGTTCAACTAGCTTCGGTAAGATATTCTAGTTTTAGTATAATTGTAGTTTTATTGTAAAATATGGAACAAGCTGATTTTATTTTGTTATCTGAAGAGAGATAAATAATTAAAAACGTGACTCCAGGAATCGTGGGAAAAATGCGTGGGGACAGCGCACGAGCACTGTCACGATTGATTTTTTATTGACGCTCGGGTAAATCTGAACCCATTATAGTCCCGTTTTTATAACGCCGTCCGGATAGAACACTGGTACTATCAACATTTGTAGTGCTTCTTTTAGAAATTGAATCTATAAATAAATTCTAGCCTATTCTAGTCCGTAGTGACCCTGCCTACGAAATAGGAGGTCTCGGGTTCGAATCCTGGCATTTGTGTGTTCATCAGTTTCATACGAATATGTTCCTGAGTTATGGATATTATCTATGTATCCTGTACCAATAGACAAGCTTTGCTTAGTTTGAGGCTCGGTCGATCTGTGTAAAATTACCCCATAAATATTTATATTTTATTTACAATAATATATCTCTCGTACACATTACTAATATTGATGTGTTCAAATCCTCAGAAATTAATAGTGGCCAATGAAGGAAATGAAACGATACTAGTTGGTTGTTGCCAGCAACCATGTTTCTAAACCAAGTAAACTGTAATGCTCAGTTTCTAAGCTTCAGCATATAATTATCTCAAAGAACAACGACGCCAACACTTCGAAAATCAATACCACGCAATTTTAAAGGGTCGGTAACTCTGTGCTCTGCTCGTTTTGTCGATTACAGATAGGTACCTATTTTCTATAAAATAACGCGACTTTTACGCTAACCAATCATATGTTTTACGGTAATTTAAGATGATGAAATAAGTTTAAAACGGTCTGTTTTACCTCCCATTCATAAGTAAACACGCACAGACCCACATCAATGTACAGCTATTCAATAAAACGGCAAGTATAACTAAAGACCGTAGTAAACGCACTAAAACTGCTGGTCCATCAACAGCGACTGTTATCTCAGAAGGCATTAACCTACATATGAAACGTAACTCATAAATATTGCGCGTACGAAATCGAAACGAAACCAGTGCACCGGCGCGGCGCTTATTTATGTTGAAAGCGAGCGTTTTTAAAATTATAAACGTCAATTTTTATAGCTTTTATGTTAGAAATTATAGTATTGCATAACTAAATCACGCATGTAACTTCAGAAAGGGCCAATGCAGTGCGTCAAATGTTTTACGAATATATTCCTTCATCACGCATCAAGCATTAATTCAACATACTTTAAACAAACTCGAAATTCAACTGTTTTTGTTTTTATTTTTTTGCGCTACGAGATACCTCGATCAGATTTACTCTTAATAGACTATACGTAGGCCGCTAGAAAAGTTTTGAGACTTGTTCATGCACGTTAGCCGAACTGCGCCATACTCTGTCATTTTATACGGCATGTCTTAACATGTTCATTGGCAACAAGAAGTTTCTCGTGCGTTTGCTATATTTGTTTTAAATAATTTTAGTTTACTCCAAGATGTCGAAGTTGACGCGTCGCGACTTACGTGTGATAATCATGTATAATTTCAAGCGCGGTTTAACTGTTGATGATTGTATCAGTGAAATGCAGTCTGTATTCCACAAGACAGCACCAAGCCGTAGTAGTGTATATAGGTGGTACAAACAATTCGAACGTAAGGACTTTAACCTGTATGATGATCCACGTTCAGGGCGGCCGCGCGATGTGGTTACTCCAGAAAACATAGCCGCTGTAAAGAAACTAATTATAGAAGACAGACATATAACCTACAGGCAGATAGAGGAAAATTTGCACCTTAATACACCAGCCATTCGAAGTATTCTTCATGACCATATTAAAGTAAGGAAGCTGTGTATGCTTTGGGTACCCCACAATTTGACTGACGCCCAAAGAGAGTGTCGCATCAAATGGTGCAAAAAAATGATAAAAATGTTTGACCACGGAAAGTCACAGTATGTAAATAGTATAGTAACAGGTGACGAGTCTTGGCTATACTACTACGATATAAAAAGTAAATCTAAAAACAAAGTATGGGTGTTTGAAAATGAAGAAATGCCAACTACGGTAAAACAGTCACGATCGGTGAAGAAGAAAATGGTGGTGGTATTTTTTAGTAAAAGAGGTGTTATTAAAAGTATTACCCTAGATGAGCAGAAGACAGTCACTGCTCAATGGTACACAGAAGTTTGTCTGCCTCAACTAATTGTAGAGCTTAGAAAACTATGTCCGAATTCGCGGTTGGACACATGGCGCCTGCACCATGACAACGCACCGGCACATCGGGCTGAAAGAACACAAACATTTATAAAGAATTCAGGGCTGACGCTGCTAGAACATCGTCCTTACAGCCCTGATCTTGCGCCCTGTGACTTTGGTTTGCTGCCCATTGCGAAAGAGGCTATCAGAGGACGACATTTTTCCAGCGACGTGGACTTAATTGCGGCTTGGAACAAGACTTGTGCAGAAATCCCAAACGAAACATGGGAGCATATATTTAATGACTGGTTTTGGCGTATGGAGAATTGTATTGCCAATGCTGGAAATTATTTTGAAAAAACATCATGTTAAGGTCCTTAATCTAAAAACTTTCATAGCGACCTACGTACTTCGAGGGTGGTCCCCTATTGGCTTGAGTCGGAGCTTTTCAATACGATCATTATATTTCTACGCTACACTACATCTAGTAGGTACCTACTCATTATTCATCGAAACTAATGTTTATTTCGCATCGCTTATCATTCTGCGTAATGCTAATTTTATATTTAGTTCAGTGATACGTTCTTACATGAAGCACTTTAAAAGAATACAAAGCCCTAATTATAGGAAAAATAACAATAAAAGAGTTGACCCGGACCCGGGAATAGCTAAGAAAATTACCAAATTAGTTTTCAGTACGAAACGCAATATCGCGTTACACATTTCGATAGATCACATTGTGACGTAACTTTAATTCTGGGTTGACCGGCGGCATGGTTTATTGACTTTGGCACTTTTTGTGACTAATCAGAAATGGTAGCGGGATTACGAAAAACGAGATTTTTGGTATCAGATGACACAACACTGGTTTAGCCATCGATCGACTTTGTTGGTCAAAGTCTAAACCCGAGGTTTTCCTGATGAACCGGCATCAGGAAAACCTCTAAAAAGGTTATACACATTTTATATGTAGTAAGTATGCTTAATTCGTTCACGTCTTTCCTGCAGACATCGCAAAGTTAAGGGAATCTAAAGCTATTTCTTGCGCTGCTCCCTTATTCACCGGCGGGATATATTTTTTCAGAAAGTACTTGAGACTCAAATAAAAACAACGGGATATATATAGTCTGCCAAGCCATTTCCGTCAGTAGAAAAAAGCGGAAAATTTTAAAAATGTAGACCCGAAGTGTTATCGTCCCATAGAAAATTTTAAATTCGAGTCTTTTTCTACTGACAAAGTTGTTTGACAGGCTATATGTACCAGAGTCGTTAACTTTTATTGTATTGTCTACGTAAATGACCTTATTATAAAATGTGTTAGATCCAAAAGTCTTCTAAAATACATATTATAGTTTTACAACACCGAAAATGCCAATTACTGTTTTTAAAATACGTTATAAAATAGTAAGTTAAACGAGAAAAAATATGTGGTTGCTAATACTAAGGGTTAAGCAAAGCAATTTCCCGAGATGCAGAATGGAACAATAAAGTAAGTCTAGACTTAGTCTAGACTCCGGTAACGAGTGGGGTGCCTGGTTTACGATCTAGGGTCCTAAGTCGAGATCGATAGATACACGTAGCAGGAAGCTGAAGAAAACCAGTTCCATTTGAAATATTCACTCGCTAGTCGTGCATTCCGTTTTTTTACAGGATTTTATTTAACTTGCAATGTATGTACAACATCCAGTCAGCTGCAGAGCCTCCCCTCCCCACCTAGTTGACAACCTCCCTGCATAGACTACTTGTATGCAAGGGGGTCAACAATCTCTGCACATGTTTGGATCAAATCTTGCATGTTGAAATAGACCCAATCCCCATAATTTGATTGAGCTGAAGCTGCTAAAATAGAAACACCATCGGGACCCGGGTATGTCCTTAATATACGTCCAAAAGAGAGATATGGGCACTGTGAATCTAATCTCGCTTTGTGTGGTAGGGCACAGCACGGCGGATGACAGTCCATTTACCTGGGGAAGTACCTCAACCTTACAGAAAACCGCAGCCAAATAACACTAGACCCTACCCATAGTGAATAAGGTTGCCAGAGCTCAACGAGGGTGCGAAGTGTTAGGGACGGCAACGCGCCTGGAACACCTCTGGACTTGCAGGCGTAGATAGGCTACGGAGGTTGCTTACCATCAGGCGAGCCGTATATGTTTACCACCGACGTACTACGAAGTACTACAAAGAAGGTACCTATGATTTTTTTTGTATGTACATAATTAGCAGTTTTATATATTGCTACCTATGTGAAGGCCTCATTGCATTAACACAAATCATTCTTCTTTACACCTAGATAAATAACAGCATGTCAGTGCTTCCTATAGCCCTAAATAGGTAAAGCGGAAGCGAACACTGTTTTCTTTGAACCAACATAATTGCTTGTTCACGAACGTCGGTGTGGTTAACGAGCCAGATGGAGTATAAGGATATTTGATACTGTACAGTCAGCATCAAAAGTAGCGGATGAAACAACGCTCCAAAAGTATCTGATATTCCGTATAACTTTTCCAAATATAGATAAATTGTTAAAATTCGCGCTCAAGAGTATATCTTTTACAGTCTTAGTTATTCTACATTAAAGACATCACTTTTTGGTAAGCTGTTATAAAATGGTAGATACTTATGAAACGTTATTTGATCCGCTACTTTTGATGCTGATTGTACTACACTAATAGAAGCACAAATAATCTTCGATGGGATACTTAGTTTAGGAAAGAAAATTCGATTGTGCAAGCAAATTTTTACATCTAATTAGAAAAAAAAATACCTACAAAAAGGTCAAAAATGTCTGAACATCCGAGACGTTCATTAATGTAATGTTACAGACACGTGAATGTTATACAATAAAAAATGTCTAAAAAAACGGTTCAATAAATATTAAATAGTATTTTTGATTGTAAGGAATCGTCAATAGAAAACTCCAAACGTAGTTCTCTGCTCTCGTTGATTTTTACCATGCCCTTTAAACTTTTAGAACAGGAATGACAATTTAGCCCCCTTTTTAAGATTTTTAAGTTTACAACTTGCCGGTGTCAAAATATTCAGAGAAAAATCGTTATAGTCCATAAATAAGGCTACTCGTATGCATAAATGAGTACTTAATAATTTTGAATATGTTAGTAAACGACACCTATGCTAAGTATTATTTAATTTAAATCTCTATATATCCATTCTATATCAATTCCACTCGTAAAAATCTTAAAATCAATTCAAAATGTATACGAAATCCTCTTATTTGTAAGCTTTCCGTACATTAGTGTTAATTTCATACCCGTTACCAGACAAGTGTAATAACCTCTCGCCTCTACTTGTTAAAGCGCTTCCGCTGCTGACCTTTGCTTGTTTCTTTATGTTAGACCTGCCTCTTATTAGACATGCAGTTACTTAACCCTTATAGTCTTAGCAATAAAGTGGGATTTTAATTGAACTAGGTGTGGTTAAGATTGTGACGAGTGAGTTAAACTCATGATTTACAGCACAAAAATGTGATAATGTGAAAGAGTTCAGTAGCTGGTGTAGAATTTTTAAATAGCATAATAATTAGACATTCGCAGGCAGAATTCCTCCTATATCGTGAACTTGAACCCAAAAAGCACCAAGTAAAGAATACCTATTCAAAACCGAATTTGTTTTTTATGTTTCGGTTTTGAGGACATTAAAATTTGCTAGTGACTTTTGGTTTGGTCAACTCAAGATATTAAATCGATGAATTATATATTTTTAAATAGGTACGGTCACGTCTGAAAATATCGATACGGACAAAGTGCCAGAAATATGTACCTATACACTACCCTAATATGTACATAGGCCATAAAGTCGTGTATACATATTTCTGGCAATTTAATCGTGTCGATGTTTTCAGACGTGACTGTACCATTAACCTCTCCACTACAATCATCCAATTTGCATTAAATTGAAAATAATTGATAACCACGCACAAAAAGGAAATTTTAGGACTAGAATCGTATACATTATGATAGGAATGTGACGAAGTGAAAACAAATAAAAATACTAGACTGTTGAGAAACTTGTTATTGACGTCAGTAAGGAGATAGATAAGGCGAAACAAGACTTGGAACCAAATTCCGAGACGCCAACATCCATCCATTACAAAAAATATGTGAGGATTGGAAAGATAGGTAGGTACCATCTTTCAAAGAAACTATTAGAAAAGAAATAAAGGAACGTATAGATTGTCTGGTCAACTTTGTTGTTTATTTACTAGACACATAATATCCGGCCAAGTGCGAGTCGGACTCGCACAGGAAGGGTTCCGTACCATTATCTATAAAAACGGTCACCCATCCAAGATTGCATGATAACCTCGAGATTGGAAAGAAATATTTATTTTATTGTTTTTAGTATTTGTTGTTATAGCTGCAACAGAAACACATAATCTGTAGAAATTTAAACTGGCTAACTATCACGGTTCATGAGAGACAGCCTGGTGACGGACGGACGGACAGCGGAGTCTCAGTAATAGGGTCCCGTTTGACCCTTTGGTTACGGAACCCTAAAAAAATCAAATAAACCACAAGGTTCCTTTTATACGTCAAGTTAAATTATGAAAATATAATTAATATTTACGTCTAACACTTTTGATCGAGACTATGTCGTATAGACTAAAACGATTAAAGACACGTTTTAAATTAAAATTTTAGTGACCAAATCTTCTATGAAAAGGTATCTACTGCATTTTGTTATTGAAAACATCATGATTAAATCTTTTTATACTTCGCAGTTGTTAATTTTAAATACGTAAGTTTACACACAACAAAGTCAATATAACGGTAAGTCCATGCAGCCTCAGGAAATACTCATCAACGAACAACAAAACATCATACAAACCAAATGAATACTGGGTAGATAATCGTAGCGATACAAAAGCTAGGTTTGTGGGACACTCGCGCGCATATAACTTTGTACTTGCGCGGTGTGTATCTATTGTGCTGTTGTGTAATGTTTAATTGCATGTTACAGTGTTCTAGTAAAAGCCGTACAGTCAAGGTATAAATATTTATATTGCACACATTATCATTTTATTCAAATGGCATAAGATTGACGAGTTTGAGTATTGTAAATATTGTAATTGTAGTAGTTTGTATTGTGTCGGTGAAGGAAAACATCGTGAGGAAACCTGCACACATCTGCGAAGGAATTCAAAGGTGTATGTGAAGATTGTGAAGTCCCCAATCCGCATTGGGCTAGCGTGGGGACTATAGCCCGAGCCCTCTCGCGCATGAGAGGAGGCCTGTACCCAGCAGTGGGACGTATATAGGCTGAATTATTATTTAGTTGTTTGTTGTTTACAATACTGATAAAATATATGCTAACATGACTTGTTTGCCGGCGTGGTGAGAATTTAGATAATTATAAAACAAAACATTTATCTGAGAATCTGACATTATTTGCTACAAACGCACTATTAAGAAACTATAACTGTATACTGTCAATAAAAAAATCGGTCCTGTCAAAATTTTGTGAATTTACAATAAAAGGGCTCAGGAACGCTTCGGCCCCAGTTTCATTTCGTCATCTCCATAAATCGTCCGCAGTGTTATGTCGTCACCCTACAATTCCTAATTCGTAACCTTCCTAACTCGTCCACTTTCTTATATCGTCAATACCCCATTTTGTCTAAATTCCTATTTTGACCATAGTGCCAACTCGTCTTTGACGACTCCGTCGATTCTAAAACCATAGCGAGCATCCAAAAAGTCCCAAGCCTAACTATTACTATGCTATGTAGTTGACGAGTTGGCACTGTGGTCTAAATAGGAATGTTGACGAGTAAGCACTATGGACGAATTAGGAGTGTTGACGAATCGGCACTGTAGTCTAATTAGGAATATAACCAAGTTACTACAGTGGCCCACGTAAGAAAGCGGGCGAGACAAGAAAGTGACGATATAGGAATGCTGGCGAATCGGAACAGTAGACCAAATGCGAATGAGAACTACTTAAGAAGTTGACGAAATGAAACTGAGGCCGAAGCGGTCCTGAGCCAATAAAAGCGGTGGTGGCCGAGTGGATATGACGTCCGACTTTCGATCCGGAGGTCGCGGGTTCAAATCCTGGCTCGTACCAATGAGTTTTTCGGAACTTATGTACTAAATATCATTTGATATTTACCACTAGCTTTTCGGTGAAGGAAAACATTGTGAGGAAAGCTGCATACATCGGCGAAGAAATTCAAAGGTGTATGTGAAGTCCCCAATCCGCATTTGGCTAGCGTGGGGACTATAGCCTAAGCCCTCTCGCGCATGGGAGAAGGCCTGTGCCCAGCAGTGGGACGTATATAGGCTGAATTATTATATTATTATTATATACAATAAAATAAAATTGAGTATTACCCCAAATCCGAGTGCAACATGTGTATCAATGGACAGCTGATGGATTTTGACAAAATGAGATACCTAAGTAAGTAAAATCTAAATCCCAGAGCACACCGGCTGCGTGTGCGGAGACGGCACTTGCGCTAAAATGTTGGCCCGTGCGCTGACACGCCACGCAATCGGTGAGCCGTCTCATATAAGGATCTACCTATATATTACAACACGTACACGCACGTCTATGCACAAGCATCCGGTGTGCACGCACAGGCCTTAAATGACAACCCGTAATCTTCACTTCTCCAGAAAATACAAAAACGTATAGAATAATTGCAAAAGTCTTTAAATATACAAATACTACGTAAATTGATTATTTTACTTTCATTTCATCATTCTGTTTTAAGCGTAATATATAATATACCCATACATAAGAACTAACGCAACATTATAAACGATATTCAAATGAACTATTCACGTCCTATTGACATAATGGAGAACCCGTCACTCGAGCGGAAAGCCCATAGATGACTCATGACCACGTGGGTAGAGAAAGCTCGTGCATCAGTACGACAGTAAATAATGAACTATGTTCATTAAGCAACTTAACTGATCATCGATGGACTTTATGTCATTGCAATAAGGATTACGATCAGTAAATGTAGACGATGGTTTATTAAGCAACGTGTGTTGTGATGAAATCAATGAAGCGTTAAGTTAAGAAATATGAAGTTTTTTTTTTGTTAATAAAATGACATCTTTTACGCAAATGTAATTTGCAGCAAGAGACGTGATATAGGCAATAATTGCGAGTTTAGTAATCATTAAGCTTGAAAAAGATATGATTATCGTAATTGAAAAAATACTGCAATGCGAAGGCCAAGAAGCTACGCATTGTATTTATTTAACTTTAATAGATACCTTGAAACTTGAACACGTTAAAAGCATCACAATAATATTCGTTCAAAAAAATGTCAAAGGCATGAAAATAGCGTTATAAAAATCTTTGTCACATGTCACATTTTTTGTGAATTTTAAGATCCTTAAATACTATGATAAAATGAAACTGGAGTTCCTTTGAAACACTACTACATGATTGAAACACCGCTTTGAACACAATATGTATTCGTATATTACAAAGTGCACAATGCATAATTAAGTCTAAACAATGTTACCAAAACATGTCCCAACATTACCCGCTCATAACGAAATATACGCAATGTTTATTGCAAAGCTGAATAAATCCCCGAGACTGATGTCACTCGTAGATGAAATCAGTAACACAGCTGTTGCAACTGCACTATTGTGCGGTGAGCATCGAACGAGACGTACTTGACCTAGTTGAATTACGGTAATTTCATTAGCAAAATTATACGAAAACGAGAAACGACATTGCTGGTGTTAATTGAGCATCTTCAACTTGGTGAATCACTTCTGTTTTTTTTTGTATTGGATAAGCACGCAACGTTTCATTCGACATAATGAACCTACAAAACTAAATGAGAAAAAATATTTCCTTGCTAATGTATTGGCAACCTCTTACTTTTAATTGTTGGGTTCTCGAAGAAAATTATATTATAGCTTATAAATAGCACACAATATTTTTTCTAAGACAGCAAACACCCAAAATTTCAATCACACTAGCAATCATTGATGTGAAAAAAAGAGTGCTGGAGTAGAAAAATACTATTATAATATTTATGTTAACAACGAAAGATTGCATAAATATGGCAGGATGTTAAAATGTCTTGCAAAGCCAGGAAATTAGAAGGATAGAAAAGCTATATAACTCGCTATTCTGTACTAAAATTACACTGTTATGATATGCCGGGTAACGATATACCACTAGAAATAAATAAAAACTAGACATATTTTCGTGATTTTTTTTCTATCGAGCCAACTTTAACCTTTTCAGGTGTTGGTTGGAGTCTGCCCTTGCAAACATAGTCTTGTGTTTGTGATTTTTCCTGACCTTTGCTCTTGATCAAAACGTGTATAAATCCAAATATATTTTTTTATGTTCGCACCTTCTTAACTATTGTAGAATCTACTACCATATTAACTAGTTTCACCAAAGTTTCGGCAAAATAGGCGTATATAATTCGTAATAACAACGGCAACGTAATGATGATGGTTCCATTGGATCGTGGGTTGTAAACTAAAGAGTTTATAAGCTTTTAAGATGATTTGCTCCTTCGCACGCAAGTACACCTCGATTAGCAGATGTGCAAAGTAGGTCTAGGTAATACGGGTGAATCTTAGGAACCTTTTATTCACTTAGAGTTAGACCTTTCAATGACGAAGTGTAGCAATCATTAATGTCAAATTTCTATGAAAATATGACGTTTATATAATGACACTAAATCACTTTGGTTTGAGAGTATTCTCAAGTCTATACAAGGGTAGCTTCGACGGCTCTATTAACGCTTTCCCAATTGCATTTCTAAAGGAGCCCACACTTGACAAAAAAATCCAATTAGTACAGGCGCTAGTTTTTACAAACATGATTGCCAAATATCTAAACCTTAATTAACGTCCAAAAGTCTTTTTTGTCATGTGTTTTTAGATAATTCGAAAAAATAGAAACTGGCACGTTCTATATCAATTTCATCACCGATACGAATGTCACACTATAGAATTAAAAGGCCGCACACAATAGATTGTATTTGCAAATAGCAAAAACTAACAATAGGTAAGTATTGGCCAACGTCGCATAGCCTGAATTGTTGACTGATATGAAAACCTAGCATTGAAATTGAGATATTTAATACCTAGAGTCAGGCTTGACTGGTTTGGTATAATCTAGAAACCACATTTGCGTTGAAGGTGAATAGTGGTCGATAAAATTTTAGTGCGAAAGTGCGCCATTGAAGATCACTTATAGACGTTGTTTAACTTTCAGCTTAAATGTCTTAGCCATACAGTCAAGGTTTGAATGACAGTGGTTGATGGAAAAACAAAACTACGTATTCTGTACTTGACCTGCAGTTACACCATACATGGAACTTGACTTCCTATGCGCAAACCAAACTAACGACTGAGATCATATTATCATCTCTTTCACTCCTGCTACGACTATGTAAGCGTGAATGAGAGGTTTTACGACCCTAGTTTGGTTGTATAACCGTTTTGCAAGGAAGCAACTGTGCCAGTCGGCCGATTTGCTTCCGGGCACTCGAAATTGAATCTTACATTATATACTATGAGAGCTAATTTAGATTAAATAGCAGCACGTGCGGTGGACTTACGCACTTCCATTTTTGGTAATATGGTTTTCATGGTAATATATCATAGTAATAACATTACACGGTGATAAGCCACACAAGATGTATAGGAACATTAGAAACGAACTCGTCGAGTCTTTATTATGTTATGACCGTATACAAGTACAGAGATAATAATTAAAATATTCGTTTATCGGTGAACACATGACATTGTTTTGAAAAACAAAGATAAGAATCAAATTGAACTTATAATACAATTAATTTATTAAGTCAACGCGAGATCTATGGAAAAGATTTCTTTACGATTACTTCGACTGTACACCGAACGATTTAAAAACGGATTTCATTCAGACGTATAATTGTATGTTCCTGGTCGTAATTTCATGAGAACTATACAGTAGAAGTTAATGATTTCAAATTATTGCATTTTGACTGTAATTACAAAGTAATACACTAAAACTATACATATTTTACGACGTATGGACATTTGGTCATAAAATGATAAGAAAAAATCCAGTAATAATAACTTTCTTTCTCCAAGAATCTAGGTAATGTCATACAGTTTAATACAATAAATAATAGTTCTTATAGCAGTCAAATTTTTCCAAGAAAAAATAATTATATTTAACTGCAGACACTTAATGGAAATTGGTCAATTATTAATTTCACCTACCATTAGTAAACAAAACTAGCGATTATGCACGATTCTAGTGGTTTCGCCACAAAAGAAAATTTCCCTAAGTGGGTCAGATTTACCGCGCCGCCGGCTTGGTTTCCAGACTTGTTTACTATCTACTTAGTTAGTAATTGATAGCTTTCTTTAACCTATGCTGGTGGTAGAAATGCTAGCGACAAAATGCCTTTCCTAGGAACTGATTATGAGTGGTCGAGCAGATTTGAACAAATAGAAAATGGCCCATCGTTTTCATATTACACAAATATAAAAAAAAAAAACATAGTTTGAATTTCACTCCGTACAGATCTGAAGATGGTAACGTGATTTCTAATAATACCAAAAAATGGGGGGGGGGGGAATTCCAAATTACATAATAAATATCCTGTTTTAATTGTTTATAATAACCACTTTAGCTTAAAACCATTTTTTCGGGTTATAGAAAATTCTAAAAGAGTAAAAGCGATGTTCGAATTTGACTGTATGTATTTTGTTGTATTAAATGGCTTCTTAATACCACACACGTACTTATTTTAAAAGTTTTTTCTTTTACATTTCCCATTACTAGAAGGTGCATTGAGGTCACTTGGAAATCGGGGTACTGGTAGTAGTGTAAGTGTTGCAAAAGTATGTATGTATAATATACAAGGTGCCCACGAGGAACCCGAGAGATTTACACCACGCATTTCTGATGCCAAAAAATGGTATATGAGTATAGGTCAATTTCACAAAAAAAAAAAAATTGTTTATTTTTTTCGATTTTTTGTATGTATTTTTACATAAAATGTAAACCGTGGAAAGTGTTACTTGTCACTTTTTGACATCTCTCAATAAGAATATTTGGACTAGGTCCCATAGTGGCTACATCGCCATCAAAAACACGTATTCCAATGTTTTTTTTTTGTAAGTGGCTTTAACTCTGAAATTAGCCGAATACCAAAAAAGTTTATAGGACATTTTAGTCTTTAAATATGATCACGAATATACTGTTAAAATCTCTCGCAATGCTCACGGACACCATGTATATAAAGTGGTTCTGGTTTTAGTAGATATTAATGATTTTCAAAATTACCCCAACAATCACATTCTAAAACTCTTATGAAAACTACGGGCAGCTACTCTAAGGAGGTACACCACTTTAAATTCTAGTTAAGTTTTAAATAATTTCATTTACGTACATGTACGACGACTATACGTTTACGAATATTATTCATGCTGCACGAACGTATTCGTATGAGAAAATTGATATGGAAATCAACTCGCCAGTGAATGAACATCGCGTCTATCTTCATCAGTTCCACCGTTCCACGTCTGAAAGTGGAACAAATGTTGATAGACTTGAACTACCAGCAAGTTAACCTCGTAGCGAAACTTGTCAGGAATGTCGATTCTATTGTGGAAAATAAAAGGACTCACTTTTAAGAGATACAATATAGAGATATTCAATACATGTTTTTTATGAAATTTATAAATTCAGTTATATGTGGCTGTCCAATAGAAAAGGGTCCTTATGCTTTATGTGCAACAAGGATTATTCTATCAGAATTAGTTTGCGTTGTTTGTCACAGTTCCCGTGGCCACCTCCTATCTTCAACATCAGGAGGCCTACCGCGGACCACGTTCGACGTGTACCCTGTCACACTTACGTACGAATTCACAGGTGTGCCAGAGAGGCAACACATCAAACGTGGTTCACGGTAGGCCCTTTGATCAGCTCCATGTCATCATAATATTGTATTGTCAACCGATGTACATATGAATGAAAAATTTCAGCTCAATCGGAAATCGGGAAGTGGGTCAAAAGTAGCAAACTCACATACCCACATACTGACAGAACAAGTTGAATAAGATTACAGTCATACAAAAATGTACTGTTACAATAATAACCCTAAAGTCCCGGATAGACGTGCGAGTAAGTTCGCGAACTTACAGCTCAACGACCTTTTTCGCTCGTGTGTCAGCCTAAGTACGCGTACTTTACAAGCGAAAAAAGTCATCGAGCCATAAGTTCGCGAACTTACTCGCCCGTCTATCAGCCACTTTAGTTATATTTGCCGTTATATCGGGATAGAGAACCGATCGGAACAAATGAATACCCATCGGACTTATCTCAGCAGGAAGTCACGTAAAATATAAACACGTATTATTTCACAGGACAAAATAAATATCAGTTCTCAACTATCTTACACCAAACATTAGACCACGTTTTGTTAGAAGCGAGTACAGTCGCCATCAGATATATCTGAGCGGCCAACGTGTTCACAAATATCTGAACAAAGCCTCTATTATCAAGACGTTAAAGTGCATTTTCAGATATTTTTGAGCACCTTAGCCGCGCTGATATATCGGTGACTGTATCATACGATCGCTACATCGATAGGGTAAAACACTGTAATTTGCGACACAAAGTACAGAACCTTATATTAAACAAATACTCGTGCCATCAGATTACGCTACTTTGTTTGTAACGAGCTGAGGATGATATCGGGAGGATCTAAGGTGTGCATGGGTGTGGGGAAACTGGAATGGACCGGTTTAAAAAAACTGTGATAAAATACATTAGTTGCTTGGAGAGGGCTTGGGGGGAAGTTTGAAGGAAGAACCCATAAGTGATAGTAAGATGAATAAAAATTAAATACTATTAATGAAACATATTCATTTAGATTTGTGTTATTTGAAAGTTGCAAGTAGAAATATTACATATAACACACAGTACAAAAACACACAGTAATAATCGGCCAAGAGCATGTCGGGCCACGCTCAGTGTAGGGTTTCGTAGTTACCATTCTGTCAGAACAGGCCGAACGGGCGGGCCTATTGTTAAGTATCATGTACATTGTACATTAAGAACGTAAGGTAGGTACTAAGGGAGTACCTTCGCAGCGCTTTGTACGTCATTTTACTAAGAAGAGGAGATTTTTTGCAATAACACAAAAAACGGCTGGACCGATCATGTGCGAACATATAGTTTTCATTGAAAGTATTTATTAAGCTTTTATTACCCGATTACTTTCATATTTTTGGACCCATGGTTCAAAAGTTAGAGGGGGGGGGGGGGGGACATTTTTTTTCTTTCGAAGCGATTATTTCCGAAAAAATTAACTGTATCAAAAATGTATCCACGCCAATTTGCAGCTTTCTAGCACAAACGATTACGGAGAAAAGCCGCGGACGTACGGATAGACGGACATGGCGAGACTACAAGGGTTTCTAGGTGACTACGAAACTCTAAAAAAAGGTAGGTAACGCTAACATGTGCAATGCAATGCTGAAGACACCGGTTCGAAACCAGCCTTGGAACTGGAGGCCTTGGTAATTTTTTCGTTCGTATATGACATATATTTTAAGTTCAACAGCAATCTCACGGAATGTATAAGTTCTGATTCAGTGTAAACAAAGCCTCATTGTATTTGAGATGCAATTTAGTGTTATTATGTGAACAATATGCAGTACCTAATGAGAATAAAGTGTATTGTATTAACTAAAATATGTAATCGTACATACTGAAGTATAAGACATTCTGAATGTAAGTTTATCAAACAATATGATACTTGTGCGTCTAAGATTTAAAAGCAGTTTTAGTCACAGAATCCACTCACACTCCTCTTCCTCCTGCCCTTATCCCACGTTATGTGGGGTCGGCACAACATGTTCTTCTCTTCCATTCTCCTCTATCTTTCGTCACCTCAGCACTCACTCCTTTCTTTCTCATATCCTCTTTCACACAATCCATCCATCGTTTTTAGGGTTCCGTAGCCAAATGGCAAAAAACGGAACCCTTATAGATTCGTCATGTCCGTCTGTCTCTCCGATTATGTCACCGCCACTTTTTTCCGAAACTATAAGGGCTATACTGTTCATACTTGGTAAGTAGATGTATTCTATGAACCGCATTAGGATTTTTACACAACAATAGAAAAAAAGCTATAAATTTTGGGGGTTCCCCATACTTAGAACTGAAACTCAAAAAATCTTTTTTCATCAAACCCATACGTGTGGGGTATCTATGGATAGGTCTTTAAAAATGATATTGAGGTTTCTAATATCATTTTTTTCTAAACTGAATATTTTGCGCGAGAGACACTTCCAAAGTGGTAATATGTGGGTCCCCCCCCCCCCCCCCCCCCCGTAACTTCTAAAATAACAGAATTAAAAATCTAATAAAAATATATGATATACATTGCCATGCAAACTTCCACCGAAAATTGGTTTGAACGAGATCGAGTAAGTAGTTTTTTTTTTAAAATACGTCATAAAATTTAAAAAATTATATTTTTTCATCAAACCCATACGTGTGGGGTATCTATGGATAGGTCTTTAAAAATGATATTGAGGTTTCTAATATCATTTTTTTCTAAACTGAATATTTTGCGCGAGAGACACTTCCAAAGTGGTAATATGTGGGTCCCCCCCCCCCCCCGTAACTTCTAAAATAACAGAATTAAAAATCTAATAAAAATATATGATATACATTGCCATGCAAACTTCCACCGAAAATTGGTTTGAACGAGATCGAGTAAGTAGTTTTTTTTTTTAAATACGTCATAAAATTTAAAAAATTATATTTTTTCATCAAACCCATACGTGTGGGGTATCTATGGATAGGTCTTCAAAAATGATATTTAGGTTCCTAATATCATTTTTTTCTAAACTGAACAGTTTGCGCGAGAGACACTTCCAAAGTGAAAAAATGTGTGTCCCCCCCCCCTCCCCTGTAACTTCTAAAATAACAGAATGAAAAATCTAAAAAAAATATATGATATACATTAACATGCAAACTTCCACAGAAAATTGGTTTGAACGAGATCTAGTAAGTAGTTTTTTTAATAAGTCATAAAATAAAAATATTTTTTTTTTTCATCAAACCCATACTTGTGGGGTATCTACGGATAGGTCTTCAAAAATGATATTAGAAACCTCAATATCATTTTTTTCTAAACTGAATAGTTTGCGCGAGAGACACTTCCAAAGTGGTAAAATGTGTGTCCAAAGTGGTAAAATGTTGAACGAGATCTAGTAAGTAGATTTTTTTTAATACGTCTTAAATGGTACGGAACTCTTCATGCGCGAGTCCGACTCGCACTTGGCCGCTTTTTTTGGGTCTACCATCCGCTCACACTCACACTAATAAATTAAAAGAGCAAAAATATTTAAGATTTTAAGTACTTGTGGGTTCAGCGAATATTTTTCTAATTATTACGCTTACATGACGCTTAGTGCCCAGAACTCGCGTCGTACTCGTAACGTTTTAACTATACGCTTACGCTTAGGTACACTCCGTGTGCTGAGGGCCATACTTAGCTCAATTAAAACTGAGTCGCTTAACTTCAAACTCGGATAAATCCAACAGATTTTGCGATTTTGGTATTAAGAAAAGGTAATAGGGTAGATATTTCCTAAGAGGATCGAATAGATTTATCCGAGTTTAAAGTTAAGCGACACAACTATACAACATGCTACGCTAATCAAAATAAAGTAACATGAATTATCGACTGTCGGCGTTTGATAAAAAAGATGACTCAATTTGATTTACCAAAAAAAAAAAGAATATAATTAATGTCTAGATAAATTGCCTCGATATCAATCGCTATGAAAAAACCCGCTGCCGAGTATAAACAGGTACAGTCAACAAAAAAGTGGTAAAACGAAGTAACGCAATTGCTTTTAAAGTAGGCGGTTAAGGGGTTAAGCTATTCGAGTAACCAGTTCGTTTAAAAAGGAAGTAAGTAAGCCGGGAAAGAGCCAGTTATGGAAGTGATCGATGTGGGTTGATTGACGTTGACATGTTTTACACGTAATTATGCTGACGTGCAGTGGCGGGGCAAGACCAAAATTTTATGTGGGCAAGGATCTATCGAGGACATTTGCAGTGAACCACCGTAAGGGCGAATATCTTTTGAGTCTTGCAAGCGGTGAAGCAATAACACAAAAGTGATGACCAATAGTATGGCACTTAAAAAAAGTGGGTGTCAAAAATAAGGTTAGCTCAGGCAAAGTTTATTGTCGTCCATTGTCTTTGTGGCAGCAGGCATTTGCAATCTAATCTAAGGAGTCCTAATTGCTTATCTTTATGGGGAGGCGAAGTTTAGCCTAAACAACAAATAATCAACGGTCCTTGTTTGTCTCATTACCTGGTTTTACCCTTTTCGTTATTAAGATAAAGAATTCTAAATGCATCGTAATTGGTTATCTCTATGGGAGGCGGAGTTTAGCTCGCTCGTAAGGATCGAGGCAAAAATCTGAACTGGGTCACCGCGAATGTCCCCGATTGTAACATTTAGCGAGGACCTCTGGTGGCGCAAGATCTAACGAAGATTTTTGCGCTCTGCCCGAGATATAGTTTACAATAACACAGTTTACAATAAATAAATTACTTACTTACTTTAGGTAGGTACTAGGAAGATAGGGTACGCGAACCACCTAAAGGCGCACCCGAGGGTAGAACAGCTACACTCTAATAATAATAATGCTAATTAAAAATGCCTACTCCAGAGCACACAGTCGCTGTGGCCGCAATCGGTCAGGAGTATCATCATCCCCATATGTATTAGTCAGGTAAATGGAACTGGCATGCGATTTCGATTGTTTTCACAGGCCGATTTAAACAAACCGGACAACTGTGTAAATTTATTGTCACTATATTTTACCTGATCTGTCGGAAGTGTGGCCCTGTAATATACTACCTGAACCAGCTGAAGTTTAATTAGTCAATATAGCGCCAGCCGCTGTCAAACAATAGATAACTGTAAATTAATTTATTTGTAAGGTTGTCTAGAAGAGATCGCTCTAAAGGGCAGGACATTCCTAATGTAAAGATGTAAAAACATATACTGTTTTATCTCCATTACGATCCTTCTCACTAATTGTATCAATTATTCGGCAATATGAGAATTGCAAACACGCCAAGAAATCGTCGAGTTTGAGTAAACGCGAAACGTCATGTTCATTACTACCGACCTTGGCTCCTATTCCGAGTACTACTGCATTCTCAAGCTAAGTGTACATTCCGATTACGTAAAATTAGTAAACAGTAGCATGTGTTAGTCCGCAATTTATGATGTACAGCTACAAATACATGTGCCCCCTAAGTAGTAAGACCACAGACTACACTGACACCGCATTATAAAGCTTTTCTTTATACAACGTCGGTGGCAAACAAGCATACGGCTCTCCTGATGGTAAGCAGTATCCGTACCCTATGGGCGCCTGCAACTCCAGAGGTCATCTCGGCAACATGCACGTTGCCGAGCCCTAGCAGCACAACTGAGTTGTATTCTACATTATTTTAAAGTATAATATAAAAGCGGAATTCCATTTGCGGTACAAGCATTTTTGTACTGTATATTATATTTGAGCCACTCAGTACCGCACACGTGTGGAATCCCGCCTTTACAGGCCAGTTACACCAGTAACGGTTAATAATTGTAAATATTTTTAATTTATACGAGTAGTGGTCGTTTGTGAGGGCAACTGAAACAAGCGGTCGCGCTCCCATACTAAATTTGTAGGGGAGCGTTTATGTGTGGCCTCGATTATATGGTATTCCACCTGTCCAATTTCTTGGTCCAATGTGTATTTGCATCTCACAATTCGCTTAATGAGAGTGTCTGCGCGTATAGACATACGTTGGGGCTGATGGCCAGGATTTGCGCTGATGTGGATGGCAGGTTGTTGAAATGACGAAGGCAGCGGGTTCTTCGAATTAATTATATAATTCGGGATTTTCTACATGGTTTTTGATTAAATTAACTTTATATAAAATAGAACAAAATTAAAAGTACGTATAAGCGACGTGGTAGTTCGGTGAGAGGTCGAATTGTGAGTGTCATTCTCTGCCTTCATTGGTGCGCGCAGGGATGACGAGCCGCTACACCATTGGCTGCCGATCACGACATATACGCGATGGATGCCTCTCATTGGCTGCTGGTGACATGACGCGATAACATGTATGTGACGTAGGTGCATCGCAGCCGGGGATGAGCGCACGGGTCGCTAGGCGCGGCCAGGCTGAAGGTCACAAGCCGCCGCCAGTTACTGTGCGGTTTAGGTATGCCTTAACAGAGAGAATGAGACGCAATGCACATTGGACAAAGAAATTGGACTGGTGGAATACTATCCTAATTTGCTCCGTCTAGTGGTTGAGGTGGTCTGTAAGTTAGATAGAACTACATATTCCACAGATTAACATATTATGAAGCGTTTGGTGAACGCGCGAGGCCACCACGCATAGGTGCAATGCAATTTGACTTGTAAAATACTACGCCGCGAGCACCATTTTAAACTACAACAGCCCAAACCCATCCATACAACTCAGTATTTCGGTTAAAGTGCCGAATACTCGGCAAATATTTTTTTATTATGGTAGTCTTATCATCATAAGTTCACCATCATCATAAGACTAACGAAAGAGAACGAACGAACTAAATCATACGTCAAACTACATATTTGGCCTATCTGTAGGGGGCAGCACGAGTCCTCAGTTTATAAAATGTATATCCTCGTAAGGCCCAAGGTCCTACCTATAGGACTTATTCAGTTCGATGAAATTTAAATCATATTCAATTAGGACAGAGTTGCATTTGTTTTGTTTAGTGCAATTTTCAAACAAAATAAAATCTACTGTATTCCGTGCACTATAGGTTCAAATTCCAGTGGCAAATTTTGGATTTTTCATTTCTATGGCTGGGCCTTAAGAGTATATGGCATGGCAAACTTAAGTTTCTAATTTACGCTACAAAATGGCAGAACCTACAACGCGTAAGTAGCGTGCGTGAGCTGTTGAGGGCAGCATCTGCTTTACCGTGAAGTGTCAATGTCAAGGTTATGATTTCGATTTAGACCACAAGATGGCAGACCTCCAACGCTCACGGTCCCTATTACTTATTCTTTGGTAAAGATCTCGAAGCCCCAGTTACGCTGGTCGCTTGAATCAAACTCTAGCTATGCTTAGTAAACGACACAAGGCCTAGCTACAGATTCGTAATGACTTCGGCGAAATAAACCATTAAAACATGTGCATTCTTATTCAAGGTCACGCAAACTGTTTATAAAACTAATAGTATATTTCCGTTGACTAAAAGTTACATAATAAACAGATGTTGTAAAACGGCAGTTAGTCATACACTGGAAGGTAACCCAAGGGGTATAATTTAGGTCATGACTCCGTAAATGTTACCAAAGATACATGGATTGAGTAAGATTGTAAACGAGATGGCGCTGTACAGCTCCATACATTTTGAGGTAACTCTGTCAAAATTTGACTTGACACTTCCGCACCGCAGTTACCGCAAAATATATGGCGCAGTACAGCGCCATCTGTTTTGGATGTCAAACTAACTGGCACGTTTTTTTTTCTTAGACTTTACCCGTTACAATCAATTTGCTTAGATGTTACTTAAGGTTTATTTTTTAATATTGATTTAGAAATAAACCTTAAAACAAACTCGTAGGAGTAAATTTACTGCCATCTTTCGACACATGATTAAAACTTTTAAAACGCCATATGATTTTCACCCTTATTATTCCACTGATATGTGTTAAATTTGGCGCTCGCTCGAAATGATGCCTCCATACCCTTGGCCTGTGTTCTATTAGATGGCGCCACTTTTTGATATTTAACTAATCTAACACGTATCTGTGAAAGAATAAGGATTAAAGTCAAATGGCGTTCTAAAAGTTTTAATCATGGGTCGAAAGATGGCAGTAAGTTTACTGTGGCTAAAAAGTGTTCTTTGACAATCCACCTCTATTTCAAATTCTCTTTGGTTCATACTAATGGTATATCACTAATGCGCTATTTAAGTAAATGGTAGACGTTGGCCTAGCCCGCGCTCAAATGCCAATTACAATTATACGACCCTTTTTTGCAGTTAACAATAACTTGTAAGTTAACGATAGACATAAGATTAGCCGCTCAGGGCCAGCTTCAAATCGAACAAACATAAATAAGTACCCGAGTCCTTAAATTTTGATGTTTCTTCCACACAAGTGACCTTTTTCTGAAATGTGTTGGACCCTTGTATTGTCTGCAAATAGAAAAGTGGCGCGACTGACCTGTTGTGGCGCCCCCTGGTGTTGATGCGGCGCACCTCGCGGCCGCCGCTGCTCTCGCCGTCGCTGCCCGAGCCGCCGCCGCCCAGCTCGATCGCGTGCACGGACATGGACTTGCTCACCTGTTCATAAATATAACTATACTTTAGCTCATTTACTTTCCAGATGTATCCTAATATTTTGTCACCGTTGATGTGCTTTTATGTTTAGATATTTGGATGTTTGTTTTCATTATATGGATATATAGCTAAGGTGGTTACCAGACTGATGAATGATGCGTTTTCAACAAGGTTTGCCGCTATGTCTCATTTACATTGAGGGAACTTTGCGGAAATCGCTACAATGTGAAAACCGCCTGACTAGTGTATGCAATATGACCCAACCAGTGAAGCAGCGTTTAGACTTTAGGACGTCCCCGACTTCATCATGGTCACCAGACGATAAACATGGACACTACATAAAATAATTTGGCCAAGTCTTTAGTTTTTCGTACAAACGCGATTTTTTTAAAGATTTACAGGTACAAGAGTTTCCTTTGCTGTGACTAACGGTCAAAAATATGCACAGAAAAATAATCGCTTACTTCAAAAGGCTTACACCGAAAAAGGTTGCAACACAGGAAATGCAATGCGTCCGTACGGGACAGCCCGTGGAATGCACCACAATCTTTTTCTTGACCGAAAAGTAACTGGTGTTAGATTACGTGTGCTAATGACCTACTTCTACAACACCTACTTCACACCGCGAAATTGTCACACGTCCCCGAGATATAAAGTTTATCGGTTTCTAGAGGTTTTCTGTACAAGTTGGGGTATAAACCAACGCAGCGGATGGTTTCGTCGGTTTTACATCCAACATTATGAGATGCGTTGATTATGTTCCCGTTTTCGATGCAGCTAATTTACATTAACACATACAGAAGCGTTGCACTCATCAAATTTAAACTATCGCGACTCAACTGACGTATGGAATGAAGCCTTAAGGTGGTTCGATTTTCATACAAAAAACAATCGCTATTTATTAATTAATTACACAATATTATTACATAAATAGTTGCGCATCTATCTACTTTCGAATATTCATTTGCGCTAAATTAATAGAAAAACTTTGTTTCATATAGAAATCATGCAATAATCAACGTTATATTTTTAAAAATTTTACTCATGTGTGTGTGACAAATGTCGTGTACAAATACATTGCGGCGTTGCCACTCCATGCATCGGCGCGACGTTGCGATGTTTGACGCGTTTTTAGCTGACTCTGTCGACACTGACACTCAGTGTGACCAGGCGTACGATAATTGTCGTACATGTACGATAATTTGGGCCCCGGTATGACGTAATGTTCCAAAGAGCATTATCGTACACTAAAGTACTACAATTTCAGCCCTTGGATGATGCCACCTTAAAAGTCTAGTAATTTGAAGCAAAATATGACACTTTCTCTCAGAAATAGGCTAAAATTAGTATCTTTTGGGTGTTCGGCTCCTTGGTGTAAGTTTAAAGTTTAAAATGTCACAATTTCCTGTATACCGTTTGAGTCTATCCCAAAAATACACAAACATAAACAGATTTTTTGCGCAATTTAGACGAAAATTGTCTTTTTTTATTATTAATTGGAAGTTTAAGCTTATTTTGCAAGACATTTTTAGGGGCTGCCTTTTTGATTGGCGTACGATATTTTTTTCAACGGTACAATAATATTGACACTCAAGTACGATAATTCTCTTCCGCTCACCTGGCAACACTGCTGAAACTTGACAGGACCTGGGGGCCTACCGCGAAAACCTAAATTCGCAAATTGCGGGGATCTTTCTCTTTTACTCTCACTAAGACGTAATTAGAGTGACAGAGAAAAATGCCCGAAATTGACGAATTTCGATTTTCCCGGTAGCCGCCCTGGTGCTTGAGGTACTTGATAGAAAACAAAGCTGCCGCATGTTCTGAATTGTGATTTTATGTGTTTTTGGATTGAAAATGATAGCAACGTCTAAATCAAGTTACAAAAATCATCGATATTCTGGTCCGCGAAAAACCAGGAAAAGTGTAACTGTAATTAGAGTCTACAAAAATGACCAATTCATAGAAAATATGACCTAGAAACTAGTTCACTTTTATAAAACTCAATTTTGCCCGAGATTGTACTAAGGCGAATACCTAAGGGAGCTAAGTGTATTGATCTTGAATAATTAGTTGGCTAATACATATATGACTCCAACATGATATGGACATTTACATCATAACTATTATACCTAGTTGGTTACTAAGTTCTGTTACTCGATTTCTTTCTTTCTTCCTAGCGTTGTCCCAGCATATTGCCACGGCTCAATGGAGCTTGGGGTCCGCTTTGACAACTAATCCCAAGATTTGGCGTAGGCACTAGTTTTTACGAAAGCCACTGCCATCTGACCTTCCAACCCAGAGGGTAAAACTAAGCCTTGTTGGGATTAGTCCAGTTTCCTCACGATGTTTTCCTTCACCGAAAAGCGACTGGTAAATATCAAATGATATCTGTTCTGAAGTTCTGTTACTCGATTTGCAACCTCTTTATTTCCGTTACAACAAATGCTACCGAAAAAATAAAAAATGACATAATGTGGTGGATTTGTGAGCTATAATTATATACCACACATAACGCTTATCTCGTCGTATCTGTAATGAATTGGGGCCTAAAAGAGAATCGTATTCAAATTTTTTGAAACGCTTGTATTACTTTCTATATTAACTAAAAGTTGCCTTAAAATTCAGCTTTTATACTAAAAACGGCTTTAAATATGTTAAATTAACAAAATATATTTTGACAGATGCTTTCGCGCCCAAAACGCTCTTTGAAAATTGTGTGACGTCACAGTTTATGGCTTGACACATAACTACATACACACGTAGAAGATACGAACTGTCAACTGATATTTGTCATTTGTTGTTAATCGCCTAACTGTCAACAGTGTCAATCCGAGAGTTGTGACGTCATCAGAATCTTCAATGACGTTTCGAGTTTGGTCACGTGACGTGTGCCAAAAGATATTTTAAATTCAATATTTACAAAAATATGGTCATTACAGGTCCCCTAAAAGTAGTTTAACATGTTCTTATAATCCAAAAAATTTTTTGGGATACAATTATGCCCTAAGATTTGTAGATGGAAACAACCCTATTGCGTTGCACAAATGTGGGCACCCGCCAAACAAGATTTTGGGTGTGTCATACTCAGGGCTAACACAGATTCATTTCTGTGAAAAAGGTGTGAAAACCGGAAACTGGAAACCGTTCTCGAACCAATAGTGAAGCCCTAAAGCCACACCCTATTTCAAAACCGGCCATGGATCTTTGAACAGGACTCAGCTCCTGCACATAAGGCAAAAACAACTCAAGCCTGGTTTCGAAGGAACAAAATTGACTTTATTGCCCACGAAGACTGGCCGTCCTCCAGCCCGGACCTTAACCCCCTGGATTATGCCATATAGCAGGTTATTGAGGAGAAAGCCTGTGCTAAACCCCACACAAATCTTAACTCCCTCAAGCGGGCCATAGTTAAGACAGTGACGGAATTAGACATGACAATCGTGCGTGCCGCTATTGATGACTGGCCTCGTCGTTTGAGGGCCTGTGTCAAAGCCAGAGGAGGCGATTTTGAATGATATTGTCATATGTAATTCCTGATTTTGTGTACTTCATTTTAATATATACTTTATTAAACTTTCGTTGGTATATTTTATGTAGATAAAGATTATTGCAGTAACAGAATTTAATAACCAACTAGGTAGAAAACAATGAAATACATAAACACATAAATTGGATATGATGTGATCGGTTGAATGAAATTGACAATAAATAAAATAAATAAATAATTTTCTATCTCTAGGCATTGTGTGAAACTTCTAGTTGTGTCAAAATATCGGGAAATCAATAATATAAACAAACATGGTAAATATCTCATTTCTTTTTATAATGGTTATAAATAGAAGGCCATGCAATTTTGTAACTCACTGTAATTTACTTAAATGTATCGTAAAAAAATGTTTTAATTCTACTGTAAAATAGTACCTACTTTTTTAAAGGCTGGGCAGTAAGGGATTGCTTTAATTTTAGAACAAAACAGCGTTTTTTTTTTTTAAAAAAATACCGGAAAATCTGACTTACAAATTTGGACTTTCTTAGGTTCATTCTACTTAGAATCTTCTCCACCCTAGCATTAAAAAAAGATATCCTAAAATATCCATACCATTACGTCACATTTTAGTGTGAAAGAAATTTCAATGTAAAACTAAAATTTTAATACAAATTTTCGGGTTTTTTTAGCTCGAGGATTGATTATGCTAGTGATTCTGAGTTGGAAGAACCCAAAAATATCATGATGTGTGAGAATCAGATTTTTAATATTTTTATGGAAAACGCTCATATTTCTCATAAAATAATTTATTAATAATAGGTACCTACTTGATACACTGATAACAAAAAAAAATTTAATGAGTCTCGAACCCACATCCTCTTGCATGTATTTCCACGTACATACCGCAACGCTATTGAAGCCTACTCACGCTGTGCCAAATTGTCTACTACAAGGATCCCAGTAAGACTGTTTGAATGTGTGAGTGATACTTAGAAATAGAGTCAAGAAATATTCTGTCGACATTAAGGGGTAGTTTTTGTACAATGAAGTGTTCAATGTTTGTTGTAGTAGTTCAATATTTATTTAAAGAGTGCGCTAAACATAATTTACAGTATAGAAATTCCAAGACTACTCCACAAAAAAATTAAAACTCAAAATTTGCAATTGTGGCGCCATCTAGTGAGGTTTAAGCTTTGGGTAACCTAGTCGAACCACCTTAATCTATCCGAAACATATCGCGCGAGTGACTAAAAGTAGGCGAATTAAACCGAAAAATTAGTTAAATATACGGAAGCAATGGTTTTCTGTCTTAATCTTAAGAAACACTTAGTAAATTACTCACAGGTGGAATGTATTTCCTAACCGCCGCCGTCAACTCATCAATACTCTTCTCCTTCTTCGGTTCCAACCCGAAGAACTTATTCTTCGCCTCCTGATTCAAAGCAGATATCTTCAGCACCTGCGGCGGTTTCTGATCCATCTTCAACGGACTTGTCATTTTATTCTCCGGCCTCCTCAATTTACCTAGTTGTATAGGCTCTTCGATTTTCTTTACAAATCTGCTGTATGGTTTTTCGTCTTCGCTTTTTACTTCTACGGATGGTTTTCTACCAAGTTTGCCAAGTAGTGGTTTAGGCTCGTTGTTTATCTGACTTAACCTCTCTTTTAGTTCATTAGCTCCTGGTAATTGTATTTTCCTAGGGTCATTTGCTGGGACTACTTTTATAGGGAAAGGTTCTTGGAGTACTTTGGTAAGGTCAGAATCGGTCCTGGAAGATTTAAGCTTGTTGTTTTTTCTCTGGAACCGCCTGGGCTTGGGACCAGGGATCTCGTCAGAGCTCTCTGATGAGGAACAGCTTTTTTCTGACGAAGAGACGCTGGATGCGGTGGATTCGTCATCGGAGGAGCTGTCGATGCCTTCGTCCTTAAGACCCTGAAATTGAGAATAGAGAAAGATTACTATTTTTATCATATAGGTTTGCCGAGCTTTCGCTATGTACGCAGACCATGAAAAATACCACAATCACGCACACAGCAAAAAATTCAATAAATAAAAAGTAACATGATCACCCACAAGTATATTTTCTATATTAATCGCTACTAATAAAATTCAATTTTAAGTGGCATAAATTGTCTATACCATTGGCAATTACGATTTGATATTATAGAGAGAAACTGTCACCATGCGGCCAGAATAGTAAGCAGTGAAATTTGTATCTGCAGTTTTGACTACGGAGTATCTTTTTAAAGGGCCTTATTTCTCTACGAAAACCATATAAAAATAAACCCTGATAAAACACTCTTCAGGTAACGTAGATGGTATTCTTCAAGTAAAGCACACGTTTTGTGGTAAGCGGGTTGTAAAATGTTATCGCATAATACGAGACTTTTCTAAGTTTTCTGTCGAAGTTATAGCTGAGAATGGATTATTTTTCACTAAGATGCGACTTAATGTTCCTCTATCTACGAAGATATTCCTCCTACTATCCATTAAGAAGATTCGATGCTTACGCTAGGTAGTAAAAAAAACTCACCTCCGAACTTTCTCCTTTGGCCAAGGTCTTAGTTTTAGGCACAACGGTCGTCCCAGCCTTGAGGATGCCCCTCACTTCCGGGGTGATCATTCTCTGCGCCCGCTCCGCTGGCGAATCGTCGTCGAGGTCTGAAACGTTGCCAAAGTAAATTAACCTTTAGTTCAATAGCATTGAAGCTATATTTGTACGATCAACGTCAAAGATACGAAGAGGTTGAGAGAATAAAGGCAATATTTTATTTCCGTAGTTCAGGTACTTATGATACATGTGTATAGTCTGTCAAGCTATTTCCGTCAGTAGAAAGAAGCGGCATATTTAAAATAAATAGGCGCGAAGGGTTATCGTCCCAAAGAAAATTTGAAAATCGCGCCTTTTTTCTACTGACAGATTTGTTTGTCCGGCTATATATTCCCGTAAGGTACTTTCGAAATAGGCCAATTTTTTAATTTTTCTCCAATTTGTCCTGTTCATAAATTAAGTTATAGCTGTAGACTGAAACTGACTCTTTATAAAGATTATAATTGTAAAACTTCGGAAATGGCGGAACGACCTTACTTTTGACAAAGACTGGAGCTAAACTGGTTAAGACGGTACGTAAAAGAATAAGTGGTTGTTTTTGCTTAGCATTGGGACTCTAGCCCCGTTAAAAAAGAACAAAATAGACTACTAACGTTTTTCCAGTACTCATAATAAGTTGAAAGTTTTTACAAGATGTAAAAATATCTTTGACGTCGGCTATACAATCGAGATTTTTGTTAACAAACAAATACATCACTCTGAAAAATGTGCAGTAAAGTTGTTTATGTACAATTTTATACTTTATGGCAATATCAAGAAAATATGAAAGTTATTGAAGGAGAATAACTAACCGATTTAGTAAGCATATGACTAACGGCTCAAAATATAATTTCAAGTACACAGTGGTTGTTAAAAGTTGATATTTTCGTTGCGCTTGTAAATTCCACTATTTGAGAAACGAAAACTTTATAAGTATGCGCTTTCAGAGTTGTATTTGTTTTAAAAATTGTTGGAATTTACAAGCGCAGGGACGATATACGAGTATATAACGTCCAGTTATAAGGATGACTAAGTTTAGCATGCGGATTAAGTAAAACCACTTTGATTTTATTGCATATCACGGCAGGAGTGCTATTAGTTGGTCTAGGTATTTCATATTCCTCTAACCGCGTAACACCTGTAAACTAGCATCTACGAAATCCATCGCATAACTATTAAAAATCTCAGGCACCTCATGCAACTAAGGTTATCACCAGCTTACCTTCAAATCTAACACTACAAAAAACTCGATGATTAGTACCCATGAAGCGCAGCGACTCAAGCAAAACAACGAACCAAAAAAGAACAAAATCAGACCTAAGCTCCTAAACTTTGCGTTCTGCCTCATTAGATACTCTAGCGATGTATTCTTGGCGCTCGCTGATCTGAACAGTTCCATTTTCAACGCGAAGTCTGGATTACGCGGGACCTCGTTATGCGTGAAAGATTTTGTCAGTCTTTCATTTTGCTCCATAGCCTCTTGAACTTGGCTGGCTAAAACTGGCATAGTCTTGAGTCGCGACGTCCGCGGTACTCTTTCTTCCTTAGGTCTAGGTAGCCCGGCCACGGGAGGTTTGTGGGTCAGCTTCGAGTTGAACATCTTCATCTTCTCCATGAGAGACATCTTCGCTGGGTCGTCCTCGTCTAACTTAGCTGCCACCGGTGAGTGTGTGCGTATATACATTAATTGTGCATTTGTGTTTACGATAGAGCCCGGGACATACACATAGTAGAGTAGTCGAGGACATGCAAAAAAGAAACAGCCGACAATCAAAAGAAAGGAAGCTTTTTGAATTTTTGAAACTAATGCAATTTACATGCCAATATCAAAAACTTTGAAGTATTGACAATTTGAAAATTTAAAAAACTACACACTTAATAAAAAGGAACAAAAATTTACTTCTGCAGTACACAAAGTATCTGACAAAAAACTAAGAAAGGCTTCTTATGAAAGATTTTGCATGCTTACCATCTTCGTCTCTATCCAACACATTGGCAGTGCTTTTGGACTGAGAGAGAGAAGGCTGTTCCTTCGGAGGTTCGGCCGGTGGTGGTGGTTGTGTGGGTGAGAAGGAGATGGGCTGCGTTTTGTACCGATCGGACATAGAGCCATCCATGTTTTTGGATCGACTGTGCCGGATCAACGGTTTTGGGGTACCTGGAATTATCAGAAAAAAAAAATTTGTTACTACTGTAGTAGGTATCAGAAATATAGTTGAGTTCACACACATAAAATGTCACTTAATTTTGAAATTAGTGTCCTTTTTTTCGTACCGGTAACTTCTTCATCCAACTGGGTCGAAATTATTTTCGTTGTGTTGTTTTGGATCACTTTGTCGCCCTTGTATTTCTTTTTTATCTGTAGATTACATTTAAGTACCATGAGAAAAAAAAACTAAATTTCATCTCATCCCAAAAAGTTTCTTCGAGGATTGCAATTAGAACTTTAAGAAGCTTTTTGTGTAATCATTAACCTCAACCCCCTGCCAATACCTACATAATGTTTTTTGCATTACTACAATGTTTCACGAAACATTGACTGAACAGATTTGAATTAATTTAAGCACGCCTCCGAATAGAGAAACTTGAACTTTAATTCTCTTAAAAGTAAAAAAAAAAAGAGAAACGGAAACTGAAGATCAACCTATATCAAACGGATTGAAAACGTCTCCATCCATCGTTTTATCTAGCATAGTCACGGTGACCCTTGTCAGTGGAATTTAAATCAATTTGTTAGGAGAGAATAAATTTCTTTTGTTCTACGATATAATGGGAAAACAAATGCCATTCTTTTCCTTAGGAGAGAGTTGAGAAATTCTATTGTGATATAGGCCCTACGTATTTTTGTTGAGAGAGATCTCGTTGAACGACAGAGAGTGATTGAATAAAGGACCGTTTTAAGGACCGCAGAGGTAAATGATGACAAATTACGCTGGCTTTCGCAGAAAATTAAATGTCGAAAATATAATGTCCAAGACTCGTCACTACATAACACAGCGGAGTGCTGTGTAGAGAGCTACAAAGCGGTTGATTAAGTGATTCATAATCAAAACGCCGAAACAAAACCCTAATCAAAATAGTGGCTTTGTGAGCTGTAGCTGTAGACCTCGCGAGCTTAACTAAAAACTAAAGGGGATCAATTCGAATCCGTCCATTAATTACGTGAGGGCTTCAGGGTTGGGAGGGGGTCAAGTTCTCGCTAAATCTCACGTGGGGGAGGAGGAGGGGGGTTTTGGAAATTATCACGTAAGTTATGAACAATTTTCAAAAAACCTAATCGACAAAAAACCTATTTAATCACCGCACCTGTGCACAAAATATCACAAGAATCGGTTGAGAATTTCGATCTGGACGTAAGAAAGGATTTTTGTCCAAGCTGAAATGGAGATCTTCGCTAACACTTGGTCATAAAAAGGTCATCGGGCATGTAGCAAAAAAAAGAAGCTCAATCAATTTTCTCGGCAGTAATATAGGAAAAGATCAACAGACACAAAAATAAAGATGACTTATGAATCACACAACCTCATTGAGTATACCGGCTACGATATGCACGTATTACGGGCACATAATAATATATATATTGCTGTAAAAAACATGCATACCTTAAGGGGACCCGACTAGGGATAGGGAGTCAGCATTGTGATATGGCAGGGATTTCTAAAGGATGTGTTATAAGTGTCACGATACCCTAGGACATCGCGGTATAGTCTCAGGGGCTTCGGGAACCGGAATGCTTTTAATTCGATAACCCTAGTTTTTAGAGCTACCCGCAGTACACTTAGAAGTAACACTTCATATTTTTTTCGGAATTCCCCCTAGTGGAAAATAGTAAAGTAATTATATTTACCTTTCGCTTGCTGCTGCAGCTGCTGCCACATGCTTGCTCGGGCCACAACACTGTTGCTCTTAACGAGCCCCAGGTTAAAGCCAGTCTGCTCCCTCTCATCGTCACTCTCAGGGCTCTGCCCTTCAGTCTCTGTCGACTTCCTCTGTCTGTCCATCGTGATCAGGCCCTGCTCGATGGACGATGGAGACCAGTCGTTACTGTTGCTGTTCGAGGCGTGGTTTTCTTTGATTTCTTGGCTCTCGATTAAGCCTAGTTCTTCACCTAGAATTTAGAAAAACTACGATTAAAATACGCCCACTGACCGAGATGAATAAGTATTTTTTAACTGTCTAATAAAGGATAAATGAGATGTCGACATGAAATAATGTAAAAAGTAACAGAACACCTGAAATATGACAAACGGAATGTTGTCAAACGTTACATTGACCCAAATACTAGGGCCTGAGGCACGTGCAAGGTTACAGAAAGTGTTTATTTTCAAAACCGTCCCTATATTCATAACGGCGTATCCCCAAATCTAAAATTATCAAGCACAAACATAAACAAACGCAAGTTAATGCAAGCCGGCGCTGCTGGAACTAGCCCGTGTATTCTTTATGACACTGTTGCTATTAGTTTTGATTGCTCCGCTTGCTAAATAAGTCACCGATTACGCTAAACTTCGGAGAGTAAAAATAAACCGACATGACCTCATACAGCATGAGCAAAGCTTGGATTAACATAACATGATGAAATACTGACCTGAATGCGGGCCGGAGTCTCTGGAAGATGCACGATTATACACGCCACTGTCACAAGAGACGTTCAGACTCCAATTGTCACCTTCCTGACGCTCGTCTTCCAAGTTCTCCAAGGCGCGACTGTCCTCGTCTAGTGCAATTTGGACTTTGTTCACTTCCTGCTCGATTTCATCCAAGGTCGACTGCTTTCTTTCGAGGTTTGCAGCAATGTTTTCGAAGTCCAGGAAAGTGGCCTCGCCGAAGCTGTCGTCCTTGACGGCCGGGTCGGTGAAGCCGTTGAATGTTGTAGGAGTGTGGACGCTAAAGCAGCTCGTGAAGGGTGGCGAGTGTGGGGTTACGAAGTTTGCGAAAGGCCGGTCTGGTTCTCCCGCGCTCCTGGTAGTCAGAGGAGCACCGGACTCGACGGGCTGACTCGGAAAACTACAGCCCGCGGGGCCGAACACTTGGAAACTCGCTTGGCCCGGCTCCAAACTGCAGAATGAGAAAAGAAACGCGTTAATGTAGAACACAGCCGTACACAAGACAGAGACGGTCGCTTCAGTACGCCTTCGTAAATATCGACGAATTATGGCTCGAGTGATTTGAATTGGCATTGCTGATCTATCGATTAAAGGAAGTTTGACATAGTCTAAATATAAAAGTCTGATAGCGGTGCACGAGTTATCGATCGGGTTTCAGTCACCTAATGACTCATGGTTGTTTGAAGGGATTTAATAATGTAGACACAGTGGCATGTACACGTACAGGTTATTTGATAGTTTTTTAGCCTCCCATAACTAAATAAGTTAACCTAGCTAAATAAGTTATTATGGGATAATTACACTATCCGTATATACGTCTGTCAAAGGCGTTATTCTCAAATAATTAACACTAGGGATTGAAAGTTCAACTGAAGCTAGAAAAATTCACATATATTTTACAAGGCAACTTTGGGTAGCAGATTTACAAACTAATAAAATATAACATGTAAGGACATTTTAAACAGGTGTCAAATAAATGTTTTTAAATTGATATCGTTCCAAATTTACAACAGACCTTTTGAAAACCGATCAAAGCTTATGCGCAGCAGATGCGTCAAGTTGCATCGGTTTCATCGTAATTAAGGGCATCGAAATCGTATCGTTCGGTCATAACATTTGATGTATGCGCACAACACAACAGATACAGAAATAGTGCTTGACCCACTAACGGCTGGAGTGTATTTCCGTCATCAAAATGCCGTTTCTGCTGTACTGTACTAGCGACGATGTTAATCATGCAAGAGATTAATGCAATCGGCTTAATTTGGGACGAATAAATTAATGAGTCTGCGCGTCAGGAACAATACGCAGATACGGACTATTATTAGTGCATCTAACGCATCCGCATTAATTTATTTGTAGACTGTGGCTACATTGACTAGGTTAGTGGGTATCCTTTCTAACAAATGTGACGTAATTTAACTTATTTGCTATCTGGGTGGTAAAGACCCGAGTTTGCAATATTCTTTCTCCCCGGAGTTACACACAATGTTTTTCATCACATTTAAGCGAAAAAATTCTTAAATACGGCGACATATTAAAAATTTGTCTGCCATATTGTCATTTCTTGACAGGTTAGGCATCGAAGGCACAGACCTATTCATTCAGCCACGATTGAAAATGATGTCAAAAAAATATTTTTAACGGCTATTAAATTGGAAGTGCATGTTACCGAGTATCTTGAATAGATTTCCACAGGAATTATTAAAACTTATAGAAGGACGAACAAGTGGACAAGCTAGAAATATCATTAAAAAATACTTTATTAAAATAAGAGGGCAGTCTACCGAAATCATTTAATTAGATGACCTATGTACCTAAAACCAATAATAATTAAAATGTATAAATATTTCATATAAGACTCCTTAATTCAAAAAATCTTTTGAATTTAAGATTAGTAGTTAAGTTTAAGATTATGTAATGTGATTTTTTATTGAAATAAACAGCTGAAATTTTAATTTTTTTTTAATTAATCAAATTATTTTAACAAAAATATTAAATTTTTAACGTCAGTATTTTAAAAGTAAAACGCATTTACGCCACTTGATTTGTATGAATTAGTGATATAATAGCTAAGGAGTTATAGCTTTTTTTCACAACCCATAGCTCCCACGGGAATAATATAGGCCTTTGTCCTTCAGTACACCTGCATGAAATAAGATCTTTTTCGAGCAAGTGTGATGAAAACGAGATTAACACAGATAGGAGAGATTCTAAATCAAATTTATGTATATGTATCTAGTTTCACGCATGTTTTTTCAATGAGTTCTTTGTTAGTAGATAATAGTCGAACTAATATTTTTCTATTGCAACTATTTTCAATGTCAGTTAGTTACTACGAACATTTACTCTTGTAAAAGTTCATTAAAGTCACATTGTGATTCATTAACATAATTATTGCGCTGCCAAAGACCGATTATGCAATTGTATGAAAACATTTCAATCGTAACACGACATAGAACTCAGCCGAATTGGCGACCAATTAGTCACCTCGTATTTGGAGCTATTTATACTTTGGCTTCCAAGGTCACGTATTTACGTATCGACCCTTTAAGAATAGCGAACTAGACAAAAGAAATCAGTGAAAAAGGTAAACAACTAATGAATAGCAGTAAAAGTAAAATACATAAACATAACTTATTAGCAAAAACTAAATTATCTATGATCAGTAAATAAACCTATAAATCAGTTAATACTTATTCTAAATAAAATAATAAGCAAGATATCGGACTTCTATGAGTACTGATACCTATTTCCAGCAACCATAAATGATAAAATACTATGTACCTACTGCTATAGTAAACCTACACAATGAGCCACAAATATAACAATATGTGTCATAGCAAGACAAAGCGAGCCTCATCTGAAAGTTATCAGGAAAAATCCTCTTGGAAAAACATCATTAATCCCAATACGGTTCATTGTATCCCTTTGTGTGTGTGTCCAGCAAGTCATTATACAAATTATTTCCCAGTACTCCATTCAGAGCAAAAGATCATATTAAAGGAAGATATTTCATTACCTCCACTTGCGATCACAATGTCACTGACAATAATATAATATAGGATAAATATTCATAGAGAAATTACGGGCGCTCATCTTCCTTTAATTTTCTTCGCTCTCGTTGCAATGTTAAAAGCGAAATGAGTTTGTGATATGTTAAATAAATATATAATGTCACTTACAATTCCGCACGGTTATGCCGCGATGTGTAACTCATGGTGTTTTATAACGGAAACAGATGAAACGAAAACAATTTTGTTTATTGCCAGTTGTTGTCATTAAACAGAACTGGCCAAAATTAATGCTGACGGACTCTGCGAGCAGCACAATACTAATGCTCTGGCCGGAGATGATATCAGAATACGGGAAACCAAATTAACACAAATTACGCGCGGCATTGATAGATTACCATTTCCGAAGACTTTGCTCTTAAGACTAAATCAAATAGAAAATTCTTGAACAAACTAAAGTGTACATTCTACGAGAAAATTAAAGCAAGAGAAATGTAATAATGCTAGCGGTTGCACGAAATTAGTTTCCGTTCTTTGTTACATTTTAAATTGACTCCTGTAACTTTTACTGCAAGAATCCGACCGTAACTTAATGTATCAAGAAGCGGAAACCCGGAAGAAAATTAAGGTAATTATTTGCATTGAGTTACAAACAATCCCGAAAATTTACAGAACAAAACATTCGATAGCAGCCCAGACCACGCGTGTGCCCATCAAAATAATGGCAAATGGCCAAGATTCGGCATCCAACGGCTAAGCGGCCATTTCAGAGCACAATCACCTTTACACAAGAAAACTCGTAAATTAAGGACGCCGCGAGTGGAAAAGAAAAATTACCGGCAGTAAACAACACGCCAACTTTTACTAGACATCATAATCGCATTTTCCTGAACAAATATAGAATAAACACATAACTTATGTCGTGTCAAAAGTTGCTTCCTATAGGTATAATGGGACATTCTTCAATCGCTTAAAACGCTTCATTCCCGGCTGTAGACTCGACTGGCATTTTCTCAAATTCTTCAGTATTTTTTTTATAAAATTCATAAATACGTGTGGTCGCGGAAATAAAGCAATTACAATGCTCAAAAAGTAATGTAAATAATAAAGATTTACATACCTGGAAGTTATAGACCGCATTTCTTCGACAGTGATGGGCTGCGTCTTGTAACGGTCGCGGTCGCGCTGTTTTGATCTTGACGTCGAAGCCTGGTCTCTGGGAGAAAACTCTTTGGTAAGAGCCTGCTCCATACTTTTTATACGCGCAGCAATTGAAGGAAACTGTTTAGGATTACTACCTTCAACTTCCTGCGAATTTTCTTGACCCCACAGATCAAAACGTGCGTTTTCACTATTTTCATCAACTTTTAATCGGCGATTATTTAATATCGATAGGAGTTCATCGTTGACGTCTCCGATTAAGCTATTAGATCGAGGGTTCGTTTTCGGTCGGAGGTTTCTTCGTCTGAGCACAGCACTCGGGTAAGGATTTTTAGCGCTCTCTTCCGGCTCGAGCGAGAGATTCAACACGCGTCGCGGTCCAGCCGCCAACAAGTCGTTCGCATCGCGACTGAAATTCGTGACACTGATGTTCGCATCGTTGTCCGCACAAAATGAGAGCCGTGGGCGCGGCGATTGGCTACGTTCCCTAGTGAGACTCGAACCTCTCTGCTTTAAAATAGGCCTTACAGTAGCTTCACATTCCGACCCAGAATGGTCTGACGTGCGTGACCTAAGAAGTGAGGACCGGCGAGAGCTTCTATCGTCTTCGCTCAGATCGAAACTAGAAGTGTGTCCCTCATCACCTGACAACTTTCTGGATGATTTCAAGATCGGCTTTTTCGGAAGTTCAAAGTCATACTCCTCGTGTTCGACGGATTTTTTCTTCAAAATAGGCCTGGGTGTGTCGGAAATAGGTATATCAACACACGGCCGCTCTTCGGAAAAACTCTTTTTCTTTAAGATTGGTCTTACAGTTTCCTTATCATCGTCAACTATCTCGGCGCCGCCAGCAGCTGCCAATAAAACTGCTTGAGCAATTGAAACGTGAGACGACGTTGTGCTGCTACTGGAACTAGAATTGGATTTCCGTTTCAAAATGCCATGTGGTTCAGGGGAACTGTGAGACAAATCGTCGTTAACATGTTCTTCTTCTCTGCTCATTTTTCTCTTTAGTATTCCCTGTATTTGTCCATCAGGTGATCTATTTCTAACCACATCTTCTAAAGATGATCTGCGATTTTTTAATATTGGTTTATTCGTATCCGGTGATCCGTCTTCGGCGAATGATACTTCTGGACTGCAGGATCGCCTCCTAGCGACCTGAGATTCATCTAAGCTGCGACGCTTCTTCAATATCCCTTGCCGTTGTCGGTCAGAACGACATTGACGTGGCTCGATAACGCTTGGAGAAAATGTGACTGGTGGAGAAGCAATCGCGTGATTAGAAGCATTATTAATTGCACTGTCTTCATTGATAGATTTTCGTTTCAAAATAGACACAGGTGTATGATTACAGGTCGACGTTACATCAAGACGGCGGAATTGACTAGAAGTATCATTATTGAGATCAGAAAACATTGCACTTTGTTTTTCAAAGTCGATCAACCTCTGAGCTGCCGTGTCAATGTCCCTCAACCTTTCAGTTACACCTCTGTTCTGTGTTGGTTTCTCGCTAGTATGACTAAAAGTGAAAGCATTATTTTTGTGTTCAGAAGTCGATGCAAATAACGTTGTGTCAAAACGTGGCTCAGACGAGTCTAAATTTATTTTATTACTATTTAAGTTATTCGATAATTTGTTAACCCTATCTAAAGTTTGTTTCGTCAACGCAGCTAAGCTATCCATCTCCTGCGAAAGTCTAGAGTTACTAGTGTGTGGTCTCATGGTTTCATGTAGAGTCGACATTTTCGTAGAATCTTTACAATTTTCTAGGCTAGTTCCAACTTTCGCCTCAGGCTTAGCAACTTGTAAATTGTCATTTAATATATTTTTACTAGGCGATGCATTTTTAGCAACATTCGTGTCTCCTGAAGATTTATTTTCTAAACTAGTCAGTCTTTTCTTTGAATTATGATATTTTTCACTAAGACTTTCATATTCTTTTTGAGCTCGATGTCTTCTATCGTTACGATTACTTTCGGTATCACTTTTTGCCTTCTCCGGGCTTTTACTTAAGGACTTGCGTCTCAATGGCTCCGCTTTTGATTTATTTTCAGCTTTCGAAGTCTTATCTTTTTTAGGTTCTTGTTTTATCGGTGATATGGAAGTTCTTGTTTGTTTTTCAACAGATTTCTTGGAAAGAGGTATACAGCTAGGTTTAGCGGCAGTTTCAGAACTTCTTCTCCTTTCTGTCGATTTCTGAGTTGAAACAGTAGGAGGAGAGGATTTTGGTGGCGAGGTTTTGATTCCGAAAGATAAATTAAAATTAGTTTTAGGAGATAGTTTGGAAGACGGCAGTGAGTTCTCAGTCTTGGTGTGCGGTGCTTCGAGGGATCGACGGCTTCTTGTTTTCGCGACAGTTCCTGAAACAAGCATAGAACACTGGTTAGATTATATATACAAAAAAAAAACAAGAATAAAACGGCATGAACTATTCGGATAGTTGGAGCGGAAGCGGACGTTATTGACCTACACGAGTGTATTGTTCAGCGCAAGTTTACTGACAGCTGCGCAAACGCCTATAGCCATGACGTTTCGCGCGATATGGCAACCGGGGGCTATTGTTACAAACGCTATGCCCGTTGTATTGTGTAATACACATGAGTAGAAGAATGCCAACACGGCAAGATTAACATAAATACCGGTCATGGCCCCATAAGTACGGGAAAAAGTATTCACAATTCCACACAGACAAATAGAAGAAAATTAAATACAAATCGAAAGCCATACCTTTATATACGTTTGATTAATAGTTTATTAATCAAACATTAGCATTGCATCGGACAAACGATTATTCAAATTGATTATTCCAGGATGCTCATAATAACCTGCAGTAAAACACAGATATTTCACTGGACATGTTTTTTTGCGGCTGGATTGACGCACGAGGCAAACGTGTTTTTAGCTTGCTACTGAAGCGTAAATATATGTCAAAAACAGTACCTACGCCTAGACTGAAATGTCCAATAGTGAGAATAAAGCGATTCAATCACGTGCGAATCGTCGAAGGCTGTGGTCTGTGCGGTTTTTAACCGCGACCGTGGTGTTCCGTGCGACAACATGATTTCTATTACGGACATTAAGATATCGGATATCAGTCGAGTGCACTTGACATTTTTTGCGAGAATGTGCGATATAATACAAGGACAGTTACACTATTGATGGATAGAAATTATGACATTTAGAAGACATATTTTTCTTACAAATTAAACGAATACAACTTCGTCATTGCAAAGTTAAACGAAACGGTCGTTAAACATAAATTCTTGTTTCTTACATTACGTGACATTGAAAAAAATGTCGCAGCGCAATTATCGGCAATGTGCCGGAATTTTAAATGAAATTTCAGTAAACGTTATACATACTTTGCTTTTAAATATTTCCTAGTGGAGTCACGCGACTTGTCCTACATTCCGTCCTAATTCGCCTAGTTACCCGTGATGTCATTACAGTTAATGTAGGGTTGAACTGCTCGATTTTCTAGGTATTTTGTTGACTACAACGTGACTCAACAATTACCCTACGCCAGTCGACGGAAAAGGTCAATCTTACCTTTTGTTTGCTGCAATACCTTTCGAAATTTTCGAAACTATTTAGACAGTTTTATTTTACTTAATTGCTTTGTAATCGACCCCAGAGAAATTGGATATATTTCAGATTTCTCCATTAGTTAACAGCATCATTTACTGCAAAATGAGCTGCTCGATTTCAACGAAATAATAAAATTACACTGAACATTTAAAAATGACCTTAGCGAGCTAGAGTAACAATTACATAAAACAATTCGTGTTTTCCTTCGAACTAACAGTCTGTGAAAGTTGTTTCAGCATGATTACTTCGAATCAAATTTATGAATAGTTTTCTGATTGTTCAAATTGTGCTCTATTTTAAGTGAAATAATTCTACTTTATTCAACTGTTGTTTATTTTTGTCTAGCGTTCGATTGTCTATCAGAAGTATCAGACTTCTAGATATTGATTTCAATGTGCCTGTTGGACGTTTACATAGTTCTAATTTCGGCACTTCATTTGTAGCCAGTATAATTTTCTTATGCCGTACTTTTTATAAGTCTACATAAACTGAAATAGACGTCATAGTAGAAGAAGTAGGTGGACTTGGTCACTTTGTCTTTAGTTCCTGACATATATTTCAGTTTATTATTTATATACCTATAGTAATGTGACTACTTAAAAAAAACACTAATCGAAAAATATGTAACAAATTAATTTGATATGTTCCCAAGTTGGATTACTCTACATGTTCAGATATGTATATCCATGTGATTATGCTTCGATTAAAAACAATGTACTTACAAATATGTTTTTTTTTAATGTATTTTTTGGAAAACTTACCGCTTCGCAACTTTTACCAAGAATTCCAATAGCAAGTTAACTGTTGCTAGAGTTTCAAGTGTTTCTCGTTTAGTTGATTGCGTATTTTTTTCCAGACATAAATATAATATGCGTAAATTATATTTTTGCCGTCCCTTGATATATCACTTATTGGCCGATACTATAATAGGTATGTTCAGCTTAGTTTCTTTTGTACATACCGTACCATATTGAGTACATAGAGAATGCGAATAATAGAATATTTCAAAAACCATTCACAGCTACATATCAAAACACCTCTTTTACATGTACAGAACAATGGTGTGTTATACTAACACGATTCAGTATTACGACAACAATCTACTGTCACTATTTTACAACAAATTCAAACATGTGGTCACTTGACTGAGTCTGAAATAATGAGCACACAATTCAGACCTTGACGTGACTATGACTATGTCAACATATTTTTATCCTTGTCATCTTGGTAACTCTATCTTTATGGGCTGTTTACACGATACCCTAAGAAAAAATCACGAGTGACACGAACTCGCCACCATAAAGCCACCTTCCACTCATTAGAAGTTACGCTCTGTTTTAAAACAACATGCTTAAATTACATGACATATGACATGAACATTTACGTTACATACCTATAACTAAATCTATGTTCGGTAAGTAAGTAAATATTCTTTATTGCACCAATAATTATACATTTACATACATGAAAACTACAAATAAAATTTAAAGGAAAACAGAACCAGGTAACAACAGGGGGATAGCTAAAAAGCGATCTCTAACTCTCTCTTTGGTTCTGTTGTTTTGCAAAAAAAAATTGTTATACAAAGAAGTGAGAGGGAGTAGAAGTTTAACACAAAACTTACTGTCACTATTTTATAACAACTTTTAAGATGTGGCTATTGCGGCTTTGAGAAATGCCACTTGTTTCGTACACAAAATTAAAATGCCAAGTAAATAAACTGTGTGAGAAAGGGTAAAAGTGTGACGACTAACGAACATACCCTGGGTCATTATTGGAGGCTTGTGCCCAACAGCCAACATTTACCTAAGGCTGATGAGTGACATTCTGATAATGACGACTTGTCAGAAATGCTTACATTGTCAAACCAAAAACAAAACAATAAACGACTTATCTATTCCTAGAATTACAACTCATACTCGTATATAGAAATGTATAGTAAGTCTTGAAGACCTTCGCTTAATTTTTGATTTTCACTTAAAATTAATTTAAAATATCTTCCTTAATTTCACCTTGGAATTTGATGACAGCGAAATATATTACAAGTCATTAAATAATCGCGAATGCTCAAGCCGCCGACGAAATTGGAACTTCACTGAGTATAAGACCTTTTGAGTTAATTAAGCAGCACTTGTGAATATTAAATAGGTACAAAGATGGTGATAAAGTTTCAAAGCAGTGTTATCTTTCGTCAACTTACCATTAATACGCTTTGAGTGTTTGAAAAGATTAACATTATGTTGAAAGCCTCAGTGCGGCGTACTAGCATCAAATATCAGATGATATTATGTATAGAAGACATGGCACTTTAAAAGAAAGAGCATCCTAGAACTTTTGTTATCACTCGTTCTTTGACCAATTCCATTGTTTTCTGGTGCAATTTAGTCGAGTGAACTTTCCTTGAAAGTTTAATAAATTTAATAATGAATAATATTAGTATTTTGTGCAACAGGTACATAATAAGGGTTCTTAAAATTCAAGAACCGAAGTTACAAAACGAAACGAAGATGAGTTTTGTAAAGACAGGCCCGAAAATTTAAATACCTAATTACATATGTCCTGTTGCACACAATATTTTTACTAAGACAGGAGCAAACACCTAAAATTATAAACATAATCAAAGTAAATATTTATTTTCTAGTTTGGTATACGAAATCTTAATTCAACCATTAACCATTACAGTCGACGAGTAAAAAAATGTTTTGGCAAGTATTCGCTTTCGTAGGAAGTTTAAGTATACAGTCCGTCTAAGCTAGGTTTGCATAGACTTGAACAGATCAAAGTGCAACAAGTGTTTTATCTGTCATATTATTTAATCCTTCCGATGTTTTGAAATATTTTAAAAGCCGTAATAGGCGACTTATCATTTACAGTTGAATTACGCTTGTTAAGTTACTTTCGTAGTTTAGAACTTTTAATACTATATTTAATGGTGAGTATTAAATGTGAAGATAATGACTAGACTTTAAAAGCCGTAATGAATTTTATAAGCAGACTATATTAAAAGCGGATTATTAAGGCAGATAATTTCTTCATTAACTATGATAGATATCAGGTAGTATTGCTATAATTATCTATTAACTCCTAATAGCGTAATAACTATCATTTTATAACTACAGGATTCCTGATGCCGTAAATTCAGTTGATGGTTTGTTAAATTGTTATTGCGTTGTGAGATGTATATCAATTTCCTTTAGAACCGCCCAACAATAGCGTCTCTTGAGCGTCGGCGTGTAGTCAGCGCTATGAATAATAGCGTCACTGCGTAGTTGCACCAACGTTGCGTCGAACAGAGGCCCATTTCTCGAACAATATTAGGCTACTATTATTAGGTGTGTTGTCATGAAAACCAGAAGATTTTAAAGTTTGTGGACTAATCTGGGAGCACGGTAGTATATTATTATACAATACTTCTTGTAACGAAACGGCCAAGCCATATATTTTGACTAAGGTGTAGAGTTTGTGAAGTGTGGCTTGTATTAGAGTTAGAAGCTTTTGGTTCTACAAGAGATCTGATAATGTTTTGACAGTGTGAGCCTTAGGGTTTCGTCTTGGAAACATTTTACACGAAAATGTTTTTGATGGGATAATATATGCCTAATACCGTTCGAGAAATGGGGCCCAACAGTCATAGTATTGACTAGACGCCGACGCTTGGAAGACGCTAGTGTGGGGTGACCCTTAAACGAAAGTGACACATCGATACAATACGATAAGAAACGAAGACGACGACGAAGTTTTAAGACTTTTTATTAATGAAAGTAAAAAATCGACTTTACTGGTTCCAAGATAATTTATTACAAGGTAAAGAAATTGCGTTGTGACTTTCTTATAGAAAGTAAGTGTGTTTTTTGACTAAAAGTATTTTGACTAGGTAGTTTATATATTTTATGTTTACTCGGGTAGATACTTAACATAATACAAACGAGCTTTATGGAACCAAGTCTTTAACCGTCGGTAGCTGATCAGAATAAGATCTTACCAACGGCCTCGGTTAAGAGTCCACAGCAAGCTCCATACAAACGTAGTTACGCTCTCATTTTAAAATGAGTAGCTAGATTTCTCGAAAAATAAGGTAAGGTTATGCTATGCCTGTAATTAGTTTATGTAGCTTAAGATACCATACTTAAGAGAAAACAGAGAATTTAAGTTAAACTTGTTTTTGCTCTATTTCGTTTGTTTTATAAGCTGGAGGTATATACATTAATTACCTACATAGATATACCTCATGTCATTGTATGTGCAAAATTTTATTACAATTCAAGACGTAGTTTTCAAATGAGAATGAAACTCCGTTTGTATGGGAAGGTGAAATAGGGTTGATTCCATCTACAAACCTTAGGGCAGAATTGTATCCCAATAAATTCTTATGGATTAACTACCTTTAGTGGACCTCTAATGAGCATACTTTTGTAAATGTTGAATTTAAAATATCTTTTAACACACTTCACGTGACCCAAGTCGAAACGACATGAAGATTCTGATAACGTCACAACTCTCGTTTGACAGTTCGATCAACCAAGGCCCCGTTGTCTGTTCTCAGTACAAAATTTAATACTCAAGCCGTAGTCATTTTGGTGGTGGACAAGCTGTGTATGTGTGCGTATAGGTAAACGTGTGTGAACAGACCTTGGTGTTACGTGTGTATGTACATAGTTATGTGTCAAACCATAAACAGTGAGTCATACAATTTTCAAAGAGCGTTTTGGGCACGAAAGCATCTATCAAAAGATATTTTGTTCATTTAGCATATTTAAAGCCGTTTTAGGGTAAAAGTTGAATTTTAGGACTACGTTTGGTTAATATAGAATGTATTACAAGCGTTTCAAAACGTTTTGCTATTCGGCTGAGCTTGCTGCGGACTCTTAAACGGTAAATCGATATACCTTCTATTTTATTAGTTTCTTAGGTCATAAAGAACGCCACTTTATCTAAGTTAGGCATAGGCAAAGTTACGAATATTAAATTTATTGATTAAAACGTAAACGTAACACATCACATGAAACCAGAGGAAAGCCGCCAATGTTCGTGACTTATCGTCATTTCAGAGCGGAAGTGCGCTCAATGTAAATAAAAAGGCTTTTCAGCTGTGCTTTTGGTGTATGCTATTTTTAGGGTTCCGTACCAAAGAAACTTATGGTGAGACTCTTTTCGTCCGTCTTTCTGTCAATGAATTACAATAGTTATGAACAACACTAACCCAGATGCAGATCAGACACATTGAAAGTGTTATTTTGTTTATTAAGTATAGAATATGCCAAATTACTCTTTATATTGGGCATTTTCTATACTTAATAATAATTCATTAATAAACATAAAAGTAAATTTTGACAGTCTCGTTACTAGGTCAAGTGGGGGTATCATTTGAAAGAGCTCCAATTGAATATTCCAAAACTTTTATTATAATGAAAAAAACTTTATTGAACGGGAATATGAATAAAAATAACCTAAAAGGCTTTCGTGTTTATTGTTAGATGAGATAATTGAATATCTGTACGGGACCCTCGGTGCGCAAGTTAAAGGATCGCACTTGACCGGTTTTCATTCAATATTTCTTCACGGCAAACGAGAATTATGTCAACTTTGTTGTACAAATGCCAAGATCATGTAAAGGAATGAAATAATGTATCCAGAAAAACCTGATATACTTACCTATTACAAAGTTCGATGGCAATCATACATTTTCCGTCTAAAGAATAAATATAACCTAATAAGCTCTCAGAAGCGCTGGTGGCCTAGCGAAAGCCCTGGTGGCCTAGGGAAAGCGCTGGTAGTCTAGCGGTAAGAGCGTGCGACTTGCAATCCGAAGGTCGCGGGATTCAAACCCCGGCTCGTACCTACCAGACCAGTACGATTGAGTTTTTCGGAACATATGTACGAAATATCTTTTGATATTTACCAGTCGCTTTTCGGTGAAGGAAAACATCGTGAGGAAACCGGAGTTATCCCAATAAGGCCTAGTTTACCCTCTGGGCTGGAAGGACAGGATGTCAGTCGCTTTCGTAAAAACTAATGCCAATTCTCGGGATTAGGTGCCAAGTGGACCCCAGGCTCCCATGTGCCGTGGCAAAAACCGCGACAACACGAGTAAGATGATAAATATGAATAAAATAAAAAATATGGATGAGGAAGTAGGCATGACGCTTGATGCTGATTTGCTTATTTGGTCACCTGACGCAACCTTCGCCTTGGGTAATTATTTTTATATGTTGGATATTTTAAAGTTTTCATAAAAAAACTTTCATTACTTATTAAAAACTTAATTAAAATCGGAATTTCCTCCGAACTATCGCGTAGTGAGACAATTTGTATTAAACAAGGTAGGTACGTGTCTAGACGAAGGTATTGTGAGACAAAACTCGTTAGCCACGCTGCGCGGTCCTCAAAGGACATCATATTCGGTCCAGCTGGTTTCTATGCAACCTGTGTGGCAACAATCTATACTACGATCTTATGCTATAATGTAATATATGAATTGAATAGTTTAGAGTTGGGATATTATAAAATGTCCACATTTCATTATTAATTACGGTACCGTAAAACTTAGCTAATTTGCTCCCCTATGGGTATTTGTGGTCCAACAGTTTTTCAATGTTAAAAATATATCACAACCTCATTTAAGTGTTACAATATTATAGTAGTGATTGTCTTCCTACTTTAAATCGGCATAATATATATATATATATATCAATATACAGCAATGTAATAATAATTAAAAAAACTTAATTAATTTAATTATTTATCTAAGGAGACTACACAATTAAAATAACAGTTAACTATAAATACTCGTCAACTTAAAATAAAGGCCTTTTAAATGAAAAAAGGTCCCCCAAGCCACTGCCGATGGGCAGTGTGCCCAAAAGGCTGGCCGCATTGCCACGTTGGATGGCAATGCTTATCCGTTGAGCAAAACACTAGCCAACACTCTTTAAATTTCGAAATTTGGATCTAATTTTGGGATAAAGTAGGGACATTCTACGGTAGCAGCCAAAAACCCGGGCCCGCTTGCTTTCGGGTACTCAGCCTAGTTTTCGTTTTGGGCCAAATGACAGCCATACATTAAAACAGTCTGCAACTCTTTGTATTACTTTGCCAAGCAGACCGAAGATTCCTTTACGTTAAACCCGAAAGGCGTTAGATTTGACTGAGATTCTGCTACCTAAGGTCCTTTATTCTCAAGACACGTAGACACTAGTTACGAAAGACTATCTGCTCTTTCTACCCCGGATAGCAACTGATCCTTAGTTAAGATACGTTTCCTCACATCATTTTCTTTTACCGAAAACTAGTCGTAAATATAAATTAATAATTTGCACATTGGTTTTAATCCTATTTTTTTAATTTTTATTTCACAGTTTCGAACAATCTCTTAACATAATAAAAGTCGGTGTGGATGCAGTCGGTGGGCATGCCTACCAATACTACCAAAAATACGAATTTACGGTCGAATTTCGGACCTAGTCGATCCGTTATATAATCCTAGATAAATTATTGTCAGTTCTGAGAAATTAATTTGCATGAGCAAAGTAATTAATCCTACCTACAATTCTGAAAATCGTATGCTTGAACTTCTCGACCTCAGATAATTATACTAATTAATTTCAACGAACTGTAAAAACTTCACACAAAACACAAATTACACGAGTACATTTCGCACCCCTATTTGTATAGTCTGGGTCTGGGGCGATGACATTCCACGTCAATGCGCTAACTCTCCACGCTATGCGTGTCGGATACTACTAACAGCAACACTTATAATTGATTGTAAGTGGATCTTATGTCCTGGGCATAAGGTTTACGAATGGTCAGTCAGCGATGTGTAAAAACATTCACCCTGTTACTTCAAAACTTTCAAGTTTTCACAAATTTATTCTAGTGAACACATACTTAATTAGATTGATTGTATATTTTGTCATGTATGATTGAAAGACAGAAAATACATTTACTTAACGCCACAACATAGTCCATAAATAAAAAGAAGACAAAAACATAACATAACGCTAAAATAGAATTCCATAATATAAAATCATTCAAATTTGCCTTTGTCCTTCGAGCTTAGCATGCATACTTGCTTATGCTTATGCTACTCGTCAAACTGGACCAAGTGATCTTGTATGGTAGTCATATAGTATTTTATACAATCGTGATATAATAGAGAGCTTTTCAGTCGAGTACCGTGTTTAGGCAACTCAGCAAGCTTCGTTGCCTAAGTGAGGTACGAGATTAAAAAGCGTGATTATATCACTATTGTATACAATACTTTTTCTACGAGTCATCAAAAATATTTTTTTAAAACTATAAAACCTAAATAAGTAAAGAAAATTGGTAAGTAACTAAGTATCTAGCAGACAAAATGACATAAACGCGCGAGCCCCGCCCGCCCGTCCCAAGTTCTATGGGAGCGCGGCGGCACGTGATTGGTAAATTTTTTTATAGTTGACTACAGCGAGTCGAAAGAAATTTTATAGTTGCGTTGGGATTCCATATATGAAAAGTACGCAATTATAATTTGGTATACGGAATCTAAATTCAACCATTACAGTCGACGAGTAGAAAAAGAAAATTTAAGTACCGAATCATTTGTAACAAATAGGTACCCTAAAGACCGAAATTCTAATTATACGTGTGTAAATAAATAACTTATTAAAATGATAATGCCTATTAAATACTTATTAAATTGTAAAACGATAACTGTTATGAACAAAATATTAGTAGTTTATGTGACTGCTACATAATAAAAGGCATACGAGTGTGGTCTTAAAAGGATCACACGAGTGTTTCAATGCCTAATTATGTACAGTTACATACAAATTTTATCTACATACAAATTATAAACTTTCTATGATATATTCACTAACCCAAATTACAGCCAACGTTGGGGCATCGTTGCTCTCTTGGCGGAACTCGCAGATATATGGTGGCGTCACCGAAATATTTTTATCGCTCATTTTACACGAAACTTTTGCTATAGTTACTTTAAAAAAACAAAATAAATTCATTTTATACTTACAACTAATTAAAAGACAAACTATACGTCTAATGGCGGTAAATGAAAACTTTTTTCACGCATGTCACGCATCCGTAGTTTTTTTTTAAATTCAGAGACAAACTAGAGTCGGGGTCCTATTTCCGTATCATGTGATACAAACTAACATGCGCGATTTTTCAAAATTGTATGCAATTGACAGTTTATTACGAACAAAAAGACATCTCGACTGATATTAGAATAGAGGTCAAGTCGAATTGCTTTTTTTTTCAGAGATGTTTCAAATTTTAATGTCATTACCAAATCGATTTTGATGATTTAGATTTAGATTTATTTATTTCATGATATGAAATTACAATATAAATTATACGAAACTAATCTATATGAATTTATATTATTATCGTCAAAGAAAATTGATTATACAATTATAAAATGTCTAGAAATATAGGTAAATACAAGTCATCATCAAAAATCAATACTTAATAAATTCTTCACAACGTCAAATAGATAATGAAATAATAACAAAGTATGGGAAAAATATGTATAAAATATGTATGAATGTATGTATGTACGTATGATGTATTTATGAAGCAATTACAACATTATCACAGATAAGAAATTTGTTGTAACAAAACAGTTTATCATAATGTTGGCCATTATTTACGGATTTTGAAGGCATCGTAGTAACATCGTATTCACTTACTGTAAAGAAATATTAAATAAACAGACTCGATACAACCACCAATTATTTTAGTATTCAACCAGTGTGACCAAATTGAACGTCTGGTTTCAAATTGAATATGTAATGAAATATGAAAGGGAAAGTACGAAGAAGAAAAAATGGAGCATTGGAAGGGAATAAATTGAGTTTGAATGAGAAAAATATTCAACTTATAACAAACTTAGTGGACAACCACTGAAAGGCGATGCACAAAGTTACAAAATATTGGCTGAAACCCAGAATTCTGTGAAATGGCTGACGCAGTTACAAAGAAAAGACTTCAAAAAATCTCGCTAACATTTTTCCGTCTGATACATTTTGCTTTGTGAAACGTTAGCTATTTATTTTGCTCTTTAGATTTCGAAAAAGCAGTTTTTAACGTCTAGTCGAATTAAATAATGGCCTCTTTGACTTCGGGTCAAGAGTTCGAAGCCCGCGCTTCCACGGCCGACAACCTCGGGGCAATTTAGCAAAACGTTGTCACCTTAATCATATTAATATCCTCCTCTTGAAGAAGAAACGTAATTAATGCGTTACATTAATTTTGTTAAGTCGTATAAAAGGAAACTACCGGATTTGGAAATTAATTCTTTGGTTCTTTGGTTTGGTAGTTCTCTTATAGAATAAGAGGCTTTAGGACAAATTATCATTAGTAAACCAATTTAATTAAAAAGAACCCGTAGGGAAATATTTATCAAGTCACTGAACTTGAGTAAAAAAAATCGGAAACGACAAGTTCAAATCCCTCCCCGGTTTTTGCGAATAAATTCACGAAGGGAGGCTGGTATATACATTCATTGCAACTTTGTATAAGAGCGTAAATGTCAATGAGATAAAAATGTAACGTGAGTGTCGACAATGCACTATTACGTAAGTTTATTACGTGATATTGTTTCATTTTACTGCGGTACAATATGTTTTCATTAAAGGTAATGAGAATGTTTCACATGTTCCGTACGTATATGTAAAAAAATCGATTATTAATTAAATATAAATATATACAATAACAACTTAAAAATAAAACTAATAATAATGCTAGTTCGATAAAGCGTGTGGTGTATTATTCTTAGACATTTTTGATGATGCCTGTGTCTGAATTACTTTTGTGAAATATTGGACAAAGTTTGTTACGACTGCTCTTTGTGCACTTTGGACGAAGCCTACGTTGTAGATGCTGCTCTGATCATCTAACAAAGTTTACAAGTAACAAGAAAGAAAGTTGTGCGGAAAACGTTCCGTAAAATTGCCCTACTGAAATAAATAAAGCCATAGGCGTATTACTCGATAAGAAAACAGAGTAAGATTGATACCCTAAAAGGTTAATAGGTACCCTTGAAACATAACTTTTGCATAGCTATTAACACCAACACCCACATACATCATTAATCAAAGTCGAGTCAAAGTTAATCCGACTCACGGCTTTTGTTTGCGACAAATACTTAATTTTACGCACCGACGCGATCCGACTTTCTTATTATTATCTTTTCTGGTCAACTTGTTCTTTCCGTCTTGTTGAACTCGGAACGACGATGATCGAAGTAAGTAATAAGGAATGCTTGTAACTTTTATCATATTATAGTTTTAGATGGCGTCACATCAGCAAGGTCTCTGGCTGATATTTTCTTCGCTTACCTTTCTTATGCTGGAACATGGACCGTTCAGTAGACATTGAATTCTAATGATTTTAAATTAGAGTTTAATATCTATTAACGCGGATCCATGTTGATATGTTATCAAGTACTTTAACGTTCTAACACCAACTAGTAAGCGTTCTTCTTTAATTTAAGAGCAGGGCTCTTGTCGGTGCAGCTTGATGAAGTTGTCTCCACCTTGGTCGATCCAAAGCCAGCCCTTAGTGTCCTGGTACGACACGACCCCTACATGCTCCTTTACTTGGCTCATTTAACTCAAGCGTTTGTGCGAAAGTAAAAATAGACTACATAGTCAAGAAATTTACAAACATATTTCTTTCAAATGGTCTCACGAACTAATGTCATCTAACGCACCTTTATATGAAGCTCCAGTTGTTCATTACTAATTTCTGGTTCTCACAAAGTAACTCGTAAATTCATTAACATTTGCCACCCACTTCCAAGAAAATTATTTCACCATAAACGCACGCCGGGTATTTTTCCTAATGTCTGTAACCTAGATTTCCCAAGAGGCTTACGCTGTACTCGGCGGGTGCGGGCAAGCCAATATTTATGAAAACATTAAGGTTGATTGATTGAGGAGTCGCATCAAGAGCCTGTAGCCAATTTTCTGAAGAAAGTACACGTGTTCTGCGAATTTAGGTTCATGACCGCAGTAAATTGCAACTAGGGTCAACGGACATTAAGATGTTTCTTGAAATGTCGGTAATTTTGTACGCTTGCAGGATTTTTCAATAAAATTATGTACTAAACGTTGATGCAGAATAATCATTTGATAAACGTACTTTTTCCGAGTGGTGAGCGTACTGAGACCACAATAATAACGTTTTGTAACTTTTGAAGTCATACGCATAAGGTCCTTCTTACATAAAATGTCGTCAAAGGGCAAATATGTCAGAATTTTATAATTAAAACAAAAAAGATTGCATTAACATCGTAACATTACACCGCACAGAATCATCCGTAGAAATACAAAATTTACGGCGCACAGCCAACTATAAATAACAAAATTATTCATTTTACAATGATTTCGTAGGTATCCGCATGAAGAGAGGGTAAGTAAAAATGATACAGAGACTTCCAAGAACGTGGGCACAGCGACCAAAAAAATATTACCTCCAGAGCAATGAGAACGGGTATTTTGTTCAAAGATTTCCAAACTAACGGCGCTTTTTCAATACCAATGGAAACTGTTAATTTTATCAAGAACTTTTCACGTAGTGACTCGTGCTCATTGCTTTCGTGTGTAATTTTCTGGTAACATCGTTATGATTGAAACGATTGTTCAAGTCCTCGGACGTCACAAGGAAAACAACATGGACGTGTGTAAGTTGTGCGACACGACAAACAAAATATCGAGCTGTGCAAACACAGACGGTATTGAATACTTACGGGGCTGCTATTGCTATTGGTTACTGATCGCAGGCGAGTCGAAGTCACAAATGGACAAATCGGGATTATCCTAGAGTCCGTCTAAGCTAACTTTGCATCATCTTGAATAAAACAAAGTGAAGGGTGTCATAATAAAATTCATATTGTCATAGAAATTAGACATTAATGATGACTTTGCTACACTGTCACTGTAAATGCCAGACAGTTTACTTGGTGCGCCGCTATATATAATACTTTCAATTATCATCGTTACAAATCGATTTTAGTAACACAAATATTAAATTTAAATTCACGTTAATGATTATTTTGTATCTGTAGAAGTAGGCAACAACTCGCAACGGCATATACCTCTTATCTGACGTCATTAGATACTATATGAAATGGAAATAATATGTTAAACTCGTGACTAGTCAAATATTCGCACAACCGTCAGTACCCAAACAGGTTTACAAGTGACGTCACCAACAGGTGTTTTCGAATTACCCTTAGGGCGCGCGGTACATTAAATTCAGCCGAGCCGACCGATCAAATACCGCAATGTACTGAAACTCGCATGCGAGTTCTCGTGCCGGCTTAATGAGCCCTAAATCGTCTGCTATCTGATCATTTCTATAGTTGTAATGTAACGTATCTTGAAGTTACAGATCCACTGGTCGACCTCCGCGTTCGATTTGTCTGCACTCGGTAATCAATAATGACACAGCCAGAAAGCACAACACAAAACCAAATTACGCAAGCATGACCCGTGACAGATGTTATCTTCATTGGAGTTTTTCCAACGCGAATTGCGCAAGATTATGAGAGGCATTATGTCCCTGATTTGCATTTTTATTAAACAATCAGTGTCCGGATTTGGGGCGGTTATGAACTTGATTGATTTAGAAAATTCGAGTCTCTATCAAATATTCAACTGTTTTTCTCGAACCGATAACCGCTAGGGGGAAGATGCGTGGGAAGGTCCCTAATCAAGTCGACGATTAAGTCAAGAATAAGGAAGGAAACTGCACCAACCGTACGTAGCCAGGCTAACAATCTATTATCAAAAAGTAAAAATGATTCTAAATAAAAGTCACGTGATTATTTTCATATATTATTTAAGTTTCGATGGCGTGACCTGACGTTTCCAACGGTGGAGTTTTTTCGGCTGATGTGACATTGAATCTGATTGAAGACTCTTGTGACAAAGGACTTACTAATACCGTGGCTTCTATCGCGATAAGTTAGTCATAGGGCTCATGATATATTTTATACAGCCTGTACAAGTGTATATCGGGAATCTACAGCGCATCTTTCTGCGAAGGTTATAGCAAAATGAACTACCTTATTATAGTGGTAAGCCAACATAAACATGATCCGCAAAATAGCAAAATATTTACTTACTGTAGCGTGTTGAATCGCAAAAAGGGATATAAATCTATTAATATAACATTACGCTTACTATAGCAGTTGCGGCAAAGGAAAACATGGTTGTTCAAAGAGGCCATGAATGCGAGAATAGGGTATTGTGAATATTGTGGTATGTATGAAATACACTATATTGTATGATTTAATTCTCTTTCACGAGCATTATGGAACCTATAAAATCCATATTTCAACAAAAGAGATTCAAGACAAGTACCTATTCGCAATTCCACTTTAAACGAGAGCATTTTCTTAGAAACTAACTGAATTGAGACGTCTTAAACATTGTCGTAGAAAATAAAAAATTACATTTTCTTCAAATGCACCCATCTGGAATTTCTGGAATATACCAACTATTTAATTAATAGTACTTAGTTAACGATGAAAGGCCTGTTCTGAAGGTGTTACTCCTAGGAAAATGTAATTAATGAAAGAGATGTTAGTAGACACAGACACGTAAAAACAAATGAATTCTAGCACTTAATTAGAGATAACAGTAGCACTGAAGTAATTACTGAAAATTCAACTTTGATTTTAATAAAGCTATCGCACAGTGAAATTGTCGGATCAGTTAGTCGCATTCCTTTATATACTCTCAGAAATAAGTTTTAAATCTCCTAGTGAAACTCCGATAGATCCATTTTGAATGTTGGAGATCTAAAGTAAGTTTCTTTAATCTGCGAGTTAGTTCGTCTAGTAACTTTAATGGTGTCCTGTTCAAGTTCGAAGTGGCAAAATTATTCATAAGTCATTACAGTTACATTCCATCACCAATTCACCGACTAGACGCGAAGCTACGAGCTCAGTAGATACGACAACGTCAAGCCGAGTTAGAACATAGTTTGTTACACTTCAGAATGCTCTCTGATAAAACTAGTCTACGCCTGCGTCTTCGTCCGCGTCGAAATTGTTAAACATTTTAACCGCATTTTTACCCCCTTAAGTAAAGAGCTCTACAATATGTGAAGAAGAATATATGTCACAAACTTTAAGAGCCTATCTTAAATGATTTAGGCTGTGCATTGCCTGAACGTAGGGATCTGTATAACGGGACTGTTTTATATATCATCATTATCATCATCTTAGCCTCCAGTCGCCCACTGCTGAGCATAGGCCTCTCTTCGTGTACGCCATTTATCCCGGTCCTGGGTTAGTCTCACCCAGAAGTGTCCTGCGATTTGTACATATACTGACGGAAAACGCAAAATAAATATTCGTTTTATTTAAACTAGAAACAAACGCAAATAAAGAAGCCAATATTAAAAATACTTTTCACAAAAACATCGAAGTTGGCAATGAATATTACGAACGAATTGATATTTTTCTTGTAATATTACTGGCTTTCGGTTCATCTCTTTTTTCGGTTTGTCAAGAGTCTTGAACTTTCAAGGGAAGAGATTTCGGTTTATTTGTCTGAAAAGTTCTCTAGAATTCATAAAAGTTCCAGCAGACCTCCACGCCATCGTTAGAGAAAAGGAAAATTCTAAATAAACTAAGCTACTCCCATTTTCTTTTGTGCAATAACTTTTAAGGATACGCTCATTTTGATTGAGCATTTAGATATTTAAGGATTGAGTGGTATATTTAAGATCATAAATGGTGGTGTAAAATTATAAATCTTTCTTATAATAACGGATTTCCTTTGGATTTAGCTCCGAGGAATCGCATTCCACACAATCCAAATCGGCTCAAAATAAACAACGACATTTCTTAAATTTAATATAATGTTCATATTAAATAAAACGCAGGTTGACGGGAGCATTTAAGTAATTTGGTTAAAGTAGACAAAAGCTTTGAGTGACGTGACTTATGCAAAAAGTTATTATTATTTTTTTATACGCTTTTGTAAGACAGTTGGCTTCATAAATGAGGCGTCAACGACTCATAAATTTGCAATGTAGTATGGGCGAATTTCGACTGCATAACCACATATTTTATTAATTACATCAAAAATGCATGAAACCCGTACACCCATTCTAAAACAATGCGTAATCATATTCTTTCTTAAATTTTATTTTTTCAACTGGTTCTCATCAAAAAGTAGAAAGCTAGTATTATCCCTTCTACATTGTCAATATTTGTTTAAATTATACAAAATCTACAACAAAGGCCAGTTTACCCTACTGACAAAAACACAACGAAAAAAGGTGCACAATCTTGCTCTTTTTTTTACGATGATATTTAACACTGTATTAAAATAAGAACACATTTTATCGTTAGGGAGACTTTTAGGACTTATAATTTAAAACATAGAGATTACTTTTAAGGGTACTTAGAACCAGCGTTTTTATAAAGAGAGACAAAGTGTCTAGAATACGTAGAGAACCAATCTAAGCTTCTGATCGCCGCTGTTAAATATTCATTGCAATGATAATTTTGTAATTAAAATTAAAGTTAAAATATTGGTTAAATATGCGCAATTGTTCATAGGTACGGTACACATCATGACACAAATTTGTCAGTTATCAGTGGCGAGGCCACAAAATTCGGTCGGGATAAATTCTAATTTATGTCAAAATGTACGCTGCAATCGGTATGATATTCACATCAAACATGGCAGGCACAGGCAAAAAAAAAGCCAACAAATCGTCCTGACTCAAACGGTTTTTGGATATAAATATTGCATGTTCACGTACTATGCATATGCGTCCACCAGGACTAAATAAGGAAACAAAAGTTGGCGTACTATTCTCCGATTGGCATGCGCGGCGTTCATCCGTTTCTACGTTTTGGCGTACTGCATAACTGATATCCACAAATAAACGTTATTGCAAAGGCGTAAGGTTCCCCGATGGGCCAATACTGAACGCCAAAACTGATATAGCAAGTGCGATTAATAGGAGCACAGTGTTTTCCCTTTGTGAATGAGTTATTGCTTACAGCACAAACGATGTATGTGAAACAACAAGCATGCCAAATCGTCTGAATTGCTCAGTCGACAATCGACATTGAGATTCGAGATTTCCATGATGATACTCGTAATATGTTCGATAAATACGTTCGTTTCATCAAAATATTAACTGATATATTTTTGATGCAAACTGGAAAGGAACGAAGTAAAAAGGCCGGAATATCAAAGGTTAAATACTTTTTAAGACGTGTCATTACTTCACTATGTAACTATGTCATTAGGCTTATACAAATGCAATAAAATAATAGCCTTAGAAGGAAGATACATAGTATATCGTCGGGGATAGTGCAATACTGCGTAACTAACAAATGCAGTAAGGTCCAATTACCTTGTAAATTGTTTGAATTTCGAACTCTTACGACTGTTAGTTACGCAGTATTGCACTATCCCCGACGATATAGCGAAAAAACCGACCAAGTGGAAGGGTTCTATAAAAACGGTCACCCATCCAATTTTTTTTTTTGACCCAGGGGGAATCCGTTATGGATCCCACTGGCACGGGAGAAGCCGAGTGGGTATGTCCGACTCCCACGGACTAAACCCCCTGGGGTGTTCCACCGCGCGCTTTGTGGACGGGGTTTCGGGAACGCGATTGTAGACTTCCGATACCCCGTCGGCGTTGCCATTACGGGCTCGTCTTTTGTGGCTGCTGCAACAGCCTACTCCGCTGAAGACGCCTCGGAACACTTGAGGGCCTTCCAGCTCGGAACCTCTTTAGGCGAGTGATGGAACTCCCGGCCCATCACCCGCAGGTTCCCGTTAAGGCGGCATCATTCGGGTTGTGTATGCCCTTAGACGCCGACCTGGCCTCCTACGGCGCTGAGGGAGCGAATTTACATCGTCCTCGCGCATTCTCTCTGCAGCCTCCTTTTGCGACAGGACGGTGACGCTAAAGGAGGCCGACGGTCACCCATCCAAGTACTGACCCCGGCCAACGTTGCTTAACTTCGGTGATTGGATGAGAACCTCGAGATTGCATTGGAAAGAAATATTTATTTTATTGTTTTTAGTATTTTTTGTTATAGCGGCAACAGAAATACATAATCTGTAGAAATTTCGGCTGGCTAACTATCACGGTTCATTAGATACAGCCTGGTGACAGACGGACGGACAGCGGTCTCAGTAATAGGGTCCCGTTTGACCCTTTGGGTACGGAACCCTAAAAAAATACAGTAATGTATGCCTCTCACATTTAGTATACTTCTCAGAATAAGATGGATGCTTATTCTATGATAATAAGCAAACCATAGGGTTGGACGTTGAATAAGTATGAGCCGAAAATATATACATACATAGCACGGAAGGAGGAAGCAGAAAATTTCGGTTTGATTTGGTATTAATCTCATATTCATTTCAGAGCGGTACATCTTTTTTTTTTTATATAAACACAAAGAACAGCGTTCTTTTTCTTTCTTTTTTTTCATAAGCAAGTGCACATTATTCATGTTTGTGCTCTGAATTATCCGTCGAAATTATAAAGTAAAAGTAGACCAGGAAAAACAAAACAATTTATTAACGTAAAAAATTACTACAAGCAGCAACTTATTAAGAGTCTCAATTAAAAGTTTTATTTTGTATACAGGTCTGACCGAGAACGGGCTGTTTTGTAAAGTTAGAGGTTGCAATTGTACCAGTCGAAATTATCTACAATAATTCGTCAAACAGCGTCTTAATCGCATAAATTTTGCCAGTGACTAACGTAGACTCGTAAATATATGTACATATTTCATGTAATAGAATCCATTATTAACGCTGGCAGGACTTGTATACAATGTAAGCTTATTGTTTCTGACACAATGGCGATAAGGCGTATCAATAAACTTAGTATATCAGGGCATGCATCTACACTACATAGTAGGTACATAGTTATCGTTATACTGACATACCCTTACCATGGTACCGCGAACGTGAACACTCGCGATTCGCTCGTAACAATACCTATTCCGAGGTATCATGAGTTTAGAAGTCCTAACGCGAAAAACTAAAATCGAAATTTCTTTATCTACCTCTCTCTTTGCAAGAGGGACAGAGAAGTAACCAAATTTGTTTTCCGCAGTAGACCCTCAGGAGACCGATTCCAGAGGCTGATCGGTGCACACGAAATTCATTCAAGATTGGACTGCCAAATACCTAAGTGGTGAGGATGGAAATGTTGTCGCGTAGGGCGATGGCGAAAAGAAGCGGCAGAGATCATGTTGTTTAAAGTTATACATAGCTTATTATGCAATGCATCTTATGTGGAAGTGTGCTGCTAATGAAGAAGATTTGAAACGCGTTTAACCATTATTTAGTCAACGCCCTCACTTTACTAAAAGCAACTACCGAGCAACGTCATGCTCTACGAGCACACTTGTGTCGTTTACCTTCAAACTCAGATAAATCCATTCAACCCTCTTAGAAAATATCTACCTACCTTTTCTTCATACTAAAATCGCAAAATCTGACAGTTGGATATCTGAGTTTGAAGTTAAGCGACTCACTTTAGACATTGACATAATTATGATAAAGTTGGCAGCCATTTTTAGGGTTCCGTAGCCAAATGGCAAAAAACGGAACCCTTATAGATTCGTCATGTCCGTCTGTCTGTCCGATTATGTCACCGCCACTTTTTTCCGAAACTATAAGAGCTATACTGTTCAAACTTGGTAAGTAGATGTATTCTATGAACCGCATTAGGATTTTTACACAAAAATAGAAAAAAAACAATAAATTTTTGAGGTTCCCCATACTTAGAACTGAAACTCAAAAAATCTTTTTTCATCAAACCCATACGTGTGGGGTATCTATGGATAGGTCTTTAAAAATGATATTGAGGTTTCTAATATCATTTTTTTGTAAACTGAATAGTTTGCGCGAGAGACACTTCCAAAGTGGTAAAATGTGTGTCCCCCCCCCCCCCGTAACTTCTAAAATAACAGAATGAAAAATCTAAAAAAAATATAACTTCCACCGAAAATTGGTTTGAACGAGATCTAGTAAGTAGTTTTTTTTTAATACGTCATAAAATTAAAAAATATATATTTTTTTTTTCATCAAACACATACATGTGGGGTATGGATAGGTCTTCAAAAATGATATTTAGGTTCCTAATATCATTTTTTTCTAAACTGAATAGTTTGCGCGAGAGACACTTCCAAAGTGAAAAAAATTGTGTCCCTGTAACTTCTAAAATAACAGAATAAAAAATCTAAAAAAAATATATGATATACATTACCATGCAAACTTCCACCGAAAATTAGTTTGAACGAGATCTAGTAAGTAGTTTTTTTTAATACGTCGTAAATGGTACGGAACCCTTCATGGGCGAGTCCGACTCGCATTTGGCCGCTTTTTTTAAAAGAAGAAGTAATTGCAAGCGAGTGTACGCTGTCGCTAAAATGGTCATGTTAAACTCGTAATAAGGGTATTGAAATTCAATAAGTACAAGAAAATAGATTTACTTATATACAATATCGACATGAAAGCGTATTAATAAGGCATACATCTCACACAGTTGGCACTCATAGGTTCGTTAGGGATTTTGTACGCCGAAACCATAGAGAAATAAATAAGCTTAATGAGTGCTCACTCCATACATGGAAAAAACACCATTTTAATAAGTTTTAAGCGAGCTTTGTGAAAACATATTTATGATAAGATTTAGGCTCAATAAGTATTAAGGCTCACATAGACGGTGCGAGAACTCGCATGCGAGTTTAATTACATTGCGGTATTTGATTGGTCGGCTGAATTGGATGCAGCCAAGAGTCCTCAATGTAACTAAAATCGCATACAAGTTCGCGCGCCGTCTAAATCAGCCCTTAAGCTTCAAGCGCGCATAGAACTTACATAGTAATAGTAATAAGCACGGAATACTATAATAGTAACCTTATTAACTAGTTCTGTGGTATTTAATAAATCTTAACATACCTCCCGTACAACTTACCTATTAATAATAAGTAAGATTAGCCATGTATGGAGCACGCATTCCATTAACCCATTCAGCGCTAATCACGACACGTTGTCGTTTTGCCTCTACAGAGCATTTCCTCTACATACCGGGAAAAACTATGATAACGGCCACGACGTAGCGTTACGACCGCACCACCTCAGCGGTGAATGTGTTAAAGTTATTTATTTAATTATTTCTCTGTGCCGAAACGGTTTCAAATTAAATCCCACACAGAGCATAAATAAGCAAAGAAATTATGTAATTGGAATTGAATATATGGCTGGGAATAAATAAAGGAATAACGGATTAGATTAGTAATTAGCTTGTTTGTCTTCAAATTACATATGATGAAAACCGTGTTTCTAGGTAATAGGTTTTATTGAAACACAAATAAAGACGATAACTCTCGCGATGTTTTTAGTTTTAGATAAAAAATCGTCTGGAAACTATTTTCACAAGACAATCTAAGAAGTTCAAAAGATGGGCACACGTCTTTTAAACTTCTTAAATTGTCTGCTCTGGGTTGACGTATGGAGCTTTTACTGTTTGTTTAGGGTGTCCAGCAGCAGATTTCCGATTTCAAATACAAATAATTATCGAAAGCGAAGTGCGAAGGAGACGCAGGGGTGTTGTGTTTTTGTTTCGTGATTGTTGCGGATTGCTTAGTGACAATGAATCGCTGGTCAGTAGAGCCGTCCATATGCTATTGGGGCGTATCGTACCAAAGGATTTTCACTTTAACACAAGGCGTAAGTTTGTATTAATTTCGGAATATTCTGAAGGGGGAGTCAACATTTAAAAAAAGTACTTAATTCTCAAAAAAAGAAATCCGCGTTCATATTATTTTCATAAAAATACATAGTTTTGGCATGTAATGTATAATGTTTTGGAAATCTGACACATATTAAAACGTGTGCATGAGTGGTTATTTCTATGTTTCAATGAAAATGATGTATTTAATCAACTTTAGTTTGAAAGATCTTGTTATTAACCTTACCATAAGACGGTACCGCTGATTTTGAATAATATTTAAGAAATCATGGGCATTCAAGTACACGTTTATCTGTCTATCATTACGAATACATTAGCCGAGATGAGTCATGGTTATAGCAAAAAAATAGTATTCTCAACTTTTGGGAAGAGATAACTTTTGTTTTTTTTTTGTGAGTATATATGATCCTCCAAAAAGTAACGTGTGACATTAACATTTAATCTCGCGTGTCACAGTAAATACAGTAATCCAATTAATACTTTATTGCACAATAAAGACAAAAAGCACGTTTAATCCACGGCCTATACACGGAGGGGTCAATGTCACACAAAACGATGACTAACTACATGTTTTTTACAACATAGACTACGCACCGTTTTGGAAGGATATCGAATAATCTAGTAACTCTGGGGAACTAATCGCATGGGCTGAACAGACATCGTCTAGAAGGGACGGACGGAAATAGAAGGGTTCTAGAAAACCCTAAAGGTTAGATTACATTTATTTTCACGATTTGCAAGTTTCTGGGGTAGGTACAATAGATAACAGGTTTAATAGAAATATTTGAGACTTGCGGGAAGTAGAATCGAATGACGTCTTCCAAAAAAATCATGACTAAATTCATGTCTGTTAATTAGAATAATACGCATGCATTTCTTGTACTTGCGGCTTGCGAAAATTTTCCATGCTGTAACAGGTAACACCATAACACGTCTACGCTGTCGTGGCAATTCATAATCCTTATAGTTAACATAGTATTTAAAGACTACCGATGAGTTTAGAGGAGTCTATAAGAAAACGTACACACGAAGTAAAAACATCATGGACTCAACTGAATTGCGAGGTCGCGTTAATACTAATTTAGCCACGCGAATGATGATTGGTGATCGCGAGTCGTCTTACATGCTCCATCTAAGGCAAATGATCTGTGTATGTAATATACAGTACAGACAATTAACATAAATGATGGATTGTCTTAGGATAAACCGACTGTTATGTAACAACAAAGAACAATTGCGATGAGCTTCAACACGAACTGAACAATTTACGTCTATTTACGGAACACGGGAAATATAAATTTAAACGCCTTGAGGTAGAAAATGGTGTTATGCAATACGTAGTAAGCTTGAAACCATTGTTAATAAATAAGACAAGTGTATGAACAATTGATGATAGTAGCATTAATAAAACATTCATTTAATAATACCTTGTATGAACTTAAAATAGGAATCGAAGCTGATAGACTAAAAATAAACATTATTTTTATGAATTATGACTACCAATAAACATAATCCATTTCCTGTTTTGACATATTTCAATGAAAGGTGAATTCAATTCTCCTTAACATTTTCAGTAACAGAATTACTATTTACACGGATAAACAGATTTTTACATCATTGTTGTATTTTTTTTAAACAATATTCATCACAGAATTTAATTTTCCGCTGATTAAGCAATGCCTTTTACAAGCATCAAATATTTACAACTATGTAAAGGATTTTACTTCTTCAGGCTAAGCTAAGTCTGAAAGTGCACAGACTAAAATATTGTAGGTCGTAGTAGGGTAGCGCTCGGACGGAAACGAACTCGAATCGATGCCGTGGTCTGCTCTATTTAGGTCCTCGTACCTCGTCTATTATGCATGCGACTCCCACATTCTCTGGCTGGTTGTATCAGGTTGCGACACGTTTTATTTGAGGTCATTACCTTCCGATATAATTTGCACCCTTTTACCATACGACATACTTATTTTCATTAAGTATGTCGTATGGTAAAAGTGTGCAAATTTTATTGCTTATAATGTAAATTATATCTCTTTTCGAAGACACTTTATGACACTTCGAAGTCGATTTAATATTATAAGTAGGCATTGACTGATAATGAATAGTGCCATCCCAATATGAACTGCTCGACACTAAAGACCGCTTGCACTGCACCAAACTCCGCCAATCAATGCCATCGTATTTTTATTTTAAATATGTGCTTGTGTGAAAAGTTTGACAAATTTCGCAGCCATCAATCGTTGTGATCAGTTCGAGGACAGGTGAGATTTCGAGTTTTCTATTTTTTAAGACAAAATGCTTTTACCATATAACAGTAAATGATGTCGACATAGCAATAAGTAGTAAATACTAATTCACATCGCACCGTACCCATGGAGGTAGAGTAAAGACTTTAGCAGACCCTTTATTCAAATTATCCCAACTTCAATTGGATACGCTGATACAGCCTTTACTTTAATAGGTTCCGAATAGTGTTGGTAAGACACAAGTCTTTTGAGTCCACTGCGTTAAGACTAGACTCTATTCTTTGAGTCCAAACTTCAGTTCTTATCAAGACCCCGAGTATTTTTGTAATTTTCTAAAAACAATTTGTCTTCACATGAATTTCATCTGTTAGTTACACATCATTCAATAATGCTTATTATCATTAGGGTTCATTTAGATAAAACCTGCAACATTTTGACGAAGTCTTTATCCTAAGGCTCGATAAAGGACTCGACTCGAAACTTAAACGCCTCAGAAGTTTTTTTAAGCACAGAGTCGCGTAAAAACGAATCGAGTTCTTCAAATTTAGACTCAAAAGACTCGAGTTCCTAACAACACTAATTCCCAATGAGAATACCGAACTCTCGGAATGTTAACGCGTGCCACTGGGATGGGCAACATTTTCAATATTCGGCAATATTAATCCCGGGTGGATAAACTCGTGCGATGATTTGGTATGCCTACTTATTCTATTCTGGTTTTATTAGAGATACGTGATTACGTGCCCTAAGGATCAAAGTAGGGAAAAATATTACTTTTGCGTCAATAAAGTACCTGTCCACTTTGTTGACATTAAAGACCAAAAATGTTTCTCATTTCTAAGACAAATCAAGGTGCTTAACTTATTAATCCAAATACGGATCACATGTTTATGGAAAATGTGTTATGTATTCGATATTTTTTTTCTTCATATATTTAGGTATATTAAAACACTTCACTCGTTTTTGCACAACTAAGACGAGTAAGCAGTCTACAAAATAACATCTAAATTTCTTTTTCTGAGTCTGTGTGGGTTATCATATTATTTCTTTTCACCATCCATGTGTGTAAATGTGTATTAATTTTGAACATATAAACTACTAACAAAGGAAAATAAGTATTTTCGTGCATTTTACTGAATTTTTAAAAATATAATAAGAGAGAGAACGTAACCATTTTCATAACCATTACGTAGACCTAATCGCAGACGACGTGTTACTAATCCTACGTTCATCAGCCCGACTGTTCGTTTCTAAACAGAGCAAAAACCAAATCCTCGGCATATTTTCGCAATCCATTCGCGCTTTACCGATTTTGTTAAATGAAAATATTTTCAGGCTTAAATCATGGTTTTCTGCAATTTCCAATCAGCAATACGTGATATAATTTACTTAGATAAAATTAAAAAGGTTTTTGTTTCATTCGAAAACATTACCTTATCTCAAAATGGTTTGATTTGAAATATCTTCCTGAAGCGCGGTTTCGTGTCCGTATATATTTCTTCTATCATTTTCTGAAAGATTCAGGCCGTAAACGATTTACCGTTACCCAGTCTAGAGACAGACAAAAGAACAGAGAGACGGACGTACTTCGTCGCCACAGTAACACCTGATACCCTTTGCCTAAGTAAGACTAGGTTTGCCACACGTCAGGATTTCCCCTGGCATGTCAGGAATCAGGATTGCGGGTGATTTGATTTTTTAGATACCTCAACTAACCAGTAGAAGCTAGCTAAAAGTTTGGAGTTGGGTAGATGAAAGAGAAGGTTATGCTACTGGCTACAGCGTATTGTAGCGAGTTAAAGGGGTAATGGCTCACGAAAGGTTTTGGAATAAGGGATTTCATGGCGAATTATCGAAGAAATGACCGAACATTAAATGTCAGGATTTTTAGGGATCTTACTTACTTACTTTTGTCAGGCTACTTATTCCATTTTTCACATTTCAACCCTACCTAAGACTGCTTTTCTACTCGTACTAGATATTCGCGAAATAAATAACAAAGATAGATTCTTGGAATCCATAATAATTCCTTTATAACATGATGGTACCAAAAAAGTACAAGACTGCCTAATGGATGGCTTTTATAGAAAGATATTAAATCAAATCAAATTACACCTACACAAAGTTTAGTCAATGCTTAACCAATTACATTGAGGTTTGACTTTCAATGACACTGACGTTCAATTGAAAGTACATATAGTTGTCAAAGAGACTAGACTATAATTACTTTATAACTCAATAAATTACATAACACGCTTCGTTTTAATTAGTACTGAGCAGGTCAATGAGCTTTCAATTAAATAGAAAATTACTTGTTATATTATAACACACTTTGATTACGCGCAATTAATGAGGTTTTCATGGCTATTATATTTCGTAACCAAAATATTATAATACTTTTGGTTTAACAAAATATAATCAATATGAAATACCAACTGACAAATAACTACTAGCAATCATCATACAGTTAAGTCAGCTGTTGTCGTGGCTGAAATGGTTGAGACTTCATTTTGTTTCCTTTCACTTCACTTAGCAATACCTAGTGTTGGTAGCAACTTGAGCTTTTTGAGTCTAAATTGAAGAACTCGACTTGTTTTTCCGAGACTCAAGAGCTTAAAAAACTTCTGAGTCTTTTAAGTCCCGAGTCGAGTCCTTTATGGACTCTTTTTTGAGCGCTACTCAAAAGGACTCGAGTCTCCGGATAAAGACTCAGTCAAAAATTTTATAGGTTTTACCTAAACAGCAGTAAAGTAAATAGGCGTTTTTGTATGATTTATGTTATGTACATCCATGAATTTCACATAAAGACAACGCATTACGTTATTTGTAAAAAAATACAAGTTCTCCGAAAAGGACTCAAGTCTCTACAAAAGACTCGAACGCTCTAATAATTAAAAAAAAAACGAGAGTTCCACATTAATTATGAGAGTCTGAAAAATTGAGTCGAGTCTTAAACACTAGCAATACCAGTATTAATAATGCTACAATAAAGTATTTCTTGATAAAGGATACTAAGCCTAATCTGCCAAATTTTGTGTTAGCTACCGCCATAGGTCTTGCTGGGAATAGCGATGGACATTTCCAACCTAACAAACAAAAATACTAAGATAAGAGATAAGTAAAAGCGACCAAGTAGATTATATAAGGAATACCCCGACCGAGCTTAGTTCAAAGGAGATTAAATGAGATACCGTTCAAAGAAATATTTAATCTGTTCTCATCATTGACTTTAAAGCGGGTCTTACTAAAATCGAACTTACTATTGATTTAAATAAAACCAGTATTGTACTGTACAATAATCAACGTACCTAGTTGATGCATTGGTAAGCCTAGTTTCACTTTACGTGAACAATAAACATTATTATTATTAGGTACATTCAAATTCAATAAAAACAGAGTCACTGAGTTTAAAAAAGTATTGTTTTTTTTTTAACTAAGTGAAGTGAAACGTGAGTGCAGTTTTCATAAATTCTATAGTATAAATAAAACTAAACCGTACTCATCAATACTTTCACGCTGATATTAGATACATAAAAATTAAGTTACAAGTTAATAGCAGGTGCCACGCCGTCTCCGGTTACATAAAAGCAATTAGTATAATTACGAAAATACACCGTCGCGCTAGTCTACTGTTATTACGATTTCATTATACAAATAAGATAAGGTTAGCTACAATCCACTATAATAATAGCGGGCGTAATAAGATTTATATGAATCGTGTAAATTACCTTAAGTTTTTTAAATAATATTACAATGCATTAAAACTCATAATAAGATATTATTTACATCCAATAATAAAGCTTGACTTTATTGACAATAAAACGTCATCAAGCGTAAAACTAGAGTAGTTACTGCTTTGCATTATATTTTGCCGGCTAGGTATATACCTAGCCGGCAAAATATAATGCAATTGTTCGTATGTAAGATTAGGTATATACCTAATCTTGCACGTTTTATTTACAAAATTCAATTTGAACAAGTATCTTTACGACGTATTTTTCCGCCGTTTAAATATTCGTCTTCCTTTCCGTTATATAAAAAGAGAATCATTAATCAACAGGCTTAAAAAAGGATCGTCATTTTCTGAACTCGATTCGCATGTAACGTCCACGCACGTGTAGTGTAACATCGTAAGAGAAACAAGGGGCATATTGACACGTGTTCTGTAATAAGAATTGTCTACAACTTGACATTGTCCGATATTACTTACAAACATGAACGCTGAAAACATTTCCTTTTTGCATTCATGTTAAAAAATAAATTATAGTGATTTGTATTATCTGTCGAAATGCTAAATAAATCACACAATGTTATACCACTTTTATATAGACCGAACTTTAATAAATATCGAAAATATCATGAACATAAAGTTACGTCCGAAACGCCAGTGTAAATAAATTAAATATGAACTAAACGCTATTAAGTATATCCCTATTAATTTAAACAATACTTTGATAAGATGTAATAAAAATATTACTTTGCATAAAAATAGTTTTCACACACTTATATAGTCACTTTTATTCACGTCATATACCAATCTATGGATGAGTAAAGTTAACCTATGCAGTTAAATACAATTAAGTAAATTGACCATTACATATGTATACACATTACTAAGTTCTTTCACAAATGCACAGCTGATCAAGATAAACAAACTCACCTTAAATCACAAAGCACATCCCGGTATCGAAGAAATTTCGATTCAACAAACTTCCTCAGTGCACTTTTGATTTAAAAACGACACGAGGTTTCCGTGAACTAAAAATATTCGTTCCCTTTTTAGAGATGGGGTCGCGAGTGGCAATAAAAAGGGCGTGCGGCAGCCTCGGCGGCCGGCGAATTACTGACGCCTTGAAGAGTGCAGCAGTATCAGGCATCAGGCTTGATCAGAAGTGTTTGTATAATATGCATTGATAACACAGTTCTGCTAATCAACAGTGTATACTGTCTAGCCCACGCTGTGTAGGTGCATCGTTATCTACATTATGTCATCTATTGTTGCTGCTGCCTTCGAATCAAATTAATTAGTTGCAGATAATAGTTAATTAGTTAAACAAAGGGTTGGCTACTAGCAAAATTTTAGCGCGGGCAACTAAAATACCTTACTTTCATTTTCAATAAAGAGTAACGAAATGAATAGGTACCTATTTCAATCGCCATTTTTAGAACAAAAGTAAGTTACAATTAAAGAACTTTCTTACAAAAAGGTACGAGTAAAATATATAAACAATGGTTCGTTACAGAAGTTTTTCTACAGTTTCTTTTGCGAAAAGAGAGATTTCATTAACCACGAAAGCGTGTGGGCTCCAAAGCCAAGCTATTTAGGGCAGATATAAAGAAGAGTAAGCCGCAATACGACCAATAGGACAGGAGTAATTTGTTACCCTTCTCAAGGGTTGCACGCTATTTATCGAATTAGGGTTACCATCTTTTGTATACGGTAATAAAAATGAAGTAAGTACTCCTTGTAATCATCTTATACTTATTGAGATAGATAAAACTTCACCAACTGAAGTGCTTTAACCGCGTTAAAATCAGGTACTTAACACATTTCCTTTGTTTGAAAGGATATCTACCTGAACCGAGTAAACCAGAACGATCGTTGTGAAAGCATCGTTAAGGTTGATTGGTAAATAAATTCGTATGTATACTGTGCAAACATGTATTAATTTACTTGTTGACGCATTGCCCAGATATTTTTATTCGCAAGCGAGATGAGTTTTTCGGCACCGACGTAACCGAATGCAAAACAAATGAGAATTGTCATTTGAAAGCATCCGTGCTCTTTTTCTGCAATATCCACAAGCTCTCATCTTACAAAAGAACGCCATTGGGAAACTGATCTTATTACAACTAGAGAATGTGTGATTTCGAATAATAACAGATGATCGTATAATGTTGACTATATCTGATGTCAGTTTCTAGTAAATTTACAAACATGTAAGAAGGTATGATGCATGATCGTTATTGTGTGTCATTCATTTTTAAAAGGGACGTTAGGGAAATTGGTGCTTACGTCACAATGATATCTAGCGTCGCATATCATTAATAATGACGTATATGTATACCCACGCGTACCTACAGTAGTATACACTTTGATACTAACTTTACTTTTAAATAATAAACTGTGTACTCAGTGTACTTAATAAAATCTTGTATTTCGAAATTAACCTACTTCTAATAAAGACGTATAAATTTGAACATGACAAACAGACGACAATACAATAATTTCGTACCATCGAGCTGATCTGATGATGGCCAGAAAATGGATAGTGGAACTCTTCGGCGACTACTAACAGCCCCTAAATATTGCGTTCATATGCTTCATTAATTTCATTATAGTATATATATCGAATCGAATTATTTGGGGTGCCTAAAGTACAGTGGGCAATAATTGTGTTTATTTATTAGTGTATGTAGGAACCAGTCTTTTGAGTCAAAATTTGAAGAACTTGACTCGCACAAGACTCAGCGCTAAAAAAACTTCCGAGTCTTTTAAGTATTTTAGTCTTTAAATTTGGTCAGGAATAAACTGTTAAAATGTTTCGGGTTCCTCGTGGGCACCGTGTATATTGCAGGAAAACCATACTTACGTGCAATGACTATGTTGATATATTATGTTCTGAACCTAAGTATGAAATTATGAATGCAGTTTTTTTTAATACCACGACGGTGGCAAACAAGTATACGGCCCGCGTGATGGTAACCGAGTATACGGCGCTAGTCGAACGGTGCTATCGACTGCCCTAAATATGAACTAATACAGTTTGGCCTAAAATAGAAAGTTAATTTACTACATGATGGATGTTAATTTTCCGGGCTAACGTTTGATGTCACTTTATACGGAAAAAGTGTGACGCTTATAACTGGTTGGTTAATAGTATACAGTAATATATGATGAAAGACATAGAGCAATGTATTATGAAAAATTCTTTTTACGATTAGATAAGATTCCTGAGATAGTGATAATAGAAGTAATGCTATGTATAGACATAATATGTTACTATCAATAAATCAGATAAATAATATCTAACATCATACACATATAACGTGTCTCTACTCTCTGGATATTGGACGAGATCCCGAGTAGAGTTCCTTCTCAGGAATGTTCTAATATGGTAAATTGATTGGATTAGATAAACATTAAAAAAATATCTTTTAAAGTTAAATTAAAGGACCATACTGTATTAGTCGTTCACCATGGCGTTAAGATTAGAGTGACATTAGTGCTATGACATACTCTTTAATTACCGTGTATCTGTAGAGGCTGTTCTGAAATATTAAATATAAATTTACCACTCTATTGCGGTAACTAGCACTATAGGTGTGTATATCGAAAATTTAAAGGGCCATATGTATAAAATACAATACACGTGCGAAAAGGTAATTCGCCACTCGTATTGATTTAAAACATTGCCGTTTGGAATGAGACTTTGTACATAGGTTAGAAATACCCTAATCGACACGTCCTCTTCGTCTATGTCCAGAGGGTAGAGACATGTTGTATAAATTAGTAAGAAGCGGTTAAATTAAAAAAAAAACGCAATAATATTACTAACTGAAATTTAGTCAAAATGGTTGTATGTATTTATACAACAATTCCATAAATTTAAATGCGTACAAATCAATACTAAAAAGGGTATTAATTTTAACTTGGCTTTTTTCTTAACCGTAGTACATTATAATTTAATTTAGAATAATACCACGCACGTATGGAGTTGGTGAGTAACCCGACTCCTGCAGGCTGCAGTAAGATTTTTGTGTAGTCCCGATAACTTTACATCGGGTAAGCTTTTATTAACGACTTGTCACTATCATGTAACTTGTCTTAGCTACTTTGAGGTAAGGACTTACCCCCTTATTCATAAACGTCTACTAAAGTTGACAAGCCGCTAATAATCGTTTGTTCCTTTCCATCATCCCAATACGTCGGAAAGGGACAAACGATTATTAGCGGCTTGTCAACTTTAGCAGACGTTTATGAATAAGGGGGTTAAGCTACACCACACACTAGCATCTTTTGAGCGTTGGCATCTAGTCAGCGCTATGGAAAATGGCGTCGCCACGCAGTTGCGCCAACGTAACGTCGAGCAGCAGCCATAGACGCCGACGCTCGGGAGCCGCTAGTAAGGGGTGGCCCTAAAACATTCTTCGCCTAGAATAGTAGCAAGCACGTATAGAGTTAATAGGTAACCCTATTCGTATCGCTGCGCAGGCTGCAGTAATAACGGGCTGCACCCGACCGTGGCACTTGTGGATTAGTTTTATAACTGCTGTCCCTCAGCGTTAATCGGGCACGCTTTTAAGAATAATAACATTTTCATCACAATTGCGCGTTAAGTATGCTATTTCACGCAAGTGCAGCGGGAGCTAAAGTCCATTAAACTCCCACGGGAGTTATAGCTTTTTTTTTTATTATATCACTAACTCATACTAAACAAGTAGGTTCTTTGTAAAGATTAGGAATAATAGGAATTTGAAAGACCGTTACTTCGTTAGATTCAAAAAGCTATTTTTCCTTCTTAATCTTACTGTTTTAGCCCATTGGTTGGGTATAGAGTGCCTTAAGGCCAAGTCCGCCATTTGTACCGTTATGTATTGTTCAATAAAGATTAAATAAATAAATAAGGAGGATATCTAAGACAGTTAAATGATAACCCAATACGGCTGCATTTATGGTGCACTAAAAACTCTTCTCATCCTTGTGAAAGACCTTGATTAACTTTACCGCGAGGCTTTTCATAGGATTTGTTCATTTATATGATGCCCTGACACGTTTTTTAGTCTCCGAGCTTAGAGAAAGATCTTAAGTAAATTATAATTATTCGCGGTAGATATTATTAAACAAGGGACCGTTTTTACTAAAGCTCAGCAGTTTGACCGAGAGCCCGAGATTGATAGGGATTTGAATGACACTAAGTATAAAATGATGATAAAAATAAGGGCTTTAAAGGATCTTTACATCGTTTTTTCAGCTTATTTTGCTTAAAACTGTTTTTTAATTTTCCTACACACTTTTCACAACTGTTTTGACGTATATAAAAAATGCCGGTCATAATGTACACTTATATATATATATATATATATTGCGATATAAAAGGGTAAATCGTCAATTACCGGCCACTCTGACCACCCTTCAATCACTAGCCATCTTGTACTAAAATGAATTCTGTTTAATAGGTAAATATAATGCATTTTTAGTATACGGTGGTCAGTAATTGACGATTTACTCTAGGACGTAATAAACATTACGATGTTGAGAATAAAACACGATTCATACCTGCAACAAAAGAAAATAATATTATTAATAATAATAATTATAATCAATGCAAACTCTGCAGTACCAACCATGTTAACGTGCTGAGAATTAAATAAAACAACCACATTCCCAATAGGTATCTTCTGATGCATCGTACATAGAAAAAACAAGAGTCAGACTTTAATTAATTTTTACTCGACTCATAGTGGTACAACAAGTATTATGCGTATTTCATTTTGCAGTGTTCATAAGTTATAACCGCTAACTGATATGTTATAAGCGGAACAATTTAATAACTGAACAGGAGACGGTATAATTTGATGATGTTCCATATACATTATATCAATCCATACGCAGCTGTACCTACCTACTACGAGACACATAATTGTTATTCATAAGTAAATCTTATATTTAGTTTTGATACCATAATTCTATCCCAACAAAGAGATAAATCTATGTAAATTCCAAATTTATTCCACAGTTTCACTTTAAGTCCAGTTATTATTGTTAAGTGTTGAGAGATTAAAATTCCTAATGGTATACTTTTCATGAAAACAAACCTAAAAGCATCTACGGAGCTTTGCTTAATAAGTAATCAAGACAACACTCAAGAGATAACCGCGCCATACGACATGACTTGGTAGATCCAGAAAATTGAACCTTATTTGTAGGAATCACATGGATTGTTTTACCACTTGAAACTTGATAAGAGCTTGAGAAAGCTATCAAAAAGGTGTCATATTTCAAGGGCCTGAAACGCGTTCCAGTAATCCCAATGACACGGATTTCATTGACCTTACAGTGCCTACGTGAAAGGCCCAGACATCTGTTGCCGAGGCCCGTCATTCTAACGTTTAACCCCTAAAATATTAGCTTCATTGTGTAAAAGTAGTAGAAGTATGACCCTTAGGTCCGTATAAACTATACGTTATCAGGTCTACGCATATACTGGTTCTTTTTTTTTAGCGCTTGGGAAGTGAAGAGAATATGTCGGGTTTGTATGTGAAGCTCAGCACAAAAACTCGGTGGAGTGTTTAATTTTAATTAGAAATGCGGAGGTCTGGCAGTAATTGAGTGAAAAAGAGCTACTTGACAAAATTTACGCATGGAATCGCGAAGAGCGAGCTAATTAAGGTTTCTAGGGAATCGGTAAACATCTCAGTGCGGGGATTAACAGATGATTGTAGACATGTGGGTGAGGCCATTCACTTGAACGAGCGCTTTGAATGTTTCAACAAGTTGCCGAGCTCCGGAGAGTTCGGAGACGCTCATTGCGCATCGATTTAAACCTAGGAGTAGGTATATGGTTCGAAGAGGCAATTTTAATTTAAGTGATTAGGATTATTATGTACGTTAAACTCACTCCTGTACCAACTCCTGAAATAACAAATTTATTACGTGTTAATCCAGGCGTATTAAATATTTATCATAAATTAATAGCATAATTCTTAATGCGTAAAAAACAGCAATATTGCATGCTTTCATCCATCAATAACTATTGCGCTTACATATATATATACCTAACATTAGTAACATTAGCATCTCGTCAAAATAAAAGATATTAATGCCATTAATTAGACATACCTACATTGTTTATTTATTATCATAACATAACATCTCTGTGAGCAATCAACAAACAATCAAACTAATGAAAATAATAACAGAATACAATCGTTCGAAAATATGTTCCTAACCCATTTTTGTAATTAATTCGTCAACACAAATATGGTTTTCATATTTCAATAATAAGTAATCTCATTGGACACAAACAGAAGGTATGAAACAAGCAACTGAATGTTTATTTTCAAATTATTCGTTTCCCGATTCGGAGCGGCAGACGAGCGGCAAACACACAAATGCTATTAAAATTTCAGGAATACGGGTTCAGAATGCGACGGGAGGACTAAAATATCGTTTCGGGTATATCGTCAGCGGCCTGATTCTGCCCGATCAAGTTTGATTACAATTCTGTTTCTGTATAATTGTGCCAAGTCAAGATTAACAAGTATTGAAATCTCACGTTCCTGTAGGTATGGAAGGTATGAGTTTCGCGAAAGAAAATTAACAAATATTAGACTTGACTTCACATGGTTCATTTTGAAAACTACACAAGTAGCCTTACCACGACTGCCTTTAGTGTCAAACTGACATATTCGCTAACGTTTGCGTATCTTTCTTTCTATACATCTCGCTCGCACTAATATGCGAGTACGAGCGAGATGCATAGAAAGTAAGTTATACGGACACGCTAGCGAATATGTAAGTGTCAAACTGGTGACAGGCATATAAAACTTTGGTTTCAGCTTACTTTGTTTATTTAAAACAATAGAGCATGTGTGGATTTTTTTTAATATACGAGTATATTTATATCCCAAGTAGACTTAAGTCTAAATTGGTCAGGTAATAGATACCTATAAATAAGTAAATAAATTAGACTAGAAACATGTAAACAAATTGTAAACTTGCAGGAATATATTTCATTATTTGAATTCATTTGCATTTTCATTCTGTTTTTACGATCATAAATGTAGGAAAAATGTCCGTCTCAGGTCACTGTCTGTAGACAAATTATCTAAATTAAAATTTTATTAGATCCAATGCCTAGACTACCAATAAATATCTAGATTAAAAATGTATAGTAGTCGTTTCTAGAAGTCTCTGTCTGTACAGTGCTACTTATTGACTTAATGGAAATTGATGTGGGTAGGAAATCTTGCCCTTGATAGAATAATGAACGGAGCATTAAGATAATGGTCAATAATGAAGCTTTATTCGATTTTTACTTAGTTCCAATTACTTGGGAAGCTATATTAAAGGTAGACCATTACAAAGATGACAATAAAATAATAAGAATGTATATCGCGTTAAATACGCATTAAGCCGCTTTTCTATCACTATTAAAAGGGTTTAGATTAGTAACTCGATTTTATATATAACGAATACAATTTGTACGTTTGTGTACGGTCTATTATTCCGTGAGCCGTGGAAAGACCAGTCCTGTGCTGCCCCCTACAGTTTATGCACGCTCCCTATACACAAAAATCTCCGTTACTGTTAACGTTAGACAAATAATATACTGGTAATTATGTTGACAGAACTACCTTGTAATTTAAACAGTGTATTTTATTGTGAATATTTGAACAATGTATACCGTGTTCGACTGAACAAATATTCAAATGCAGTTATTGTATACCGCTAAGGGAAGCAGAAAATGCGTGATCTTTTTCCAATGGAGTCGCTTTATTATTAATTCATGAATGATCATCAATATTCCACTAAACACGGAGGCTGATTCTGATTCAACAATGTGTTGATCTTATTTTGATATCACTTTGACAAATGCTCAAGCTGATTGATCGCCGCGCACGCGCGTAATATTCGTGTCATTCGACATTTCGCTCGCATTTATTGGTGTGCGTGAAATACATTACGAGCCATCATGTCAAGTTCACGGTATTGTATGATTTCAACATCAAAACCATTAATATTATATTAATATTAAAATTGGCTTCCAGGCTATCGCACTAATACGGAGATATACGCTAACAGTGTGAGCAAGACACCGCTATGCACGTATAAAGCGATGTCCTGCTCGCACACCGAAACGGCATGCGGATCGCATCCAACATAAAGACCCCACTATAAAGCTCTGCGCTGAATAAGGACACACGCGCGTTGACAGCGGTAATCCCTTCATCCTACTTGCTAACGGTTATCGTTAGCTGGAACACCGTCCACATTGTAAACAGACAATGTTAAAACCTTATTGCAAAGGCATAAGGTACACAGATGGTCAGTTTTGTTGCTGTTAGACTATAACGTCGGACTAAATTGGATCGCACGTTCGAATTGTAAACTTAATTCTGTCCTTTGCACTAAAGTTTACAAAGTTTATAAAATCGACAAAACTGTAAGGCATAAAAACCAACTAGTGTAGTAGGTACGAATAGGACTTGGTAATCGTTTGCCGTGCTTAATGCGTAACATAAACGTGATGTCATATTTATGTACCTGTTATTGAGGAGATTGAGTATTAAGCGTGTCGAACGTTGAATCAAATGTCAGATTTTTACTTACCATCTGACTTTTGTATTGTTTTAATGCAATTCTAGACATTTGATCTTCATAAAAACGATAAAAGGTACCTATATACCTAAAGAAAATTGACAACTAGCTTAAAGCGTACTAACAATACATTTTAATGGGGGCCACATGCAAGGTACGCGAGATTTTTATAATGTATTTGTAGGCCATAGGTCACGCATGGGAACCATTTTCAGTGATCAATAGGGCCCGCATGCGGGGTGCGGGAGATTTTCCATATAGAATAGAATAGAAATAGTTTATTTGGTGTACATGAAACTTAACCTATAATACATCTTATTCTAGAAAAATGTTACACCAAAATGGATGCCGTGCCGCTCAGCATATGCCGATGACTAAGATCCTTAGCCATGGCGCTGGTTTTCAGGGCATATATGCGACTATGAGTTTTACTAGGCTATACCGCTTGCCGCCGCAATTTATTCGACCAATATAACATTTTAGGACCTGCAATATTGGATCAGGGGGGGATAGCTAAGAAGACAATCGTTGATAGAAAACGCCAATCGAAATTTTTATTTCTTTTCGTTTGGCGGTTGTTAATGTACGATTGTTATATTGGCTAGAACTCCAGGTAGTTTGATCAATCGAAATGTAATGTTAGTAACTAGAATATAAAAACAGAGCTTAAATTTGGGATTTTAATAAAACTACAACGATTTCAGTTTACTAGAACATTCGCACTAATTGGATCGGCATGTCCGAATCGTATGAACCTGATTCTGCACTATGCGCTTATGTTTTTAGCGTTGCGTTGTTCTGAAACTACATGGAGAAAATACTAATTTCGTTATTCAGTATCGATCATCAACACTATTCTAGTTATATTAATCTTGTGTCCTTTTTGCCTTCGTATCGTACCCTACGCTCACTAAAGTACTTAGTAATGATTAGATGATTACCAGTTCGCCAGACGATATCGGCCTGTCAGTTATTCGCGAATAACTAACAGGCCTATATCGTCCGGTGAACTGCTAATCAGTGGGCTTGTTTACCGATTTTTAGGAAGTGATTTTAGGTATGATTCGGACATCTTAAAAAAATCCAATCTGAAATTCATTACTAGATTACTGATGGGTTAACCTTTCGTATCCTGCTACCGAACATTGCCGTTTAAATTGTGTGATCATGATAATACATACAATACAATACAATACAATACAAATACATGCATTGAATATAAAGGTGTATTGATCAGTGCCAATGCATACGAAAAATCAAGGTCAAACTAATTATCGCAGAAAACTTGTTAAGAAGGTATACCAAAAGTTTTTAGTAATTGGTCGGATTTGGTAATGAACAAATTGTCCTATTTTACTAGACTATTAGGGGGTTTGGCAAACAAATCTACGAGCATGCACAGAGACAGTGTTAATAGCCTATCCTTTTGAAATGAAAATATACTTTCGGGCAACAAAGGCTTTCTAAATACAAAATAACTAAAGTTATGTAATGAAATATATTTTCGAAATGTTTTAGAATTATTTAACATGAATATAAAACCCTAACCCTAAAACCTATCTGAATCATAAAAGCTTATTATAATTCAGTATCTACCATGGCCATAAATAATTCTGCTCCCGTATCGACAGGTAACGACTGCGGATATTGAACACGGTTTTATTACTTTGAATTACCGTTTTCTTCGCCATTTGAGTAAGTAGTACTTGCTTATAACAAAAATATTTCTGTGCATTTGCCACCCTTGGCAAAATTCAGCAGCATTTTATGATCATATCATTTAGTCCTGAAAGTCACAATAAGCTGAAAAAATAGAAATATTTTTGCCTGTTTACAGTTAGACCAAGCTATTTTGGTAGCGGTTTTGATAGCTCAGACTGTGCATGTGTTACTTTAAGTCATACTTCTGTAATATTATGACGTTTAAATAACACTTGCACAGTCTGGCTGGGCTATCAAAATTGCTGCCAATATGGCTTGGTCTAAATCTCTCCATCTCCTAATCCCGGTAAGGGTATGGTAATTTTTTTTTATACTACGTCGGTGGCAAACAAGCATACGGCCCGCCTAATGGTAAGCAGTCTCCGTAGCCTATGTACGGCTGCAACTCCAGAGGAGTTACATGCGCGTTGCCGACCCTAACACCCTCCCTCCCTTGTTGAGCTCTGGCAACCTTACTCACCGGCAGGAATACAAATGTGAATTTGACGGTGATTTTGATATTTGATGATGATTTGTGTGAACACAGATATTTGCTGCTCAGTCAGGGGTATCTTCTGTGTATTTAAATCGATATTTGTATATATCCTCAGGCCGACCAGAGACCTATAAAAAGCCCTTCTGTTCCATTGTATTTTGAATCTTTATTTTGACAAATAAAAATTGTCTTAGCAAGTTTTGATTCCTGGGCTAGAGGTTAAATATATCGGGTCATTTTCTGAGAATATGTCTGCGATTGCGTCTTATTGCCACGACTCTTTATACATTTTGTATGGTTCGCGGCAATGAGACCGCACGGATATTTTTTTAGAATGACCCTACGTTATCTGAGTACCCAAACCAAAGTATTATTGAGCTTACTATGGGGCTTAGTCAATACATTAACAAATCCAGATTCATTTTCCGCCAGCTTATAAAAGTAACGGTATTATACAGAGGTCATTACACGCGGCCGTGTCCACGCGTGAACGGAAGTCCTAGACACCCCACACGTCATGTGGACCGGTTTATGATACTATGATGTAGGTATAGGGTTTATTGTCCGCTATATTCTCTTTATGGACGGTAAATGATATTCGGAAACGTTGGATAAATAATAATAAATAAATATATGGACATGGACACTCTTACACAAATTGACTAAGCCCCGCAGTAAGCTCAAGAAGGCTTGTGTTCTGGGTACCCAGACAACGATAAATAATAAATATAAATACTTAAATACATAGAAAACACCCATGACTCGGGAACAAATATCTTTGCTCATCACACAAATAACCCTTACCGGGATTCGAACCCGGGACCATCGGCTTCATAGGCAGGGTCACTACCCACTAGGCCAGACCGGTCGTCAGGTGGATGAGATATCAATTTGATAATCAATGTTAGTATATCCCGGCCAACCCGCATATGCAAATTGCTAAACCACTGTTTAATTCTTAAATGTGTAAAGAGTATAGGTACCACAAAAAAAAATCTGGACCTCGAAAACGCTTTGAGGGATTCGCTAAAAGCGTAACAGGTGGAATCTGGGTGCGTAGCCAACGTTTAAATCGTTTAGCTTCGTAGCATACGAAACGCAACTGTCACTCTGGCGCACTAATATGGAAGTGATAGAGAGAGATGAGATGACTAAGCTACGCTACGGAGCGTTAACGATTGGCACGTTAGCTAAACACCCTGAGGGCCTACCGCCAAAACTGAGAAATCGCAAATCGTTATCTGCTTCTTTATCGCTCGATTATGCAAGAGCGATAGAAAGGCAAATAGGTAACGTTATTCGATATTTCGATGTTGGCGGTAGGCCCTCTGGATTAACAAGCGTGGTGTCAAATCGCCCTACAATAATCTCTGACTACTTATGTATTTACTTCTTGTCTAGGTTTTGGCTTATGATAAAATGGTGTCATTAGCTGCATAAACATATCACGACGCACAATGATCCTTTGTCTCCGACAAACACCGGCCTTCGACATTGCCTGTTATTGTTGTAACTCACAGACAGAATAGAAACGAGTGTCAAAACTGAATCAAATGTACGTCAATTTTTAAGTTCAAGTGGTTTCCCACGCCTAAGGATATTTTTCACATTAAGAACGGAAATTCGTAACAAATGACGTGAAGAAGTCATTTTCTTTGATACAAAACAATTCATATTCCAGAATAAAGGAAACACTCATGCTCAGTAATACTGTTTCCACTGAAAGGATCAAATAAGCTAAAAATGAATCTAAATTCACGTACGTGAATAACCTAAGAAGGACTATTGAAATGTTTTAATAAATAAATAAACATTATATGACATTCTTACACAAATTGACTGTAAAATCATAAAGCCTTGTGTTGTGGGTACTCAGAAAACGATAAAAACAAACACTTACATACATAGAAAACACCCATGATTCAGGAAAAATATCTGTACTCATCGCCCGGGGCGATGCTGTTGAAGCGAACTTGCGCGATCTCCATCAAGCCGATAACTGCGGTGGGAGATGGCGCAGGATCGAGACAACTGGCGTGTACCTACTCTTGTCGGAGGCCATGACTCATTTTAGGTTGCTGCGCCATTAAGTATCTGTGCTCAGCACAGAAATAATTGGCTTACCGGTATTCGAACCCAGGACCGTCGGCTTCATAACTACCGACTAGGCCAGACAGGCCGTCGATTAACTAAACGGAAACCAGCCAAAAACCCAAACTTGCCACTTTTCACTAACTCTCAAAACAATAACGCTGTTCCAAGGTTCCGCATAACATTTTCAAGAAAACAATTACATCCTTTTCCAACTAAAACACGAAAACTGTCTTTATTACCATGGAATAAGGACCAAGTAGCATTTTATATAATATTTAAGCTGTTCACGTTCGTATTTGCGAAGTGCTTTATATTTAATAACGTTAATGCTACTTAATGTTACATGAAAGCGTGTTGAAGGACTTTCGTGCTTCTATTACTGACGTGATCGCTATCAAATACACTTAGGAGTTATATAAAAAGTTATGTATATTTGCCATTAAACTATTCACCTACAATATGTTTATAATGTTATAGGTAATAATTTTTTTGGCTATGTGCAATTTGCGCAGTGAGGGGACTAAATGCGAGCATTACGTTAGTCAATATTTTGTATTTTCTTCGTCAGTTTTTGATAAAATTTGGTATCTAAGTTTGAAGAGTTTTTCATTTAGGGCGGAACAAATACTTAATCCCAATATGGGACCAAAAAAATGAAATTTTCCATTGCGTTACGAAAATACCATACGTTTTCGTAACTCAGAGGAACATTTTGTAGGATTACAAATTATGGGTACCTACAGTAAAATTGCGCTTTTGAATACCTACAATAGGGAACTCTATATATCCACCAAATTTTATCGAATTCTAACGAAATAAAACTACAACACAAAAATCGACCCACGTAGTAAAAATAAAACGTGTATTTTGATTCTATGGTTTCTCATAGGTATGTGCCGAAAAAGTTGCCATCCATCCTTTATTTAAGCAGCAATAAACCACAAAAATATATGTCATTGGCTGAACGACTAAGATACGTAGATATTATCTTTCATTCTTTTAAAATCCGGAATTGAATAAAGTATTGAAATTAAAACCCTTCCTGAATCCACCTTTTTTTTTTTTTTTTTTTTTAAATAGCCTATCTTGTGTCCCACTGCTGGGCAAAGGCCTCCCCTTTTTTCCGCCACTCATCGCGGTTTGAAGTATGTTCCCGCCAGTCTCTGCAAAAAGCGTCGAGGTCATCCCGCCATCTCTTTTTTGGTCTGCCTCTGCCCCGGCTAACCTGCGGTATCCATTCGGTAGCCAATTTGGCCCACCGATCCGGGTGCATACGGCAGACGTGTCCTGCCCAACCCCACTTAAGCTTAGCGGCCTTAGAAGTTTTTATAATGAAATGAATACCGCACATGCGACCCGATATTAAAAAAAACTTATTGAATAAATAGTTATGTCCATGTACCAAGATAATATAAAAAAAGATATAAAATAGTTTAATTCCCGGCTAAAAATCTTCAATCTTATTTTGCTTTTTATGATCCAGCCTGGATAGTCGCAAATAAAAGTGCTTCGTGACGACGTTTCGTGAAAGGTTTTAATGCTATTGGTTTAAAACATCAAATGCATTCTCGTGGCGCGTGCAAAGTAAACTGAAGCAGAGCTTATGGCCTGGTCATGATAGTACATTCGCGCATCAAAGTGCACTTTAGACGAAACTGGACGAATCGGACCTTTACCGGGCGTCTTTAAAGTTGAAATTCAAATGAGTAACAATATTAAATCTTGCACGTTTTCATTTTAGCGTACGATGTGGTTTGATGCTGTTTTGTTTTTTTATCACAATGCATAAGTTAGGAGAGCAAAGTAAGCGCCAGATGTGCAAGCAAAACAAAGATATCAGGAGTATTTTGTGAGTCAGAATAAAGCTATAAGTATAAGGGAGAAAATGTCGCTATACGGGAAGCGAGGCATCTATCCGGGTCACCCAAAATGCGAAAAAAAACGGAAAGACTGTCTATGTTGCTGGTCCGGTAGTATACAAAAAGCTGCCAGTCTCTATCCCAGAAGAGGTAAAGCTTAGTTCCTTCAAAACAAGACTAAAAAAGCTTTTACAGTTTCCAAGAATTTCTTGATTATAAAAAATCTTGTTTAATCGTGCAATATCAAATTGAAATAAACATAAAAAAAATATGTCATGTGTCATTTCCTTTGAGAAACGAAAAATATAAATGGATATTTCTAGACTACGTTACTGCGCAACAGTCATTAGTCTTGTAACAGGCACGCGTTGACTGCTGTCAGTTGTCATGAAGCTCAATTTGCTGACTATTTTCACGTACAGACGCTAGATATTTATTGAGCAAAGACTAATAAAGATTATTACTCGCAGTAAATATTTGCACAAACTGTTATTAAATAACGTGAAAGAAAGTTTTTCGATTAAAGTGATTGAAAAAGATATTAAAAGATAAGCACTAAAACAGGGGTAGCAACACACGTGGGTACAGGGGGTCATATGTCCAAGTATACTATCTGTGCTTGCATTATCACACTTCCCTTTCCTTTGTAAATGACAAAAAACTAGATAACGGTTGAATTTTCTTCGAATTTACTATTTTTGTTTAGTGTATTTCTAAAACACACATATAAAGGCATCAAAATAACTATACATATGCAGTTTTGGTCTAACATTCAGTAAGCTATTTTTTTACTAATCTGTCTGTCTTGAGACAGTATTTACTGGATTCGCGATACATAATATAACATTTGAGACGTGAACTGAGGTTCCTTCGGCCGCAAAGACTACCGTTTTTGCAGCTCTGCTAATAAGGTCTAATTTGTTGTATTTAGACAAGAGTTCAGCTTCAGTCTATCCTTCATATCATCGTATGTACAGATGTGACTGGCAAGTGATACTGCCATACTTTTAATCCAAAATTCGTCTTAGGCTGAGGCAGAGACAAGCGAAGATCAGAGGAATCAAACAAATAGCATTGGTTGTAATTCAGCGGAGCGGAGAAGAGATGTATATTACAACCAATACTACTGGTTGATTCCTCTCATCCCCGCTCGTCTCCGAGTCAGTGGGGCAGCCGTATTATTTTTAAAACAAATTATCATCAAAGCGAAGCAGTAAGATTTTTTTTTAATTATATTTAAAAGTTTACAGTACTCCATCAACAGCACGCCACACAAAATGCAGCCAGTATTTTTAGAGAGACCCATTTGGCTACTTGATACCGGTAGTAACTCGTAAATAGTATTGCATTATTGACGGCGCAAGTTTATACTAGCAAACATACTGTTCCACATTCAATATAAAAAATTCTCTGAAACTGCTGGTACAGTCGCCATCAGACATATCGGAGCAGCCAAGGTGCTCACAAATTTCTGAACACGCCTTTATTGTCAAGGCGCGAATGCGTGTTCAGTTACTTTTGAGCACTTCTGCCGCTCTGATATACATGATGTTTGTTTACCAGTTTGTTGAACTAGTAGCGTTCTAGAAGAATATTTTCGTCCAACTACCTATTAAGTATTTACTCGCTGTTGCCCGGCAACTTTGGACTCTCGTAATTTCTCATACGCTGCCTATATACCTACGAGGCTCGTAGGCCTTAGGGGTTAGGGTTACCCTTTACAGATATTTATCGGAATTTTAAAGTCTTCTTGTACTTGCGTGCTATTATTAGTTTTAATTTTACAAAACGTATATGTATATTGTCTATAAGGTATGTGCAATATGGGCCTTGTTACTTAAATCACATTTTAAATAAAAAATATCAAAATTCCTACATATGTTCTTGTGTGGATTAGTAAATATAGCAGACATATATGATCGCGGCTGGCAATACGTCCCACTTTATCGCTTGCTATAAGGACGACATTTGCTTGTATATTTATACGAATAACCTGACAAGGCGTCCTTCAGGTCACAATTATAAATTTTGACATTTAAATTTAAGTCCAATCCATAAAAAGGTAGAACATCGCTTCAATGATGACATTGACTGTGTAAAGTTTGATACTACAGAGTACCTATAACGTGCTTAGATTGTGCATTTTCGTTTGGTAAGAAAATTGCACAATTTTATAAAAAAATGTGCGAAAATATGACGTGAAGAACGACGAGACGTGTTTCGTGCCTTAATTTGCAGTAATTAAAGCAATTAAAAACTCAGTACTTGAATTTGGAGATGGAAATTTTGAAATAATAAATCGGTATGTTTATATCTGCCAACTCTTCTATATCTATAGTATCGGCTACCTATTTTCAATAGTACCTACTTGTGGTTCTAACCTATAGGTACGTGTTTTAGCAAATGTACCCACTCGATAATGCGATACGGGATGATCGATGACAAATTCACCGCAAGCAGAATAAGTCGAACGCGATCACACGGCATTAAGCATGATATTTTAATGGCCGTTGCAGCTCAACTAGGTCACCTGGTTTCTGAACTAGACTACTATTTAAGTGAAATTAAATGGAGCTCAATATGAAGTACTGAAATATTTATACCTGGATATTGAAAGGAGCGGTTTGCATAGCTAGTTTATATAGTACGGTCGCCAAATCTCAAAAGCCCTCTAGAAACACGATTTAATTGACTCGGCTCGGCCTTACCCACAACCGGTATCAATGTGTTCGGACAGTTCTCCTGATCACCGTACATGCGGTAGTAAAGCGGAAAAATGGTGGAGGGGATAGTAATGACGTCACAAAGATGGCGGCCGGACCTATTCTTTTTGGCGGTGTATCTCGAAAACCACTTAACCGATTTTAACCATCGAGGTGTCAAATAATAGCTTATATTATGGAGATTATTTCCTTTTGTACAAACATTTACGTGAAACACAAAAAACAGTTTTTTTATAAAATTATTATTTTTTATTTTGTAAAAATCTCCGTAAATATTAGCATTTCGCAAATTTTGTTTAATATAAAACATATTGCTTCATTATCAAGGAATATAATGAGCCTTAAAACATACAGATCGAGTAATAAACAATGAAGCTACACTCATTTATTTGCGCATGGGTAACGATAACTGGCTTTTACCGGTCGAAACTGTGGTGACTGTTACGATACGTATTGAATGGAATTTATAGAGTATCGGTTTTAATTACTGAAATTATAATTAAAATCATAAAAACCAGACACAATAATGTTACCTTACTTCGACGTTTAGTCTCTTTTTTCGTCTTAATCATAGGTAGGTACATATTTCTTTTTACTTAAAATTTTTATACAGGGTGAACTTTTAACCACCAGTCATACTCTGCGCAGCGACTTTATAGGTCATACTGAACAACTTTTACTATTAGTAGTCCCCAAGCCGCTCCGAGGCCAGATTTAATTGACTCAGCTCGGCCTTACCCACAACCGGTATCAATGTGTTCGGGCGTTTCTCCTGATCACCGTACATGCGGTAGTAAAGCGGAAAAATGGTGGGAGGGGATAGTAATGACGTCACAAAGATGGCGTCCGGACCTATTCTTTTTGGCGGTGTATCTCGAAAACCACTTAACCGATTGTATTCATCGAGGTGTCAACTAATAGCTTATATTATGGAGATTATTTCCTTTTTACAAACATTTACGTGAAACCTATAGGAAAATAATAATCACAAAAAACATTTTTTTTTATACATTTGGTTGGTAGGTTTGTCTTATGTTTTAAAGCAGTAAAATCTTTCAAGTCGAAACACAGTATAAATATACATTTTGTTGTCTAATCTAAAAGTATGATGTTCATTGTTTAAGACTGATTAGTGATTACTGAATTAAATATCATGCTATTTGTTATTTTTGTTTTATTTTTTAAATCAGGTATTAATTTATTCACTATGTATCACTATACAGGCAAAATGTGTATCATAGTTGGTCTGTAAGTACTTACTACTTGTGTCGAATATAGGTATAAGATGAAATTTTAACCACCAGCCATACTCTGCGCAGTGACTTTACAGGTCATACTGAACAACTTTTATTATGGGACCAATGCCGAATCACGCAAGAAAATTTGGATCTGGAATGACACCCACTGGCTGTGCCCTACCACACAAAGCGAGATGACATTCACAATGCCCATACCTCTCTTTTGGACGTAGTTTAAGGACGTACCCGGGTCCATGACGCATGCTCGCCACACCGCTGCTTAAAATAAGCTGACGCACCGTAAATTGAACTGCGTAAAAATCGCAAAAAATATTACACGGAGATCTTATGGCAGACACCGTACCGGTGACGTAAAAGACGCAACTGTTTTGCGAACAAAAAAGATTCGCGTGAAGCACGTCACTGCGATTCCGTACCGTCACCGTTTTTTAAACAGCGGTGTGGGGAGCATGCGTCAAAAACGGTACGCATACGACGCGTCACTGCGATTCCGTATCGTGACCGTTTTTTAAGCTGCGGTCTGGTCGCACCTTGTATTGTATTGTATTGTATTGTATTCGGGCGATTTTTCCGCAACTCGACGACTTGCGCCTATTTTGCGTGATATGTTGGGGGTGGGCTAGTCCTGCCAGCCCAGCTCCTCGAGGAATCCTATCAAACCTTTGATGTTGAGTAGGACCTCGGGGAGGTCTCTCGGAGATCCGAGATGTTTAGCCCTGTATGGAGTCACTCCGCTGCATTCCAGCACCACGTGAGAGGCTGTTTCTTCTGTCTCCATGCAACCTCGGCACAGGGGACTGTCTGTGACACCTGTTGTGAAAAGATGTTTGTTAAATAGTCCATGACCTGTTATGACACTGGTTACCATACTCAGTCGGACCTTCCCTAGTTGCAGGAGCGCCCTTGTGAGTTTTCCGTTGATGCCAGGCATGGCTTCTTTTGCCTGTCTGCATCCAGTCTGGTTCAGCCAGTGTTCTGTGTGTAGTTTCCCTGTACGTGCCAGCAGCATTGAGCGTACCTTGCTAAATGGTATCGGAAGAATCGGTTCCGGACCAATCGCCCCCGCATTCGATCCTTGCCTGGCAAGCTCGTCCGCAGCATCGTTACCTCGGGATCCACTGTGTCCCTTGATCCATTGTAGGGTGATCTTGTTATTATGACATACCTCCATTAGTCGTTCGTGGCATTCGTGTATAAGTTTGGATGTAACTATATGGCTATTTAGAGCCATTAAAACTGCTCTACTGTCGGAGAGTATGCGGATGGAGGATCCTAATACCTTCCTTGCAGTGATGGCAGCCGCCGCGTTTATGATGCCCATGCACTCAGCTTGGAATACCGAGTTATGGGCTCCTAGCGGAGTGGTGATCGACATGTTCAGGTCTTCTGAGAAGGTTCCAAAGCCCGATCCGCTGTCTGTTTTGGACCCATCAGTGAAGATTCTCAGCTCCCGGGGATTGAGTCCTTCATGATTGTCGTCCTTCATGATTGTCGTCCTTCATAATTGTCGTCCTCATATAACTGTATTTTGTACCTTTTATCGAAGATAGCTTGTTTGTGAATCCGGTCCGTGCCTGACCTAAGCACTGGAAATTCGTCATACACCTTTTCCAGGCATTTTGTGTGAAGAGCTCCTGTGATGTTAGACCATATCTTGAGGGTTCGCAACCTTACCGCTGAGAGACTGGCCTCTTGCTGTATGTGTAGGTGCAGCGGTGGAAGGTTTAGCATGACCTCCATGGCTGCAGTCGGGGTAGACCTCGTGCAGCCAGTGGTGGCCGCGCATGCGAGCCTTTGAAGTCTTTGTAGTTTGTTTCGTACGTTGCCTAGGTTTGTTCTTGGCCACCAAACCAGAGCACCGTAACAGAGTAAGGGGCGGATTATCGTCTTATAGAGCCAGAGGGTAATTTTCGGGTTGAGTCCCCACCTCTTACCAATCATCCTTCTGCACTGCCAGAAGACAACTCCCGCCTTGTCTATCCGTTTGTTGATGTGGTTGTTCCAATTGAGTTTATTGTCGAGAGTTAGTCCTAAGTACTTAACTTCATCGGACAGCTGTAGCTCAGTTTGGAAAAGTGTTGGTCTGGTAAAGTTGGTCGCACCTTTATATGGGACAGTCAAAATTTTTTTCGCGATTTCGGAATTGGTCCCATAGTAAAAGTTGTTAAGTATGACCTATAAAGTCGCTGCGCAGAGTATGACTGGTGGTTAAAAGTTCACCCTGTATAAAATTTTTAAGTAAAAAGAAATATGTACCTACCTATGATTAAGACGAAAAAAGAGACTAAACGTCGAAGTAAGGTAACATTATTGTGTCTGGTTTTTATGATTTTAATTATAATTTCAGTAATTAAAACCGATACTCTATAAATTCCATTCAATACGTATCGTAACAGTCACCACAGTTTCGACCGGTAAAAGCCAGTTATCGTTACCCATGCGCAAATAAATGAGTGTAGCTTCATTGTTTATTACTCGATCTGTATGTTTTAAGGCTCATTATATTCCTTGATAATGAAGCAATATGTTTTATATTAAACAAAATTTGCGAAATGCTAATATTTACGGAGATTTTTACAAAATAAAAAATAATAATTTTATAAAAAAACTGTTTTTTGTGATTATTTTTTTTCCTATAGGTTTCACGTAAATGTTTGTACAAAAGGAAATAATCTCCATAATATAAGCTATTATTTGACACCTCGATGATTAAAACCGGTTAAGTGGTTTTCGAGATACACCGCCAAAAAGAATAGGTCCGGCCGCCATCTTTGTGACGTCATTACTATCCCCTCCACCATTTTTCCGCTTTACTACCGCATGTACGGTGATCAGGAGAACTGTCCGAACACATTGATACCGGTTGTGGGTAAGGCCGAGCTGAGTCAATTAAATCTGGCCTCGGAGCGGCTTGGCGACCGTACTAATACTCTAAGTTCGCAGATATAGTTTGGAGAACCCTGATAGGGGCTAATATACTTGTGTGATGTTTATTTTCGAGTAAATTCTCTGCACTAGTAAATGGGCGACAGAGACCTCTCTGGAATCGTTTGGAAGAAAAACATTACAATGTTCACGTCAGAAGAGTATATAATATAATGACTAGTAGTGAGTCCTAAGTGTCGAAGAGTTTACCTGTCTCTTAAAAAATCCAGACAACATGTAACGTTCCACGGAAAAGGTACCCTATGGCAGTTGGCGCTTATGTCGCGTAGCACTGCATTACATTAGTAATTATTGGAACCTGTGGAACGTCACATATACAAGCCTTAGCCTGGCATCCCCAGGGCAAAGAACCCAAAAAAAGACTAGAAAAATCAGTTACGTACAAAGTATAACAAAGATTGTATTCCCCAGCGAACGGCCAGAAACAATCCCGGGTCAGTCGTATTTGTGAGACACTCGACCTGGCGGTATGTTGTCATTGGCTGCGCGAACGCGGGTTACTCGAGTTCTTCTTGGGCACCAGTTAGGGTGAGCTCTCGCTACTGGTTTTAAATAAAAAACCAGCCCTGGAACCGGGAATACTCGGTTCATGCCATACAAATTCAGTCCAGAGAGCATTCCCTAGCACCAGTGTACACGGTTGCCTCGAGAACCGAAAAATCTCTGCCTGAGTTATGGGTACTGATATGCAGACGCAATTTTCAAAATTGAAAAGTTTTCACGTTGAAAATTGTGTGGGAAACGAAATCGTCCATTTCCAAAATTGAATCAAAACTTCTCGTGATACTTTTCAGAATTTTCGATTTTTTTCGAAACCTTCCGCAACTCGCACGTCCGTGGTAAACAGTTGTGGGATCGCGATGTGATATATTTGCAACCTCGGCTATACAAAGGCTGCCACTCGGAATCCAAAAATTCTCTAACTGATATGTGCAATCGAGGTTTAATCGGAAAAAGCAATTTTACTAATAGGGACATAGTTCACTGACCGCTGTCAGACTTTATCACTCAATTTTGGTGAGCAGTTGGAATGAGAGTCCTGCCCAATTTTCCACAAGGAGGACAAAACTACAGCGTAATGACGAAACAAGTGCCACCACTCGAGCTAGTTCAGTTTTGTGACTGTCTTCCTTTTCAGGAAAGACAATTGTGTATTTTAAGGTCTAGCTTTGTAACGGCCCGAGGTTCATAATTCAGTACATTTTGTGAAAAGGGAACAAATTGATAGAATTTAATGATGTCTAAAGGAAAACCTACATTGCCCCACACTGCGACGCATCACAAAGCTGATACTAAAACTAGGCTAACAGCTTTATAAAACCTCCCTTCAATGATAATCTCGGAGACATTGTGCAAGATTGACCACAATGTAATTCGGTCACTTCACTGAAGTTGTATGCATCTGAGTCTCCTATTTCAAGATCGAGTCTCTAAAATATCGCAACCAACCGGTATACAAACCCATTCTATCTAAATTCATGTTCCGTTTATAACTTAAACACATGGCACATAACAATTAGAACGGCACTATACAGTTACCCAGCAGACGCGGAATATAGGCCAAACTGCTATAAAATGGTTTAACTATGTGCGTCCATCGATTGTAGGGCATTAACTATTTATTGCAGCTTACATTGCTGCTGGGTTAATTCTATACCCGACTGAGGAAGAGAGCTCATTGTGTGTATTTTATATTTATTTACTTTGATACGCCTTATAGCGGCAATTTCGTCGGTGTCGTCGGTTGGGTCACTTTCGTTTGCTATATAAGATATAATGCAACACGAATGTTTTGGGCTAAACGCAATAAGAAACAACGAAGAGAATTTGCGCCTTGACATCTGAAATGAGTAGATCGATTTCCACATACGAGTTGGTGTTCGATTCGTTTTGATTGTGGAAGTGTGTATTTTTATTTTAAGACGAACATTTTAACATTATTTAAAAAATACCTACTGTGAAACAAAAGCTTATGTGAATCCGGAATATGAGAATAGTTTTCCGTTAATATGATTTTCCTTGCTGTGAAACTATTTCAAGCCCTCGTCTATACGAAGATTTTTATTAAGAAATGTTACAAAGTAAGAACGATAACGTCTTTGTGGTACGAGTATGTCAGTTGTCCGAGCGAGATTCACGAGACTCTCAGTATAAGAGAAAAGGGACGATCCAGGATTTGATTACAGAAACACAACTGGCAGGTGAAATGAAATACATAATATAATAAGCAGGTAATGGTAAAGCTCGTATGACATAGGTACTATGTATTACCTTCATGTAATATTGTTTGATGCATTGTATTAATGTGACCCAGTTTTGTAACGGGGTCCCGATTCTACTTTTCTTGTTATATCTATATACTTTACCTACTCGTATGTATATTAATGTAGATAACACACTCGTTTTAAAGTTATTAACGATGTATATAGAAATATATAAGAGCACTATTTACTTATGTATGTACCTCATACATATAATGTTAACTTGAGAAAATAAACAGAAAACGTTTGTGTACCCATCTAAAGCAGTAGCGAATATGAATATTTGATGACATCATTTAACACTATAATGTAAGAACAAAATAGTGCTAACTAATAAACAGTAGTGAAAACTGAGAAAAACAGACTAAAGAAGCGTGTAGGTACAACATTTTAATAACAAGGTCAAGACCAATCTTTTGAGCGTCGGCGTCTAGTCAGCGCTATGGAAAATGGCGTCGCTGCGCAGATGCGCCAACGTTGCGTCGAGCAGCAGCCATAGAGTTGAATAGACGCCGACATTCGGGAGACGCTAGTGTGTGGTAGCCCTCAGACTGCACACTGACACTGACACATGCGGTATAGATCGTGTCATTCACGAAGACGCGTGCCTTGACACGTATTGTCATGTTTAAGGGCCGTTTGTTTCATTTCAAAATTTTAAATGTTCTGTATTTGACAGCTGCCGGCACCATATTTAACATTATAAGATAATAACATTTAAAACTGTACGTAGAGCGTGTGGTACTCATATTTAATATAGATGAGTCATACGTGACTACAGCTGGTGCAACCTAGCTGAAACGTCGGATAAGTCACATCGCGTTAGACCCTTCTACGTATGTAACTAAATGTGTCGAAGTCTAGTCAAAGGTCCCACTTTCTCGCTTACGATAAGGACGAGATTTGCTTGTATTTTTATACGAAACCTGTCAAAACGCCTTATGGCAAGCGACAAAGTGGGACTTTTTGCTTAAAAACGACACAAATATATTTAACTTTGACCACTGTGTTGATTGTGCGTAGTACAGTCGCCTGGTGCTCAAAATTTTGTGTATATGCACTTTAACGTTTTAATAATAGAGTCATTGTTCAGATATTTGTGAACACCATCGCTGCTCCGATATATCAGATGGCGACTGTACAACCCACTTTCAATGATATAAACATTTACAATTAGGTATCTGAAATGGGTCGATTATCTGATTTATTAGTCGCAAAAACAATGGAGTGAAAGCCGATAACACCGCTTTGCAGCTGTCATAAGCAGTCTTGGCTACAATACAACCGCAAGCTTTTGTTAGTCAATAATGAAAACTATATTATGAAAATGAATTGTTGAGACGGCTCTAATATTGGAAAATTTAGTCTAAAATTCTGGTTACAACGGCACAGCTGTTATCAACACGAGGGTGTAAGGTCTCGCCAGACTTGTTGGTAAAAAATCGGTGCTCCCCGTGTACTGTCTCAAAAAGGGCTTTGCGGTGCATATGACACATTCTTTATATGACCACGCATTTCATAATAGTACATTTCGATACAAGTGGTAGGAATAGGAAATTCGCAACGAGTGGCAATAAATCGACACGAGTTGCGATCTACCTTTTCGCACGTGTATTATACAACGCTTTACAGTACATATGATCTTTTAAATTTTTGATATACGCACGAATAGTTCTATTTACCGCACTGAACCGGTAAAGTAGCACTATAGGTACTGTAAAAGACATCACCAATAATTATGTAAATCACGCGTTTTTACGGTCGCTTCAAGGCAATTCAGCATCCTAAAACCCTAATCGAAGTAATTGTTACTATAAGCGTGAAAAATAAAACGAATGAGGAAAAATAATACCTTCAGCAGCGAAACAAAAAATGGTAAGAATTTATAAATTAAACTAAAATATGATTTTAGCGCAATTTTATTCCGCTAGAAACGTAAACATTCATTCAGGAAGACACCTACTCATTTCCCGAATGTAATGGTTTCTGCAAATGTTTATTTTTTAGTTAAAATGAGTAATCGACAAATTTAATTGCACGTAATTTTCTAGTAATAGTTATTCGATATAACTTTTTTATTAATACCTACTTAAGTTTGATATTTATGATTGAGCCATTTTAATATTTTTAATAGACAAAACTTGATGTGTTAAGTGAATTGATTAGTCTTTTCTAATCTGGACTAGATGTCCTAAACTAAACAAAAGTGACAAAGCCCTGCAGTGGCGGAGGGGGATGGTCGATTGGCGATTTATGTAGTGTGACTACTTAAAAAACACCAGTCAATATTTAATAAAAAAAAACATCGTTTGTTCCCAAAAAGTTGCCTTCTTTTCTAGTTTAACACTTGACTACACACAACTTCTATGAGAGCCTTCGCACGCAGGCAGAGTTTGGTTATAAATGTATCTCTTACTTACCGCTGCAGTTTAATACAACTGAAGCATAAGTTAATACATATCGTTCTTCCTCGCGTTGTCCCGGCATATTGCCACGGCTCATGGGAGCCTGGGGTCCGCTTGACAACTAATCCCAAGATTTGGCGTAGGCACTACTTTTTACGAAAGCGACAACCATCTGACCTTCTAACCCAGAGTTAACTAGGCCTGGTTGGGATTAGTCCGGTTTCCTCACGATGTTTTCCTTCACCGAAAAGCGACTGGTAAATATCAAATGATATTTCGTACATAAGTTCCGAAAAACTCATTGGTACGAGCCCGGGTTTGAACCCGCGACCTCCGGATTGCAAGTCGCACACTCTTACCGCTAGGCCACCAGCGCTTCTAACATAAGTTAATACATATAAATAAATATTATAAGAGACAAATACAATCATTTACTTTTACAATAGGCACGTTCATGACTACTTGCTGAAATTGTTTCAACTTTACTTGGTTCTTAAAAGTACTTTTGACTTGTACAATTTTTATATGAATTCAAAATTAAAACCAGGACCGAAAACGAAAGGCACTTTAACCTAATGGTAATTTATTAAACTTACCATGTGTCGTCGCGCCAATCTGATAGTAGCACCTTAATATAAGCCATAGAAATACAATCCACGAGAACACTATAGGTCCCTCCTGTACCATCAACTCCATCACAGATCAATACACTTACACATGAAACTTGGTACCAAATATCAAGTAAATATAACCAAAGACAACTGTCCCAGTCCGGTATTGGTTTTTACAGCCAAAATAAGTATTTAATTTTTATTGTATTCACTCTGACATTGCAACGAATCGCCTGCACACGGTACAGGCCAAAATGATAACCTAACCTAACCAAGGAATCTTTGTTTTTCGCACCGCACGCCGGACGCGCGAATTTACACTAAATGTATACAAAAGAGCATGTGGGTAGCCATTAAAGCCGGGTCGATGTCATGAGTTGACTTTAGAGACACGCGCGTTTGGCACATGCGCGAGCGTCGCGATCCAAGTGACGATTTACATATATAAAAACTCGTTGCGTTAGTAATTGCTGAAATCTTTCTGTTTTTTAAACACACTTTTATTTGCAGACTTCCCTTCCTCATTTACGAAAGTCTAGTAAAAAATGTAATCTATTCACAAATGACGTACAACAGCGATTTAAACATTTGTTTACTCTGTAAACAACCGAAATATTTAGCTAAAACGTATCGATCGATAATATAGATCGTTGATCTGTCCGCGCCTAACTCGTGGCCCCGACTGACATCGCTTGCCCACTGTAACGCACGTGTGTAGGTACAATACTTCGTTAATGATAATCTAAAATAAACGCACCTCCCATGGAGTTATAAAACAAGCTTTCTTTTACTAATTCTAGTGGCTCAATATTCAAGTTCACGTTGGGTATTCATAGAACAAAATATGCCATAGAATGTGCACACTTCTAAGTTGTATTTATCGTCAAAACTGACGTTGCGTTGGGGTAACTGCAAAATATTTGTGATGATCAGCGATAGATTTTAGATAATATGCAAACAGATTGCTATAGTGATCGTCGGAGGTATTAAATTAATTGTAATTTTACAAAAGTGCCCAAAACAAGAGTGCTATGATTTCAGAGTTCATATTTCGATACCCTAACTCACATTCTTACTAATTACGCGGAAAAAAATATTCTAATTAATACTGTAGTGCACAGAAATAAAATCTAAATTACAACCGTAATTTTCGCGTAATTAGTACGATTGTGAACCAGGGTATCGATATGTAAATATGCGTGTATGTAGGTAATTAGGTATGTACCTAATTCGAGATTTTATAAATTAAGTATATACTTAATCAAAAATATATAGTGGTGGTGATATATCATAAATCATAAGTAACTAATGATATGTAAAATAGGAACATTAAATTAAAATTTATCAGTCGGCTTGCAGGCATAATTATTGAGATCGAACGTATTGAAAGTAATTTCAGCCCAAGACACTACTGACAAATTAACATTAATTCATTCAGAGGATTGAATAAAAAATGACTCTTAATCCCTCCATTTACTTTAATCCCTACATTCGCTGTTAAGGTACAATTGTAAACTGAATAAATAAACAATAAACTATTACAGTAGTGGTTTGAATAGAAATCGTTAATTTTCTCTTTATTTATTTTTGCTAAAAAGGTAATAAAAAATACAGTTTAGCCAATGAATTCGTAAGTTTTAATATCCATTTACAGGATTCTTCATTTAATAAAATTCGTTATATTACGTACTAGGTTTGACCACCTATACTATACAAAACAAAACAGCAACCCTCAAAGAGAGCAGCAGCGAAAACAAGGAAAGAAATAGTTTTAAAGTGGTTCGATTTTCATACAAAAACAATTGCGTTTTATTAAGTCATTACACACTATTACTACATAAATATGTGCGCATCTATCTATTTCGAATATTCGTTTGCGCTAAATTGTAAGAAAAACTTTGTTTTATATAGAAATCACACAATAAAACGTTATTTTGGTGTTACATTTATATAAATAAAACGATATTTTGCGTGATTTCTGTATAAAACAAAGTTTTTCCATCAATTTAGTGCAAACGAGTATTCGAAAGTAGATAGATGCGCACATATTTATGTAGTAAGAGTGTGTAATGAATGACCTAATAAAACGCAATTGTTTTTTGTATGGAAATCGAACCACCTTAATACTCTAGTCCCGAGTTTTAATCGAAATATCGTTAGACGAACGAACGAAGTAATTCACTGTAGGACACAATACTTTTAGTGATCAGAGCCCCTAGTGTAAATTTATTCGATAGCGAAACGTGACGTACGCGTTTGCGTTCTCATTTTGTATGGGATTTAGAAACAGCGCGCCAAGCGGAACGTTTTGGAAACTCAAAATCCCATACAAAATGAGACTTAACGCAAACGCGTACGTCACGTTTCGCTATCGAATAAATTTTACACTAGGGGTACTGAAGGCCAATTCATACGTTCACTTTGACAATAAAACGTACTTGTCCGTACATATATTAGCGCGAGCGAGACTAAATCATTTAGATATCATTTTGATGGGAAAATTTAAGTTTGAATTGGCCTCCTGACTGCTTAAAGATTCATCGTAGTCATATCTCTCGAAAAAAGAAATAAGCAATGTTTTTCCATGGACGTGTGGGAATTATGGTTACATTAGAAATACATCTGTTGTTTTGACAGTAACAGCAAACAGAAGCTAACACAAAATAGTTACAAGGAAACTCTCTGCTTTTATTTCAACTTACTCGTACTAAACATTAGTGTCCGACCGAAGTTTCGGTTTCGGCAGATTTCGGTATAAATATTATGTTTCGGCTAAAAATTCAGTTTCGTCCAAAAAAACTGCCCATTATATCAGCCCCGCCGGTTGTATTTTCTGTAGTGTCCGACTGATGTTCCGGTCTCGTTTCCAGCAGTTTACGGCATAAAAATCATGTCGCCGAATGTTTAGTTTTGGCCGAAACTAGAGTGAAACCGACCACTCGGTTTCGATCACTAGGTCTGATTTTCCATACACGCTATACTAGGGGAGACCGCCGAGATGAGTTTTAACAGAGATAGGTTGAAAACAACGTCAATTTTGGGATATCTATATATAACTGTTATATCGAGCTGGAAAAAATGGATATGCGTCCTTGCCTCATGAAAACGATTTAAACAATCGGAAAATTGTCGTTCTTTAAAGTTACATCGATTTTAACTCACCTCGGTCTCCCCTACACCCCACCGAGTCCACGGTTCTTTTATCTATAGGTTAAAAACTTGGCTACTAAAGGTATCATCTCTTTGTTCGAGGAAGTGGCTGGGAGTTTCTAAGAAGAGTTCAAACTATCACCGGAAATTTAAACTTGTAAATCATTTATATAACTTTGTTTTGATGCACTGAATGCGAGTTTTAAAGTAGTTACTGCATTTTCGATGTAGTTTAGCAATTGGTATAAAATTTCTCGATTTAAAGTCGATTTCTAGAAAGCATTGTAAAGTATTATTTACTAAACAGTATAAATATCGCCTAGGCCTAGGTCATTCATTCATCGCCTGCATCTAACGAAATGGCTGAAGAACTATCAGCCTTGGCTTGGCTTGTCAACTCTTGTAGTTGAGCGCAACGTTTTACTAGATTGCTGAACCTCGTGCAGTCATTTAGTTAAATTGGACATTGATGAATTTGTCATGTTTAATTATGTTAGGTTATTTCATTTATTTGTTTATTTTATTGACTAATTATTTATTTTATTTAAATTTCACTCGGCTGAGTGAATTATTTTTCTAAAGTGAGTCTTTTTTAAAAGGGCTGACTTTCAAACGCCAAGTTCTTAAACGTTGAGCGATTCTAGTTCAATTAACTATCGGCCTAAGCATCAAATTGGATAATTTAACTAAATGGCTGCGACGTAAACATATGTTAGACTTAGGCATATTTAGGCATAACATCATTGTAAATATAAACTAACGTATTCCAACAAGCATACATCGACTAACTCACTAAGCTACCAATACTCGAAACCGTAATTCAAGGCCAAAAAACTACGACAGATACGTCACTGTCAAAACTGTCAATGTCACTTATTTCACTGTTAAGTACACATTTCAGGTTTGGCCAACCTTTTTATATTATGCTTTTTTATATTGGACAACATCATTGATAAAAAAAAAGGTGTTTGTCAAACTTTTGTCGCCGACTGCACTTTGTTTTCAACAGTCAACTAACGTCGAGACAATTTTAACGAACCTAAACACAATAAGGTTGCGTTGGTCTACCACAGAGTATTTCTAGACTAGACTAGTTCTTTAAGTCTCACTCGAACAAAACTTGTCAAAAACTCAACTTTTTCAGTCGCTTACTATATAGTACGTTTCATTGCTTTTGCTATTTTTTTTTCCACCCCCCATTTTTTTTTCCGACGCAAAAGATGGGTGTTATTATCTATGTTAGATTTACATGTTTTTTTATATTCCTCAGGCATAACAACATTGTACTTACACAATAACGTTGTAGACTTGGAGAAAAAATTCAAACCCTTTACCACAGACAGAATAAACTAATCGGCCGACTCATTAAGCCACCAACTAAGGTAAGCTAAAAGTGCGCAGTAAAAGAGCAACTGTTTGATGTTTGCGTCCGCTTCAAAGAGCTCGCCAAGTGTGCGCAGCCCTTTCGAGTGAATGGCCCTCAAAGTTGGAGATAGGGGACGTGGAAGAGTTGGAAATCTTGGAACTGGCGATTTTGTGTACTTATGTACTTTTAAACAAGGGTTAAGGATTAATGAATGGTATTAGCAAGTTACACTTAATGCTCGTGTACACTAATTTGAAAATCTGGGAACCTGTGTCAGAGTTCATCCTGTGAACACGACCTTTTAATAATTAAGAGGACGTTTTATACAGGTAAAGTGACGTTTTAAAAAATGTAGCTAGGATAGTTAAAATTATTCAATTTAATTTAGGTATCGGGTGCATAAAAATACTTTATAAAGGAAATAAATTTTCATCATTATGTATTTTACAAAATAATGCCGAATAAAATTATAGGTACAAGTATATCGAAGCGAAAGTGCTCAAATATTTCATAAAGGTAAATAATAATCATCATCATTATCTTAACACATTATTACCTATGCAGGATAAATTTAAAAAAGGATTATCTAAATACGGGTAGTTTATTTAGTCACCTGTAGGTGAATTACAATAATTTACGGGGTGAATATATAGGTCACATTGAGCAACTTTTACTATGGGACAAACCACGAAATCGCGAAAAAAGAATTTGCTGTTTCATGCATTTTGGCTATCTGATCTGGACATTTTCTATGGGATTTTTTTTTATTCGCAATTTCGGGGTTGGTCCCATAGAAAAAAATGCTCAGTAAGATCTATATATTCAACCCGTAAATTATTGCAGGTGACTAAATAAACACCTCGTAGATTCACATCGAAGCGCGGTTACTCAAAAACATTTAACAGTCGACCCTAAAGTCGAGGCTTTAGAGTGTATAAAGATTCTGTATACAGATATTATTTAATGGCCACTGAACAAAAAGGTTCCATGAAAGCCTTTTCCAAGATATTTATTACACAAATCTGCCTACACACGAACAAAATAAATATTCATCATTGTTTATCTCTCATAGTTCGCCCCAGGGACCCGATACGATCTTGACCTTTGCAGAAGGACGTTTGTACCGGAACGTAAACAAGAATGTTAGTTCACTTCTTATTTTCATTAGTAGGATTCGTGTAAAGAACGGAGCCACAGAATAATTATAAATATTACATACAGAACAGCCACGTACCGCCCCGCCCCGAATCGAATTACCTCGCCCCTCGACAGCAGCCTGACGGAATCCTGGCGAATTCTTAGTTCGGTTAGCAACGCAATGACGGAACGTTCAGCCTGTGTAATGTTAGCCCCAGGGTACGGGGTAGTGTATACGATCTTGACCTTTGCGGAAGGACGTTTGTACCGGATCGTATACATGGATGTTATTTCAGTTCTTCTAAAGTAAATATGCATTATCACAGGAACATTTTCATTAAGAAGCGCTGGTGGCCTAGCGATAAGAGCGTGCGACTTGCAATCCGGAGGTCGTGGGTTCAAACCCCGGCTCGTACCAATGAGTTTTTCGGAACTTGTGTACGAAACATCATTTGATACTTACCACTCGCTTTTCGGTGATGTAAAATATCGTGAGAAAACCGGACTAATCAGGTCTAGTTTACCCTCGGGGTTGAAAGGTCAGATGGCAGTCGATAACGTAAAAACTAGTGCCTACGCCAATGCTTGGGATTACATGCCAAGCGGACCCCAGGCTCCCATGAACCGTGGCAAAAATGTCGGGACATCGCGAGGAAGATGATGATTAACAGGAACATTTTTATTAATAGGATTCGTGTTAAGGACGGAGCCTGGCCTTGCATAACCGCTTGGAACTAAGTAAGTGAGACCTGTGAAACAAATCATAGAAAATATTGTTCTCCTTTCAAACCCCTCAAACCTTCGGTAGTACAAAAGAGAAAACGCCGTAATACAACGTCTTTCAACTAATAGGCAGCGTTGTCGACCGTCTCCTAGACATTTGCTTCAAAAATTGAAAATATTTGCGGTAGCTAGTAATCATTCTCCGGCACAAGCACGCGCACCTGAAACGACCTGCCTGATGTACATGTGTGATGTATGATAAGATAGACTATTAAATCGCAGCCCTACTTCCCCTACTGAAGAACACGTAGCTTTGAGCTTTAAAGCGTATGTGCTCCCTAACATATAAACTTGCATATGAACCTCAAATTACTACCATACTCGTATATACTATCGTAAACTTTGCAAAGTTCTC